>NC_090695.1:8667425-9001968 GCF_013368605.1 Nyctibius grandis | reverse complement strand
TGGAATGCAGCATCAGGGAACACCTTTTTCTTCCACTGGTGCTTCCCACACCTCTAATTCAATTTCCATTTTTTTTAATCCAAGGTAAAGTTTGTTCTTAGTGATCTTTTCAGTTCCTTCCCAACTGAGTAAGACTATATCAGTGCCCTAAAATGGATAGAAGAGTAGAAAACAACCCCAGCAGAAAACACGTCTGCAAAACACAAACCACTCGGAAAAAGCCCGTCTCTCCTCTCTTAAGTACAATCAATTCAATTTGATTGTCCACCCCGAACATGGAGTCAAGCCTCCTGCTTTTTAGTAGTCTAAATGCTGCATAGTTCTTGTCAGTCTCTAGTCAATTGAATAGAAATGAATAGCAATCATATACTGCTTTATTCAGCTTTATTAATAGCACAATGTCCTTCAATTTTATTAGTTCAGTGCTTAGCAGAAACACTCAAGATGTGCTACACAAAAATGATTTGACATGCCAAAGTGCCAAACCGCTCTGAGAAGCACCAAACTTTCAGCCTGTGGAGCAAGGGCTGATCTATTTGCAGATCACAAGATATTCAGAAGGAAATCACATCCTCAGAAGGATAATGTATTACTCAGCCGAGCAATGTCATTGCTGAACACTTGAGCCATTACCGCCTAATGCACAATAATTACTTTTATTGGGACAGAAACACTGTTTCAAAGAGCTTTCTAATACCTCACTTAGCTGCTCGACTAATTTCTTCTTCCCACCAGATATAACTGTCATTTAAGGTAAAGCCTAAATAACTCTGGTATGATGCAAAGTTCTTCCAGCTGTGGCTGCATAACCATTATAAGCACTTGTAGGGGCTTAAGGCAGCCCAGCTGAGTTACAGGTTCAGGATCTGGTAAAAGACAGCAAAGCAACAGCTTTAGGGATAAACAATTTATCTCACCACAATAATATAATAACAAATACAAATCAGTAGGACAATTATCTGGGTCAAAACAATAGTGAATCCAGCAACTCACTAATACTAGGCTAAACGTAATATCAGGGTGTGCAAAGACTCACACAATTATGGTTATCAGGAAGCAGTACACAGCTTCTCCAGGTCAGCGACTCTGCACAGCCGATGGGCTCAGAGATTTCCAAATTCCCTGGTCAGACTGTTGCAGAAGCACTATCTGGGTTTGTTAACCAGTCATTGCATCTCACCTCTGCACTATCAAATGAAGATTTCCCATATGAACCACAGTATCTCTAAGCAACATCTAAAAATAGCTGATTAGCTTAGATGTTAATCAAACATTTACAGCATATATATGTCTATAAAAGGTGGCACTAGAATTTCTCCCAGTTCTCACTGATGTTTAGCATAAGGAAGTCCTTAGAGCTCATGACACAAAATGCCTCCCCGATGACATGTTTAAGGGATGCAAGGCTCCAGCTACCACAAACGTCAACAAGGCAGGAACACGTTGTTTCTCTGAGGTATGCGCCACGCACCTACAGCATCCATAGATGTTAATATCAGGCAGAAATCCTCAATCGACTCATAAACAAGGGCCAACTCCAGAAATTCTTATTCATGTTGAATTGCACCTACCCTGTGAGCAATCTCGTTTTATTTAACAAAAGTGTTCACTAATGAAGACATTGCTCAGCCTGATGAAAAGCACCAAAACCTGGCCCATATGTGGCATATAGCACACATTACCTTTGCAAGGAAGTATACTGTGAAATGCCTGCACATGGTGATGATCCCTTTCATTAACGTACTTGACACTTGAATTTTATTTAAGCAAGACACTGACAAGAACTTACAGAAGCAGCATCCCTTCAAAAGGAGGGGTCAGGCATTACAGCCCATGTTTCAGCAAAATATCCCTCACAACACACATGGTGTGATAAATTCAAGCAATATCTTCCTCAATCAGATGGTACACCAAGTCTTACATAAGGAAAGCTGTAGCTTAGCCTCAGTGTCTGAAGATCAGTTAATTAATAACAAGATACAAAACAATAAACATAAAACCACAGTTAATTGTTTTACCCCAGTTAGAGAAATTTCACATGTATCAAAGAGCTCTCAAGGGATGAAAACTTTCTTTGTCGCTGGACCCACTGTGTAGAGAGTGGGGGGTAAGGCTGAAGCGCAGGGCAGAAGCATGCTGTTCATGTTTAGTAATTGAATATTCATGCATATAGGCAGCACAAGAAGAAAACCTATTGGACAGTCACATCACACAGCAGGATTTTACAAAGAATGAGGAAAAGCAAGACAGGAGATAGCTTCTCTGAAACAAACTGCCCCCTGGAAACCATGTTACTCCTCCTCACTCCTGCCTCCAGAAGTTATTACACCACTGCTGCAGGGCAGAACACATACAGCTTTTAATACACTGACCTCAAAAACACTTTGCACAGTCCTGTTACACCAGCTCTACTAGCCATATTTAAGCTCTGGCAACCTTCTTTACATCAAGCTTCAGGACAGGAAGGAAAGCTAACAGCACAATTATTACAGGTGGTTGGATGAATGCACTTTCAGAAGTGTTTTTGTTGTTTTAAAGTCCCAATGCACAGCAGGACTTCCTCTCAAAAGGTTGCATTCAGTGGAAATTGCCTCCTGCTTTTCTAGCAGTGATCTGTCAGCTATTGGGAGCTGAGGTCCAGTCCCTAAGCTTAACTATCCTCCACAAACTTAAGCACAAACTTGGACAAAAGCAGTAAGTGCACAACACTCAAGCACTTGGAAAGAAGGAGGTTCATGCAAGGTTCTGTATCCTAAAACCCCCACTACTTCTCCAAAACAAGCCATTGAGCTTCTCACAGCTTTTGACTATTTTTAAAACGGTAGAAAAGAAGAAAGTGTACGAACTGAAGGAATGACTTTCAGTTCAAGCCCAGAAGAGATCTCTGCCAGCTCCACACCAGGCCCTTTGCAGCTCACCTTCCCCACCCTTCATCCATTTAATTTGCTTTTCATGATAGTTGCCAACAACTTCTCTCCTTAACTCTCAGACCCCAAATACTTCATCATCTACTGAACCACGGTTGCTTCTGACAATCATAGAATCACAGAATCACAGAATGGTTTGGGTTGGAAGGGACCTTAAAGATCATCTAGTTCCAACCCCCCTGCCATGGGCAGGGGCACCTTCCACTAGACCAGGTTGCTCAAAGCCCCATCCAACCTGGCCTTGAACACTGCCAGGGAGGGGGCAGCCACAGCTTCTCTGGGCAACCTGGGCCAGTGTCTCACCACCTTCACAGGAAAGAATTTCTTCCTCATATCTAACCTAAATCTACCCTCTTTCAGTTTAAAACCGTTCCCCCTCATCCTATCACTACATGCCCTTGTAAAAAGTCCCTCTCCAGCTTTTCTGTAGCCCCTTCAGGTACTGGAAGGCTGCTAGAAGGTCTCCCCGAAGCCTTCTCTTCTCCAGGCTGAAGAGCCCCAACTCTTTCAGCCTGTCTCCATAGGAGAGGTGCTCCAGCCCTCTGATCATCTTCGTGGCCCTCCTCTGGACTCGCTCCAACAGTTCCATGTCCTTATTTTGTTGGAGACCCCAGAGCTGAACGCAATACTGCAGGTGGGGTCTCACCAGAGCGGAGTCATGTACACTTTCTAAAATCTTGTAATTAAAATGCACAGAAGTTTAAAGAGGACTATTGAATTAACAAGGAAAAAAAATCTCAAAAGGACACAAGGGCATTTTCTGAGGCTTTTCTACAGCTCTCCATGCTAAAAACTCAAAAGCTTTTGAGCAATTATTTAAGTACAACTTTGCAGGTCATTAGTCCATCCTGCTGCCCTCACCACTTAAAAATACATTAGACATTCACGTAATTTTAAGACAGCAAGTAAGCAATATTCAGTCTTCAGTTTGAGAGTTTCATAACCTTGTTCTTCCCACTTAAAAATACTTTCTGCTGCTGAAACATTCAACAGCGAAGAACTGGGCTGACAGTCTGAAGTGCAAAGACTGCCTTGAACATTTACACCACTTCTTTAAGTCTTTCCCTTTCCTAAAATGAAACCAGGCCAGCAGCACAAGATGTCCCTTTTCTAAAGCACCCTCTGCCCCACTAGCAAGGCTCTGGGCTACAGCACTCCTCTGGCAAGAAGCTCTCACAAGGAAAAAGGTCTTCCAGCTACCAACATACTGTTTCCACTGTTTCCTTCTCAGCTACTATTGTAAGATTACAATTAGAAGTGTATTTTTCATTACATCGTCAAGCTAATGGAGTTCACTTGGAAACATCAACAGTGGCCCAAGCCTGCCTACAAGGATGCTAACATTATTTCAAAGAGGACGGCACAGGAAGGATGAAGTAGAGGAACGGAGGGAGGGAATTCCATGAATACAAGCACCTTTTAAAACAAAAACACCACACACCAACACACCAGATAAACAGGAGAAACACCCTCTGCACAACCCTCCTAAATCTCTGACTGACCAATGCCTAAGCACCCCATTTCCCTCCCAAACACACAAAATTGGGAAATAAATGAAAGCTATTTAGGACATTAATCTTTGTTTTAGTAGTATACAAAAGTTTAGTTAATTCTCAGTTATCCTGTCACACCTCCGAGAATAACCCCAAACTAAGACACCAAACACCGACAGCGTGAGGAAGCTGGTCATCACTGTTGATGCCCAAAGAACTTACAGTCTGATCAGACAGGAGAACAAGGAGGATAAAACATGCTGGGGGAGGAGAAACTGGGAAGTCACTGGAGGAAGACTTCTAAAACGCAGAACAGGTCCATGTGTGAAACAAACTGTGACATTAGCTGGACATTAGACTTAAGTTACTTGGCTGCAGTAAGAGTGTCCTCTCCAAATTCTATTACTTCAGAAATGGAAAAGCATCAGGCAGAATCTCCTCCCTGCTGGCAGTGGTCGCAGTCACCTTTCTTTGTATGCCCCCTCAGCAACACCCTCACTCCTTTTTTTGGCACAGGGAACAGATACATTTGTTTTAAGAATAATGGATCAATCTTTGCAGGTCCTACAGGCGGTAGAAGCCATGCACTGTAGCTTAAGCAGAAGCCTTGCCGGTTGGAACTTGTGGGACTTCCAGAAAGCAAAGATGCTTCATGCACATTTTCTGGAAAAATTAACAAAAACATTGAGCTGTGTGGCCTCTGCAAGAGTCCACACAGTCTTCAGGTATGGGCATGAGCTCTACATATCACAGACAGCTGCGGTACCTAAGTTTTACCTTTCCAAGTCTGGAAAGCACTAGTTAAAGCAAAGCCCTACCACCTTTGCCATGATACTGAGCTTGAATATGCTACAATACCTACAACCCTTGTCTCACACTGATGTCCACCAGCCATTTCTGCTTTCAGATTTGCTCCTATTTGTAGCATTTGGAATTTCTGTGATCACTTCCAGTGTATCTTTTTACCTTAGTAAAACAATCACTACAGATTCCCTTGTGTTTTTCAGTTACTCTGAACGTTGACTTGGGGTTACTTGGGCATGAAGACCAACACAAAAGAAGGGTACAAGAAGAAAAATTGAATCCTGTTTATGGGAAAAGAAGAACAATCCAATTCTGCCTCCTTATTCCCAAATTCCAGTAAATGGCACAAGCAACTTATTTAAAACATGGCCAAAACAAAACTAAACTGTGAAAAAAATGGACAGCCATCCACGCAGATGTGAAGGTTCAGTAACAGTAAATGAAAATACAATGGAGAAGACTTTCCATATGCATGAATAAACACTTTCCTTGTACTGGAGCATGCCGCATCGCTATAGGATCAGAAAACTTGCAAGAAATCAAACTGTTACGTACTCAGCTGCTCTCCCCATCCGAAATAACTCCAGTTGCCTGCATGTGACACAAATGGCAGCAGAGAATAGGAATGGAAAAAGAAAGCTTAGAAAAACAAACCACAAGCATACTTTCCATGTATTTAAATGCCTTATAGATTGCAAGCTTGAAAATGTAAGAGATTATTTTTCTTTATAAATACAACATTAAATTTATTTTGGGGCTTATTCTTCACTGTCCAGTTTGTTTATAAGACATTCTGAAGATTTAAGGTCACTATAAGCTCTAGGAATAATTAATCAATCATGCATTTATTAACATAAGTAGACAAAATATTTATCAACACACTATTTAGCAAGAGGAGCTAAAACACTGTATTTCCTAGTACACACGTTATCAGGATAACAGACAGAGTGTTCCAGAAACCAGAGTCCAGTTAAGAGCAGTATCTGATTCTAGGCTAAACGATGCAAGTCAAGTGGCCAAAGTTGCTTCATGCTTCCACTTCTGCCCCTTTCCAGAACAAAGGTAACTCAGTGGCAAAAGCACCACACCAATAATAACAGCATGAAAAACTATCTTTGTGCCTGTAAAATAGCATTAAGTGAAGAGTACTTTCTTAGCTAGATATACACACTGGTAAAAAACCTAAAGAGCTCTCATGGCATCCTAAGGATGCAAATAGTCACGAGTTAATTCTACAACAGTAAGCAAATCTCTCCATGTTAAATTACAGGTGACAACAAATTCATGCTAACGCTAAACCGCATGTTGGTACGACAGCCAAGTTATTACTTATTAATATCCATGTTGCTACCCCAAGGTCATACTCAGTACGACGGAGGCAACGAACTACTACAGACAACCCTCAAAGCACCCTGGAAGCATGCACACAACTTGCAACCCAAGAAAAGCTTCAGAATCAGCACCTCTAGAAGACAGTGTGTAAAAAACGTTTTAAAAAAGTGAAGTTTACAGGAGTGTTGATGCATTAAGTGCAGCAGGCAATAAATGAATACTTCACACGCAGGCAGAGAACAAGCAAGAGCTTTCTGTCCTGACCAGCAGCCTCATCTCTAGCTACCAGCCAAGCACACATTTCCAGGAAGGGAATAGCTCAGAGGATTCAACAAATCCCTTCCCCTGCCCTCATTAAGAAAGTTAGAATGGGCTAGTTCTTGCTTTTAGCTAAAATTGTAAAAAATAGTTCTGGGGAAAAAAAAAAAAAATCTTTGTCCTAAAAAATTACCACAAGACTAGCTAAGCAATAACAAGTTCTGGTAAGTAACTTGGCTTCCCAAGGCTTTAGTCCCTATGCACATGTACTACAGAGGGGCTCTGGTGCCATTTCAGCTCTATGGGGGGAAAAAAGGTGAGCACGGGAAAAAAAAATGCACAGATGTGGACTACGTCAACAAAAGGAAAAAGAAAAAAAAAAAAGAAGCCAGAGTTTAATCCTCTCTTCTTAACTGGGAACTAATGGTGTATCAAAGCTATAAGATTGTTCCTTCCTTCTCAGACATAACAGGTTCACAAAACAATGCAGTTCTTCAGATACATCTCAGTAACTTGCAGGGTTCCTGGACTCTAGGCTCTCACACACATGTGGTGCTTTGCACAGGCACAGCCATAACTCGAATTTAAGTGGCACTTCTATTATCTAGTAGAGCTTCAAAGGTACGTCATTCCTTTCTGACTCGCACAGGAGTAGTTAGAGGAAAAAAGAAGTGACACATATATGTTTGCTTTGGTCATTAAATGAAGCAGTTCTGACCAAGTATGTGCACAGAACAAAGTCAATGATGTTTTTTGCCAGGTTGATTTAGAAAGAACCATATACTAAACTGGTATGATGCTGAATACATGCAGTTTCCATGGAGTATAAAAGGGTTATCCCTCTCCCATCTACAGGAATAACAAATTAAAACTTTTTTCTTGTTTACAGAACTTAACAAGTGAGAAAAAAATGAAGTCCACAGAGTTGAGCACCAGCAGACTACAGTCTGAGACATCACAAATACTGCTTCTCTGGTCCACAGCAGCAAGTGTGACAAGCCACCGCTTGGACAATGCATGTGAGCCAGCCGTGCTGTCAAGATGAAGAGGTACCCAGATGCACCAGAAGTCTGCTAGGATCCACCAGCCAGTGTTTACATGACCCTGACCACAGTGCCATCATCTCATCCTTGTTTTTCACAACAGCAAAAATCCATGGATTGCCTAATGATCAGCTTTGACAGAGGCCTGAGTCTTTTCCAGGGGAAAAGGAGAGGAGAAAGAGGAACACACTACCAAGCTGGCAAAGAAAACAGAAGTAAAATACATGTGGCAAAAAGAGATGAGAAAGGGAGACAACCAGAAGAAAGGGTATGGAAACCAGAAGCAGGAAGAGCAGGAGCATCAGAGAGGGACATGAGCAGAGGGCTGAGGAAAAGGAGCAAGAAGTTGATAGAACTCTGCACCGAGCTTTAATTTGCAGTAATAAATAGTTTACATTAAAGAGAAGAAAATTTCCTATTAATGTATAAGTCAAACAATAGCTTAAGCGTATCTCGTTCCTGAAAATCTCAAGCCACTAACACACAGGACAGCAACCTCAGCACCTCCTTCAACAAAAAGGTTCCTATCTCAAGTAAACAGTAAGAGGTAAAGGAACCCACATTCAGGCATTTGCAGCCTGGATTACTATTAAAGATCCAGAAGACTCTGCAGTGGCACAACTTTATTGCAGTCAGACTACCTGCTCCTAATGACCCATGTCATTATCCAGAAATGAATGCACGTGTAACATCCCAAAGCAATTGGGGAACATATATCAGAAGATACTGTAAATTTCCAAAACGAGTACACAGATCAGAAAAACCGCAGAGTAAATGGAGCTTACCTGGCCTGCACCTTTTCTCAAAAGTAAAACTCCCAGACTGACAGCCTCTGCACAAACCTGGCACAAACCACTGCAATCTGCACAGAGCAAATAAGTGGGTCTTTAAGGGAAAACAGAAAGCCTGAGCCCTGAAACCAGCTTGGACTGTTTCTAGCCCTTGTTTCCTGTACAGTAAACGGTCTGATGGTTGGCACAACACTACTCACAGTTTCAAGCTGCAACAAGGAGAAAACCACCAAGTGCTAAAAGCAAGCCTCATATATACAAGGTATGTCCTTGGAGGAGAAACATTACCACCTCCCGTAGACAAGAGTCCTCAAACTGACAGTAATGTCCTTGAGCCACCTGCTTACCTAGTAGTAAGGTAACTTCCTTACTGCTACCAAGTTCCTTATGAACAACATGAAAACCCCACAAACTTTCAAAAGCAGGTTAGAGACTATTATTTCCATGCCTAAGACAAATAGCAGTCAATGCCAAGCAGGGCAGGGTAGAAAGAAGAGCAGCTGCCTTTAGACACCAGCTCCTTACTCTGCACGTTTTCTCACATTGAGGAGTTGGGTCTTGGCTAACCAGGGCACGCTACAACCAGAGACTAACTGGGAAGGCAATGTGGCAGGAACAAACAGAAAGAGATGCAATAACAGAGGGATTTTCAGCCAGAACCTCAGAACTCCGATTTTGTTTGTTTTTACTAACACCCACTTCACTTCAGCATCTAACATTCTGGATAAAAGATGAATTTATTAAAGGTTCAACACATATGCTGCTTCATTTAAGATTCAGGAGCTAGCAGTATATATCTCAGTCCTTCAGCATAAATGCAGAAGACCTGGGCTGACAGTTTTAATATTTTGAATGTTAATGAAAACAGAATTTTGTTTTAGCCTTTTCACGTTGTTTTTCTGCTTCATAAAAATAATATGCATAACCTCAATTTGTTAAGAAAAAAATCCATTCCAGATCACCTCTGGGAACAAATTTAAGCCTGTACAAACCTGAATGGAAAACACCAATAAGTCCAGACAGATAGAAAATGGAAAGCTATAATTCTAAAAACATACAACAACATACTTTAACACTGGAAGAGATGATAGAGACCTCTAAGTCAGACTAGTTACTCTGTGTGCTCTTAAATACCAACAGTGTGTGTCTTGGTTATCACATTATTTTGTATTTGTAAGTTTCAGTACTCCAAAAATGAGGTTTCATATAAACCTCCAATTAAGGACTAAGCAATGCCAGCAGCCTGGTGCCTTGGAAGCTACAACATTCTTGTCGTTAACACATTTTATAAAGCACATCTAAGTTTCCACAGTTAGCTGAACATAACATATGCTCATTCTGTGTCTCAGTTATGCAACTATTTAAGGAGGAACTCCTCCTCCCCACTTCATACTGTCAAGCCTGGATCAGCAGGGACACTGTAGAAAAGCAGAATATTCCAAGTCTTTAATGCAGTCTAATTTGATCACCTGCATGCCATTTTGTTTCATTTCTGTTTACAAGTCTCTGAGTGGCTGGGACATACCATCCCAGCCAGAACATTATTGTTTACTGCTCTCCACTGCTTACGGTCACACTGATAGATTATTTAATCCTCCTGTTATATCTAACACTGAGCGAAGACAGAGAGCATCTAAACAAGTCTATAAAAGTAAACTGAGCTCAGGAAATTACACTATATTTGGTGCTGATAAAGTACTGTTTATAGAATACAAAGAGAGCCAGGAAGGTCCTGGTCAGTTCTTTCTTCTAGGTTTATTAAACCTCCTTTTCCCCGGCAAAGACCCTCAACACAGTGCACGCAGACCTCAGATTCCATAAAAAATGTACATTTTTTCCAGTACTCAATGTACTTCCGAAAATTAAACGTGATATTTTAGTGGAGTAAGCTTCTAAAACACAAAACAAACATTGAATAGCTTTTTAGAACAAAGTGAAGTTTTCAGTAAGCAGGATGACCAAGAGGGATTAGTAACAAGTACCAGCACCTCCAGTTCAGTTTTGGAACACCACAGATGAGGGCTAAGACCTCTGCACAAAAGGATATGAGAAAGCACAGGAGGGAAATGAGCTAGAAGAAGCTGACAGACAAGGACAGGCACTAGGGTATGACACTAGAGTAGTCTCCTTGCTCACTGCTCCCTCTTTTTCACCACATTTTACTCTAGTTTAGCATTCAGCTTATGCTGAAATTCTGGATTATTTTATTTCACTAAATGAAATGGCCCTTCTGGTCACCTTTACTACAGCTAAACAAAATAAGATTGAGAGCTGAGAATTTAAGCAGGGCTTGGATCACTATCAAATCATGGAGAGTACCCACTAAATTATTAAAAGCTTGTGCAACTCATTAATAACCATAGTAAAAAGAATCTGACAAAGTGCCACTTAAGTTTATCTACAATGGAAAAACTGTAACATTTCTATCACTGCACTAGCATATAACACAGCTGTCTCATCTTCCAAATTTCTTAGCTACCAAGTCACACAGACTAAGAGATGTAAACACAACAACCAACAAAAGTTTTATATACTCCTCATGAGATACAGTTTTGGACTATAGTGGATCACCCAACATTACATATGTGCATAATAGCAAAGAGGAATATAATGTTGTACAGCAGCTGAGATAAAAGATTTGGTGCCTTTTTTTTCTTATTATTGTCAGTAGTGGACTTTCAGTACAAGTCTCATTGCTCAAGGACACGTATTTATGGCTTGTGTATAAAGTTGAGTAATAATTTTTCTATCAGTTTAAAATCTTTCATTTTTAAAAAGGTTATATTCCACTGTGGTAACAAAATTCAAATTAATTTTCTGTTATTGCTATGATATTAAAGGATGACTAATAAAGTTCCAGAGGCCTTAAAAAAAATCCCCAGCAGATAAAAAAAAGAAGCAGCATTCATGAAGAGCACTAAACAAATTATGAAGCCTAGAGTGATTAACCAAGCGTTTATCTTTTTTGATCACTGCTTATAGAGACACAGGTCAGCATTAGCAGTGTTCAGAATTTCAGCAAGAGCTTTAGGTTTGGGGCTTATTTAAAAGTCAAAGCTTTATTTCTTTGTCAACACCTTTCAGAATACAGCACATACTTTAATAGAACAACAACTAACAAAGTACATTTAGAGTATCAGCAGCAAAGCCACAGATCTGCTCTCCTCTGGAGTTCAGCAGTAAGTCAAACTTTGTTACTATATAATCTTCTAATGTAGCCAGTATTTTTATTTTTAACTTGCATCTGCTAAGTACTTTTCCTTAGACATATTCTGTCCTGAAGTAGCAGCTTTATCCTAAAAATACAGGCAGACATTTTAGTGCAAGACCTTGAATCTGTGTTCCTTCGAGCAGACCTATAGTGCCTTCAGCCAGCCCAGGCAGTGAGTACCATAAAGCCACAAGAAAACAAGTCTCACAGACAGGATTTATCCTAAACAAAGAGGAACAGGAGCTGTCCGTCACCCAGAAGCAGGGAGGCCAGGGAACTCAACTTTCCCAGCCCATCAGCGATCTGCTGTAAAACAGTTCATACAATGGTTTCACTTGTACAGACAAGAGTAGTTTTTTCTCTGTCTAGCTTAATTTTAAAAAAGTCATCCATGTGTCCTCTTTTGAATTATACTTACACTGAACATTTTTTGAGGACTGTTGTAAGGCTTACTGTTTGCACTGTGGCCAGTAGTTTCATTCTTACTAGAGCACAGCTTTTCAGCGACCGCAGCAGGATCTTCAGTATCACCTACCTTTGAGAAGGGTAAAATAATCATTGACCTCTTCCTTACTCTTCCCAAACTGGCCTGGGCTAGAGATGCCACAGGGAGCTGCTGACCTCTGTTGTTTCTAAGTGCAGAAGCAGGCTGGTAACCAGAAAAAAAATCAGCAAGAACCTAGGTGTACAGCATACAACCCTACAACAAGGAGGGCAGTATCACATCCCAACAATCGCAGAAGACCATGCTGCCTGCCACCACACTATTACAGATCATACATCTCTATGAACAATTAAGATGATCAAGTTGTAGCCTGCTTAAAAGCATTTTGATGCTGCCTAACCTTGAGAGCCTGGTATAGCAGATCTTTTTTTTATATATTGTTACCAAAGAGAAAAAAAAAAAATCTCTTAATAGGATGTAATTTCAGCACATTTGCTGTCACAGGGTCAGTTCACCCAGTTGAACACTGGTAGATGGCAGCCAACATCTTCTTTGACTAGAACAAATCACAGGATTAGACAACAGCACAAGATAGCATGCTCAAACAAGTGCACACGTAACCTTGGATGGCTATGACTTCATTCCATGAAAACAGGCTGCAATGCATATCCTGCCACCCAAGCTCTGTAAGCAAGAGCTTTACCCAGCTGCCTCACACCCACAGCCTGCCCAGATCTGTGCACTCAGTGCAACTACTTCTGCTGGAACTGTACCATCTGTGCTGTGGAAATCTTAGCAGCAGGGTTTGATAGCCCCAACCCAATGGCACATTAACGGCACCACAAAGATGCTAGTATCCACAGTGCAGCACCCTAAACACAAAATCAGTGTGGATGTTATCAGGGCTTGCTGGGGAGTTGGGGGCAGGGAAGGAGGTCACCTGGCTTTTTAGCAGACAAAGCTCCTCATCAGTGCCATGGAAAGCACCGTAATCTCAGCATTAGAGTCCTTCTATGCGGAGGAACGTACAAGCCTTCCGGATGCATCAGTGGAATTTGAGCTCCTACAAAGAGAACTAATGGGCATCACGAATGAAACCTCTCAAAGTCAGCCTTTGGTACTTTTGAAACAGTAGTGAATGTGTAGATATTAACAGACTCTTGCGTTAAGCATTTTGCAGAAATAGATTTCTTCAAATATTAGTGGGAAAGAAGGGTCAACACAACAAATTGATCTGCCACCAAATGACACCCACTCCTATAATGTGTATAAAACGTTTTGCCAGCTTGTAGCTAGTTAAAAGGCTGCTTATATGTCTACAACAAAGCTGTAGCATTTTTCTTCCTGCATGCACGTGCACACACACACACAGAGACACATTCTAGACAACGTTTAGCGTTTCTTGTTCTCCTGGAGGCGTCTTGCACCTTTCTCTCTAATCTGCTGGCAGACGAAGCACAGGCCAGCTTTGGTTCTTTTTGCTGGTATAACACCGTATCAGAAAAGTTATTTATTTCCTTGATGCATCAACTCACAATCCAGAGCCAAGCAACAAATTTACCTTCTTCTGAAAAAAAAGAAACCCAAACCCAACAAAACCCACACTTAAAAAAAAAAAAACCAAAAACCACAGCCCTGGTAGACAAGGATTTTACAGAGCAAAAGATATGCACGACAGACCTATGGTGCACTGTGGTCTATCGGGGTCTTACTGTGAAAAGGGGAACACCACAGACTTAAGGAAGTGGAAGAAAAAAATATATGCAGAGGAAGGGAGAATAAAGCATTCTCAGAAAGATTATCAGTGAAAGATAACTGTCAACAGACATAACTGGTTGATTCAGTGACACTTAGGTTATCTTTTCTGAAAATCATACTGAACAAACCTGCTGTAGACTCCCTGACAAAAGGTATAGGGCAGTATTTACAGTGGCTGATATTAACTAAAACTGCCAAATCTTTTCTGCAAAGATACAGAATACCTTTCTCATTCCAGTTTGCACGGTGTCTGCTCCAAGTCAGAGCTGCGTTTAAAATACTGACAGAGTGACTTACTTATGGATTATAATGGACTTCTGTGTTGCCAGAAATTATCTTGAGCATACACAGAAAATAAATCTATACCTACCACAATAAATAACTTAGAACTTATTGACTCAATGAATGCCAAAGTAATCAAATAACATTTTTTCAATCTGCTTCATTTAAAGTGACTTTCCAGACAATAAATGCTTGCTTTCTTTTTAATTTGCATTCAAGTTCAGGTTGTGGGTAAAAGCCAATATGAGGATGCTGCAATTATCCAACAATGAAGTATTAGGAAACTAAGAATTATGATTACATTTAATAGAAATGCAAACAAAACTGGATCCATGGGCACTATAATGCTTTGCTGATTGCTTGGGATCACTGAAAGTTAAATCAATTGGAAGCATGTGATCTTTCTGGGGCAGGAGAAATATATAGGGAAGCACAGAAGCTGGGAGTTAAAAATTAAATGGCTAAGTATGATGAAGGAAGAGGCAGGATGTGCCAAGATCAGCAGGGCTTAGAAGAGACTGCATGTACAAGAACAGACCCAACTGCTTCATTTAAGAATAGGTAGGAAGCCCAAATCCCACATTACCTCAGAAATCATGGGTCAGACTCTTCTAAGAACAAAGCAGCATCTGAGACTGTGAAAGTAGGCCTGAAAGCTTCATAATCTCCAGAAAAATTAGAGCACCATGCCAAGGCAGCAGGCTGTGCATGACCAGAGATGAAAACCCACCCTCACAGATCAGATGCTGGCTTTCAGACATGGCCCAGCTTTCTTCTCTCACACTGTGCTCCATCTTTCTCCTCCCTTCTGCTCATGGGAGATAACAGAACAAGTTGCACCCATGCAGGAGACGGGAAATAATCACGAGAAAAGGTGGCTTGAGAAAAGGACGAGACATGTATGGAAAACATCACAGAAGCAGAACAGGGCAGAAATATAATCTAATTTTAACATGTAAGGACATATATTTCCCCATTTAATGAACGTGACCCTGCCTCCTGGAGTAGAATCTTCTCTAGCTAGAACAAAGAAGCCAGAAGAGTCTTCTAAGAGCTGCAAGAGGGCTAAGCTAACTGCACAGTGGCATGTGCAGTTACAACGTTATTTCTTGAAATGCAAGCTATATGGAGTGTTTTGCTGCACTTTTGCTCTATAGCACATCAGGTTTTAAGATAACTTCGTATATTTTAGGATTTGGAAAGATATTCTCGTGGCACAAAAACTACTCACACTGAGGAGCTTTTTTGCTCCTCCTAGATACCTAGTCTGTTGTCCAGCTGATTGTGTCCTGCTCCCAGCAGCAATCACATCTCATCTAGCACATCGTGATGGAAAATTGGATGAGTCTTACAAATGTTCTTGAGGATATTTTTATTATATCTAAAAATATATTTATCAATTATTTAAGCACATGGTAAGTAAGAACACTCCGTACTCGACGTGTTTTAGCTTAGGGAAGGACACCCACCCTGCTTCTATGTAAAAGGGGGTTAAGCTCCTGCGTCATATACAAAGGTCAGGTCAGCTTACAATAGAGACTCAATCAATGCATCTTCTGGGTTGAATTCTCGAGTTCCAAAGGACGATGCTACACTCAGGCAAGCTTACAATTCTTATGCACAGATTGACGGAGGCAGAGTTCATTTTTCAAAAGTACTTCTACATTAAATATCTATTTTATATTTGTCCATGTAAATAATTAGATATTCATAGATGCTGGATACTTGCAGGCAGTAGATAAGCAAAAGTACATGCCCTGCCACAAGCTTTATTGAATTACTAGAAAATTCTTAAATACGTTAACCGCATACTGCTATTAAATATTTAACATCAATTCTAATGACTGTTTTAATCCTGCGAATGATTACATTAGTTCTTATGTGATATTAATTGTTCAAACCAGGGGCCTTCAATTAATTATTGTAAAAGGTCACTTTCTAGCCAGATGCAGGCTGTTAACAGGCAACACAAAAAGGGCAGCTGCAGTTCTACTCTTTACTATGTCTGTTTGTAAGAGCTGAGCTGGTCCTCCAGGGAAGAAACTGGCTACAATAGCTTGAGGATGCAAAAGCACCATGCTGTGGGATCAGGCGCAGCTACTTTCCCAACACAGAAGCATCCCTCCTAATTCACCCATACATCCCAATACTTAGAAGAGTCAATCAAACCAGCCTCTCTCAAACAAAAGCAAAGTCCAGGGCACATAGCCAGGAAAGTCATTTCAGCAAACAACACATTGATTTCTTGGATGCTTCACAGCAGACTGTTTTCCTTTGATCTTTTGACATTAGGGGTCCTGCATACTATGCTAAGATGATTTAGTCAAATATTAGTTTCTGCAACGACGTTTCTTATTTGTCAGCTTTACAAATCAATCATATCCTTCTGACTATTTAAAAACAAACAAACAAAAAAGTGCTTTATTCTTTACATACACTCTTTTTACAAAAAGGGAGGACACACCTGGTATTACCTAGGGTATCACTGCCAGAATACTTTCATATAGCTTTGTAGACGTTCCAGCTAAGCAACACATTCAGATTTCCTAGGCATTTGGTTAATGTCCATGTTTTGTTGAAGATAGTTTTAATATAACATAATAACAGTATACAGATAAATTAATTCTACTCAAAAAAGGTAAACAGTAATTAACATTTCCTAATGTTAACAGTTTTGTAGAGATCTTATAATCAGCCTAACAGATAAACAGACTGCAAATTGTAATATGCATGTCATATAGGATTTGAAGTAGAGGATAAAAGATTTGTTTAAATTATGAGACTTGAATTTTGTTAATGTTGTTGCCAAAAGTAGATAAGACATTCATAAGAAACATCATGGAGCTTTCATCTATTGTACACTAAAAGCAGTGTTTCAGAAATCTAATTTTGCAGACCATCAGATACAGTATGTCCTAGGTTATTTTTCCATCCATGTTTTCAGAAGCATAAAAAATGCAAGATGAGATAAGCAGAAATTAGTAAAAATATTTTTCATCCATCAACATAGCATTTAAAAGTAATATCAAAGAAATTAGGCATGAAGTACACAAACCTTTGGTGCATTTTAAAAGGCTACTGGCAGTACTTGCCTCCATTTATTTTGCTCCTCTTAAGATTTCATTAAAAAGTAATAAAAATAATATTAAACACATGACGTTTAAAGAGAATATAGTCTGACTTAGTTATATGAAAAAACACAGCATTTTCTTACTTATATTGATATTACAGGGGTCTGACAATCTAGGTGACTTTCAACACATTTTGTGTTCCTATCGCACATGAGGACACAAACAGGTTAAAGACTCAACACTTGATTTCACTTTCTAGCGTCAGAAGCTTTACACCAACATCTTGAGAGGCACAGTTTTTCATAACTGACAAAAGTTATTGCCTTCATAGAAATTTAAGTACTTCTAACAGAAAATATTGTTCAGATGTACCATCGTTTGATAACTAACCAGGGAAGGAAATAAAGTACACTGAAACAGGAAAAAAAATACCGAGAAATAAAGTCTAACTTACAACACTGGGAGGCAGCACTGGGCAATGCTGTCTTCTGGACTTCCTCCTGGAAGGAATACTAAAAGAGAAAAAAAAAGGGAACACAGACAAGAAAGCAAATGGTAACTTTATGAAACAGCTTTCAGAGTACAGCATGCCACAGACAAGAGAAAATATTCCTGGTAGCATCAAAGCATTAAATATTCTCCTTAATATCCATATTCAACCACAGTTGCATAAGTCTCCTGTTTTTTCATGGCAAAACCCGGTGTTAAAAAGTGCACGTTTGGTTAAGGTGAAGTCTGCTTTACTACAACCACAGGCCCTATTCTCAGTTCCGAGACCTCAAATTAGACATCTAAAAGATCTGATTCTCCACACCACAGTGTATATGTGACAGGGAGCCCAGAACTGAGTATAAGCGTATTTATGGTTAGACGCTCAAGCACTGCTTCAACAGTTCAAAACTCATGTAGGCTCATAGCAACACTGCAGTAGGAGACTGAAGTGGTTAGATAATTAGTGTGCCCAGCAGGGCAGTAACACAATGTTTGCCCAGCCAACACTTACAAACTCTTCTGTGGTCCACTGTACGCTCAAAGTGAAGAATTCTTCATCTCATTTAATACTAAATTAGGGGACAGAGAGATATTGCAATTAGCCAGCTTTGACTTTTTACAGAGCTGTTTGTTACAGCATCAAAGTGTTCCCTAGGGGAATTTAAGTGGTTTTGTTTTGTTATTCTCCTCTGTCTCATATTACATAGAGAGATGAGAAAATTAGGACAATTGAGCAAAATAATGAGAACAGTCTTTGCCAGGGAAAAAAAAAGGTCCGACGACAAAGGAAGTGGTGACCTTAGCAACCTGGTGCTGCAATCTGTGCAAAACAGGGCCAACCAGACAGCCTCTCCTTGGATTCAGTAAGGATTAATAAACAGTTCATTACATGGAAGGTGACAACCTGCAGACTTCTGATGTGGCTGTCTTCCGATCTGTGCTATTTAAAATGCACATCCTGAAACATGGTTAGTCTTATCATCAGCAAACTGCCAGCTCACTGAGTTAATCAGGATTGTGAAAACAAGAACTGCTGGATCTCACAGCACTGACTGGTTGACAAAGTGGTGAAAGGAAGTCTGTCGGTGAGCAATTTCAGCAGCACAGGACAGCAGTGGTTCTGAATTATTATACTCAGAGATCCAAAAATGGCAGTAGCTTGTTCTTTTTAAGACATCAGCCCAAGAGCTATCAGCAGGCCCAAAAAGAAAACTGAATATTAAGTGTTTGTAGGAATAGAGACTGGAAAGCATTTTTATGACACCATATAAACTCCAAATGAACTTGCTTCTTGAATACCGCTGTGCAACTTTAGTCTGTTCATCCATCGACTCAAATGGAGATTGCTGAACTTAACACACAGAAAAGAAGATAAAGGCACAAAGTTGTCCTGTTCTAAATACCACTATGCAGACTAGGACTCTGCAGCCCAAAAGCCACGCAAGAAGGTGAGGTCTGTAAAGCTGAGTGGGAGAGTGGATGAATGAGGATCAGTCAGTCAATTTCTCCAGATAAACCTGCCTCCAGCTGGTTTCACAACATAGGGTTTGTTTGCTCAGAGCAAATAAGATATTTCTTCAGGCAGTGTGCAATTAAGGTGCTGAATTCCTTTGCTACAACATAACTGACCTGGGTGCATTCAAAAGGCAACTGACATCCACAGAAGAAAAATCCATGAGTGTTGTTAAACAAAAAGATACTGCCTCTGGCTCTGGAAGTTCCTGAGCTACAAGTCCCTGCAACTTAAGGGAATATGCAAGGAAGATATCATCCCCACTCTGAGTCGCTGTCAGACATGGGACAAGATGAACCTTAGGTCAGGCCCTGCACAGGTGTTCTTACATTGTTTTCATTTTCTCACTGGTGACAGGGAACATCCATAACAAATTTGAGATCATTAGGTCACAAATAGAGAGATGTGATTTTGTTAACAGTATTTGACAAAATCATGCACATGGATGGCACTCCAGGGAAAGGGGAGTCTCACAAAGCTCAGGATATCTTTCCGCAAGTACCAGTTCAGTGAAGCACTAGAGGGCACCTACGCTTCACTGACGTACCTGGCACAGACCGCTCCTACAGTCCACAAGAGCAGGGAGGTACCACAGCATTATCACTGACAGACCAAACCACAGACTGAGCTTGTCATCAACTCCAAGAGGTTCTCAGACTTCTAGGAAGGCAGGAGAGGTTGTCCTCAAGCAGTTATGTTTTTATCCATCCAAAGATTGGTCTGTCCTCAGTCAAAAAGAAAACCCACCTTATTTTTCTCCATCTGCACGGTAAACTCAATGACTCAAATAAGGAGTGGAAAAGAATAGGTGAACAATCCCAGAAAAAAAACCTACTACAGTCACAGGCAGAATATTTTGCAAGCTATCTTGCTACAGAAGAGACCTATTAAAGAGTTTAAGCAAGCACCATGTTCCTGCTCAATGATGTTGACATAGACACGAGGGTTTTTTTTAAAAATGCTAAACTTCTGGTACAGAAGTTTACTGAGGACTCCAACAGCCCTCAGTTCCAAGAAAGATTCAGTATCTTGCTTTGTCTTCTTCCCAGAAGCAGCTAACTGCAAAAATGTCCTTTTTGACTTAAATGAAGAGAACCTACTGCAGCTTGTAAAAAACGGTTTCACTTTCTTGTGAGGTAAAGCATATTACCTTTCCTTTGAGAGTATGCATGACAACAAAACAGTTCTCACTATTCGAGCACTTCCAGCATGCTGAAAAATGTTCCTTTCCTTAATACTAACAGTACACTTGAGAAAACAGTTCTGCAAACAGTTTATGGAAGACTTGTAAATGATGAACATTTAGTAGTTACCTTAATCACAGGGATCCCATACAAAGAACAAAAGCAAGTTATAAGGCATTCAGGGCTACACTGGTCTTTCAATTTAGATATTTACCTCATCATCTCCCAGTGAATTTATTTGTTCTAATTTTCTGGTCCAGTATCTGGCCTCTTCTTCAGGGATATCTATACCAAAAGAATAAGTCACACCATCTCATTAATCAGACAAATTTGTATTTATCACTAGTAGCACTAAAACAGGGAGGGTATTCCAAGATCACACCACAAAAAAAAAAAAAACACATTTAAGACAGTCCTATTACTTCAAAATTCAGCATTCAGATGGAGAATAAACATTGTAAATAGTAACACGGTTCAAGGGCTTACATTGCTTTCTTGTTTGAAGCTGATTAACCAAATGCACACTGCACAAAGGTAGGAAAGAGTAAGACAGGCTGGTTCAGATTTAACTGAAGCATTAGTTTTATGAAGAGCCATTTAACAATGATATTAATACACTTGCTATATGCTTGATAACACAGAGCAAGATCAAGAGCTTCTTCTGGAGGCTTTTTTAACCTCAGAAGAACTAGGACTCCTTTTGAATAGCACATCTTACTTATATACATGGTGTAACACAAATTAAGTACCAACAAAGAAACAGTCTCTTGTTTTCCTTTTCAGGCAATAAGGCAAATCTTTTGAGGTAATGAACAGTGTTACAGGCAGTCATATTCACACGAAAGCACACTCCTATTTTTACACCACACTGAAACTTCATTGTGAAATGAACCACCCTTTCTTTTACCTTCTAGAAGATTTACCAAGCTGATGACTGTCCACAAATAGCAAACATTATTACCTTTATTTTGGTAACTATTTTCTATTTCACACTTTGAAGAAATATAGTGTCCTAATGGTTTGAAGGGAACACAGACTTCTGCCACTCAAAATTTCATCTCTCAAAGTGCACCCTTGGAGGTGCAGATGAACTGCTGTGGAAAGCTTAACACAAGACAGGTTAGGTACAAACTGTGCTTAGGGAATAGAGCAAGAGGTGCACAGCACCAAGGGAAATAACCCACTGAAAGAAAAAGCATCAGTCATGCTCTCAATCCAGGAGAATTAGGCAAATCATTTAGAGATTGGGGGGAGGGTGTAAAATCATTGAAAAGAGGGGAAAAAAGTTCTGGGTTTTTCTTTTTTTTTAGCCACTCAACAACCCCCTGATTGGAGAGTGGTTGGTTGGTCTTGCCTCTGAGAAAGGGCAATGACTTCTGAAATTTTACTATTCATGGCCTGAAACTGCACCAACGCAGAAACTTCAGAGCTCACAGCAGAAGGAAGTGGCAGAGGTAGGGATTGCTCCAGATAGACACCATCAGCCCTGCAAGCCTCACCATCCCAAACGCTGGCAAGCGAGTATGAGTATAATACCAGTTCAGCTAGTTTTCCCATTTCTTGTAACTCTTTACACTCTCAGATGCCCCGTTAGGAGCCAAGAGGTTTACGTCTAACACGTCTGTTTTCCTGCAGCGAACTATATCCCGTGAACACAGCCACAATTATATGCTAAGCTATACACTGGCAAGAATGGGAGAAGTTGGCTGGGATGGTCTCCTGATGAAAAAGGTGACTCTAAAAGTTACATCCACTCTTGCTCCCGAGAGAAACAAGAACAAGATTTACTGGCAGGTGAGCATTCCATTGGAACCTGCGATGCTTTCAGAAAGGACCAAGTCTTGCTTTCTTCGTATACTTAAAGGGGATATCTGTCCTACATGTGTTCTCTCTCAGCCGCACAAACTGTCATCTTATGAAGCCAGTGACCCCAAAGCATCTGGAGATGATAGTGGCCAGTGTACTAGAACATGGAACTGCTTTCAACAAGAACAAGGAATATGCCAGATTTAGTGGAATTTGAAGTTTCAGAAGTAGGTATTTCCCTGGACTACAAATGAATGTCTACAACTTTATAACAGAAACACCACCATATTTTCACACAGCTAGTCTCACACAGACAAGGGGGATAAGACAGGCCCCACTTAAGAAAGTTTTAGGGAACTGGAAACTTAGTACCTGGCTCTAGAAAACCTGCATTAAGTACAAAAAAAATGACCTACTTCTCCTTGCTTGAAGGAGACCAGCAAAGTAATTTATTTTAACCATAATACACAGAGCCAGTTGCTCGTTCTGATGTACAGTACATTGCTTTGTTGTTATATGCTACTGGATAACAAGGTAAGAGAAACATGAGAGAGTCTTCTATAATTACAGGAGTTTTAGAAAAACATACATGCTTTTGATCATCAGGGCTGTGGATCACAGCTGCACAGATTTATTAGACGAGCTCCACACAAATTAGGGATAGCATTCAAAGGATATCTGGACAAAATTGATCTAGAAAGAGGACACCTGAAGCAATCCAAACCTTAAAGCAAAGCCTACGAATTTTTGTCTTTGAAATTCATCTCTTCTCTAAAAGATGAAGAAAAACTCATGAACTGAGGACTAAAGGTCACAGTCAAAAACTCAACTCTGGAGCCTGAAATCAAGACCAAAGAGATCTAGGAGGGATGAAGCAATGTATTACCATCAACACTGCAGGAGCTGCAGTAGCCTCAGGGTAGGCTTCAATGCTTTCCCATAGACCACAGTTAGTGGCATGGCCAGGCATCAAAGAGCACCATGTGCCTCTTGGATTTGTTGTTCCTATCTTGTAACCAAGGTGTCCATTTCATAAAGGGAGCTATTAGATTTTTTAGTGCAGGGCTGCTGCTATTCTATTGGAACAGCTTCTTATGCAAGTCAGAGATAAAAATCTCCTACTGTCTAGATACTGGCTGCTTTAAGGACATCTTGATCTTAGAGAAACTCTTGTCATCAATACTAATGTCAGCACAGCTATGGCACAGCAAACCTTAGACATGAAGCAACTGGCCGATGAACTTGAGTGAAGTTACCTGCTCAGAAGAATAAATGACCAATGAGATAGAATTCTTGATTTTTTGAGGAAGCCGTTTATAACTGTCTTTTAGTTTCACCATCCATTTGTGTCTCACCTCTGTCAGCTGTTTAGTTGAAGCTGGTGGTTTGGAACACAGAGAACGGAAATCCCTAGTGCAGAGATCACAGACTGACTGCTTGCAAGGCCATGTCCACTCTCCAGCTCCTACATCACTGTTCAGCTTTGATTACAAGTCCAAGTTACTTTGCTACATTAACTTTTGCTTACAAGATAAGAAGCTGAACTAGTCCAAACAGAGGCCATCTGATGCCAGCTCAGGACTCCACTGACATCAAGCCTGATAAACAAGAGGAACAAGGCCATATGTCAGTGAAACAAAACTGCTGAACAAGAAGAGAGAGGAGATGAGCAGATCTGTTCACTAGCTTTTGAGGTTTCTTAATCTGATACCAACACTAAAAGGTTGCAAGCTTTACTGTCCTTGCTCCAACTACTGTCTTCAGCTGGAACCTGAACCCTCTGTCTTCTCTGGGCTCCTGGTGTCAGCGAGCAGCAAGGTCTGGTTGCTCCCTAAGGGAAGGGAGGCAAGGGAGCATGGCTGGCAGGGCAAGACACTTGCCAGCCAGGTCCCCTCCTACAGCACCTGAGCAAGATGAGCAGGGCAGGCCCAGAGATCATGGCCAGGTTCAATCAGGAGCCCAGATCAGCAGGCAGGGTGACAAGGCAGGTCTGAGGTCAAACCAGGAAGTCAGTCCACATCTGGGCCTGGATCTATGGGGTCCATAAGCAGGCACAGACATGGCTCTGGCTAAGGTGAGAGATCAGTAACTCCCACAGCATCACACAGGAGTGAAGGCTCAGAGCTGAGCTGAAGTGGGACTCCTGGGCCCATAAGCAGGGGGTTGGGGTGGAGGTCCCAGGTGAGTCTGCCCAGAGCAAATAAGATTTATCAGCACATCCAGGGCCCTGACACCTGGATACACTGCACAACCACAGAAATGGGGACATAGCAGTACAGAGACTTATCAGACGGAGGAAGGAATTAGAGCAGAATTTGCTGCATCTATACACACCACTTCACTCACAGTTAGACCCTGTCAGGTACCTAAACATGACAGTACTCCCACTTAGAGATCTTTAGCTTGGCAATAACCAGGAGTTTCAGCCCTAAAGCTTTTCTTCACCTCAGGCTTGGTGGTCCTTGTTCTAATCCTTGCACATCACCTTGTGCCACCTGAGTTTTTCCCAAGCAGCAAGTCCTCAGCTGGGGCATACCCTAGGTAGGCATAAGTGAGACCAAGTGCTAGAAGTAACAGTGACACCCCCTTTTTCCCCCCTTTCATACAAGCCTTCACTTGGCTTCCTCTCTTCCCAGACCTAATTTCTTCCCTTTCCAGAGGTACAGGAATCTTCAAAAGTTCTCACTGAAATAACTTTGCAGAGCTGAGCATTTCTCTTTCTGAACAGTTCCCAAAACAATAAAACAACAAAGCACATTTACTCCACCTGATGGCTGGACTCAGATGAGCATGCTCCCAGCCTGGGAGTGGTAAGAACACTAAAAGCATTTTCACTCCAATTAGCTACCAGAAACATCCTGGCACAGACCCAAACTGCTATAGTTTGGGAGCCAAAAGCATTTTTGAGTACTCAGTCCTGTGAGGGACTTGCACATAGCCGCTACACTTCTAAAAAAGGAAGACACAGTAAAATTGCTTTTAAACAGCACAATTTTACACTTGAAAAGCAGTGTCTTGGAAAGTCTGTGCCATCACACATTCACTACATCAAGACAATAACAGCAAGGACTTCTTCTCCCTACCAGCAAATTTTCTAAACCAACCAAGAAGAAAAGCTGTCTCCCTTCCTTGATATGTCTGTCTTGTTCCTGAGAAGAAACAGATATGATCAGCGGAGAAAGCTGCTCCAGCCTGTCTCCAATAACAACCACTTCCTCCTGTCAAGAAGGCAGTTTATTGCCATTTTTAAAAGACTACCAAGCACAAAAATGCTTTGCACCCTAGGGGTTAATACCAACTGTCACTAACACTTCACATTTCAAACGCTCACGCTTTGCTGCACTTCTATAAAAGAGGATTTTCAGTCATTCTGTTTCTGCGAGATTGAACATTTAAGAACACAGGGCTGGCAGAGGACGTCAGATGACGGTCTGGTCCCCAGCACCGCAGTCCATCACACATAGATGTCCACTGCAGATGGGCTCAGAGGTCTGCTCTCTCCCCTATACACCACAAGCTAATGTCACACTAACAACACTAGTGAACACAAAGCAAGAGCTGCACCTGGAACATGCAATGGGACACATGGAAGGTATATCAAGGCCACCATAGATGTTCTTCATCCCATTAGAAATTTGGGCATTAACAAAGTTTCACTCCTGAATGACCTCAGGAAAGGTTATTTTATATCACCAGGAGTACAGACTACAACTCTCACCAGCCTCTGTTAGGAAATTGCTTCCCAACTCCAAGCCTGGTAAACACTTAAAAACAACTTCATCCAAAAAAAAAAAAAAAAAAAAAAAAAAAAATCAAACACCTCTAAGTTGCCTTCATCACGTATTACAACTAGCAGCATTAGCATGTTCTGCATTTATTTCAGCTTTAGCTGTTGCCAGTCTCCAGAGTACCAGGGAGGAAGAATCCTGAACATATCAGGTGGAAGCAGAAGCAGCAAACTAATCCAGGATAAATATAGTGCAAACAACAAACCAGTTTCTAAACCTCTTTGCATATGCAATCATGTTTTACACCAAGGACTTCAGCTTTTCTGGTTTTCAAATTTCTTTATTCTCTTAGAATCCCTTAAAAACTTCTCAAGCTCCACCTAAATACAATGAAACATTTTAAATACACAGACTGAGTAACCTGGGGTACTGTATCCATGAGCATTGTCTAACCTAAATGAAACAGAGCAGCCAGAAGTGATAGAAAAAGCACAGAAGCCCAGCCAAATGGAAGAACGCACTATTTTGTTAAAGCTGCTATCCCAGACAGCTGTATTTTACCAGACTCGGAAAGCAACACAAGCTGTACACATACACACATCGCTCCAGTTCTCGTGTATCTACAATAGCCAGGAGATCTTCACCTGGGAAACAAAACATGATACATAATGTTCCTAAGTGTCACTGCAAACGTGCTGTTATTAAAACGTTACCTCTACAGCAACAGAGCTGCTGACTTAAGAACTTCCACAGCATATCAATGATCCATTTAGTTCTCTGTGTAGGTTTAAAGCAGCAGTTCCCAGCTCATATGACAACACAGTCTTAACATGTGGGGCACAAGTCCATACTGTACTCTTCACTTAGAGAGAAACTGACCAGCAAATCCATCGGGAGAGATGCAAAGACAGTGCTGTGAGCTGAGCTACCTCCATGCATCCCTCCCAAGTCTCACAGTACTGCAAGGGCACAGACACAGAGCCTAATCCATCATCTTGTGGGGTCCTTCTCTATCCTAGAGGTGATGGCAGGAGACATTCAGTCATGGTGTGAAGGGAAGCACTGCTGGAGAAGGTGATACAGGCAGATGCTATCTTCTAGAGGAATACCCCAAACTCTCGGTGCCTACCACTTTTCAACCTGCTTCTGACCTTGCCATGGCAGGGTAGACTGAAAATGGAGAAGATCCAAGAAAAACTGCAGCACTCTTCAAGTGAAGAGCAGCAGAATCCTTGAAAGAGCTAACTGATGTGCCCATTTTTCCTGGACATTATGAAACACTGGACAGGCAGACAACTTTTCACACTCTAAAATAAAAACCCTTCAACAGAGCAGTGTGGAGTTCCCGTTATTTCAGTATTTGGCAGAGTAAGCAAAAGAATAAGTAATAAATGTGCTTTAAATGATCAATTGTATTAAAAACAGAGGAGTCACAAAAAACTTATTATTTACTTAAAGTTTTCAGTTTCTGCATGAAATCCTACTTTTCAGAATTCTATGTTCTACAGAACATCATACATTTTAAGATAGCCATTAAAAAACAAAACAAACAAACAAAAAGTCCTGTGTTTTGAGTACAGTAATAGGGAGAAAGCACACTATCACCTTAAATATTTTTTATTTTTTAAATCCAGATGCTGTAACACATAATGGTTCACAGGAATCTTTTTCCCTATACTTGGGAAAAAAAAACCAAAAATCACAAAACGTAATGCAGCCTAAAACATGAACTGCAGAACAAAACAAATTCTCTTTTGGTACTCTCTGAATGCATAGGGAGAGACCAGAACTTCATTTTCTTTTAAAGCAGAGGCAGTTTACCAGCAACTATGTCAGAATGACCTTATATGAGAAGATAGCGGCTACAAGCCTTGCCTTCAGCTACATGTGCTGTGTTCTCTCCCTCCCAGAAGCCTAAACACTTGCCCCAAAGAACCAATGTTTCATCTCACAAGGAAATCAAGTGAGTTGTTCCTCTTCTTACGCAACAAGCAATTTCAGTAAACTTTCCAGTGACAGGGTCACAGCAGTGAATCACCAGGACATCTTCATGAGGAAGAGGGATGACTCCAGACCAACGTTAGACAGCTTAGCTGTTAAGATAGCTGAGATGTCAGATACCTTTTCTCCTTTACACACTGGACTGTAGTTAACGAGTAGTGCCTATTACATCTATAAAACACCGCACTCACCCTGAATTGCACCATCCAGCCCACTGGGCACTCGAAACAGCACACCCAGCTCAGCTCCCAGAGCACAAGACAGAATTTATACTTATTTTAGCACTGCAGGGCCAAGGCCTGCATCCTCCCTTCCACCAGGAAGGGGGTATGAGACTAATAGATGACCTAACTTTTTTTCCACAACAGATGGTCAATCCGTCCAGTTGCTGGCCAAATGCCGTGGGTGCACAAATACTCTGCCAGTGCTTAGAGCATGATGCAAATTCCTCATGCTGCCAGGGGCGTGGCTGCAAAAAAATCCAACAGGCAGAGAAGGAGAGATAAGCCTTGCAATGACAGACAACTTTGAAGCACTTAAATGCCCACTGCAGAAAAAAAAAATACCAAGAGACCCAAAAACATCATCTTTGTTCTTGGTCCCAAGAGTCAGCTAATTGCTGGAAAGAGAAGCTATGTAAGACTTGAATGCATTCTGTTTAAGCCTGTCCTTTGAGGTTTGTTTGGTTGGTTTGGGTTTGTTTTTTTTTTTTTATTATTTTATTTTACTGAAATCCAAACAAATGACACACAACTTTACTTGAGATCGGTTTGCTCCAATTAGCTACTTTTCCACATTCTGTACTTTTCAATCACAAGTAATTGCCAGAAAGGCCGTTCTTCTTACAACACCAAGTTATTTATATACTCTGCTAATGATAATGTTCAGGAGCACTGAGCATTAATGTTTCACTAACTGAACTGCACGCTTCTAACAGGGTTTAAGTGCACCTACCACAAAACAGCTCTAACAACGCACTTGACCTCTTCTACAGCCAAATTTGTCTAGATACAAAGAAGTGAATGTTCCCTGCTCTGGAACAAAATGTCTGACTGCACAATCCTGAAATAGTATTAATAGTTTCTTGAACTGCTGCTAGTCTAAACATTCCAGCACTCTGACACCATCAAATCTTCCTATTTATTCTGATCTTGTTAGAAAGAAGCCAAGCAAGAAATGAACACCAGTGATTTAATTTGCACCGAACTATTTTGGCTGAACTGTGAACAAGCACACTTGATTATAAAATTCAAGTTGCTCCCAAACACTTGCACTCCACTGTCAGCACCCTGAGTCAGTTACTGAAATGCACTCACCAAAAGGCAATTCGAATCTTGTATCCAGCAAAATTTTATGAGGAGTCGGGTTTTTGGTTCCACAGATTTCGTCATGTTTCATTACAACTTCTGCCTCCAGCGTAGACCACTCCCCAGGACCCTCCTGTGAATCATAAGACACAGGTGAAGCTTTAAGTCTGGTAGGTCCTTATTCAGCGACTCTCACACATTTGCTAAGATAAAAGACTCCAGGAAGAGCCTCACAGTACTATCACGACCTGGTACCTGATTTTAACATCAAATGACATCTATTCAGCACATTCTGACAGCTTTTCTTCCAAATCTCAAGGGCCTTTACCAAGGAAATCAGCAAACACCTCCTAGCAGAACTACTGCCTTTTCAGTAGAACTGCAAAGGTAAGCCCTCAAAGGCACACACCAAGGAGTGTCTCGACAGCCAGAGGAACTGAGCACCAGCTAGACCTTATGGCCACACTGCTGCACATCCCCCCACTCTTTCCCTTTTATGGAAAATATAAGCTCTCTCTCCCCGTTCAAATTCAATAATCTTTTAAATAATTGCCCTGAAACTTGACATAAAGAAACAAACATGTCCTGCTTACCTGCAAGAACTGCCAAATTCAGTAGTTACAGACATTGACACATCCCATTTCCTACTTTTTTAAATTCATATTATCCCCACTAGAGACCCTCTAACACTGCAACCAGAAACTTTAACAAGGTGAATATAGACATGCTCTGGGCCTACCTTAAAGGTCAGGTTGTCTGTTATCAGGGCACCCTCTGTCTTTAGCAGGAACTTACAGAAATTTGAGCATCAGACTAAGGAGTCAGTCCTTAAGACTTCAGACACTTGTCAACTATATGCATTCCTTAACAGATTAAGCCCTGTTTTCTGAGTCCATGTGAGTGAAATGAGACCAGAGATACCTACTTAAGCTCAGTTTTGGTCTCACTGTGGCAGCATCCTTGAAAAAAAAAAAAAAACAAACAAACTAACCAACCAAAAAAAACCACCACCCAGAGTGATGCTGAGAGCCCTCTTCCCCCACCCAGCCTTCTTGGCTTTGCAAGTGAAAGTTTTGCTGAGGAGCACAGTCCTGGGCTGTACCAGGCTAGATTTGTAACACATTAGCTATCAACATTGGAGCTGTCAAAATAAAGCTTCTGTGTCAGCTTAACCTCATCAGATTGGTGAATGGCCTTCAAAGCAATCCACACAGTCCCAACCAGCGTGTCCCAGATCAGTCCTTTGTTCCATACTTCAACAATTAGGCCCAGGTCCAGACGACTGATCTCACTGCAAGAAAAGAAAAGGCAGCACAGGTGAGGAAAAAGCAGAATACAATCTAATTCTGCTTTAGGTTCTGCATTACTACCATGATCATACCAGTGAACGCTTGCCACACAGCTGTGTCAAGCTACAGAGAGCTTCTGGAAGCATGCGGTTGAGGCGGCTCATACTCACAGGGAACACTAGTTTCTAATGACTGATCTCTCACAGTTCTGATTGCTAACTAAAACCCTGAACTATCTCATTCATGAACTGACAATTGGGAAGTCATCTCAGCAGCTCCTTACACAGGAGGAAGCATATCTTGGGCCAAAACCTAGAGGTGAGCTGTTCTTTTTCATCAGGCACCCCATTTCTAACAAAGCGTGTGTCCCCCTTCCCTTGGCAGCACAGCAATGCAAGCGTACCCTGGCAGGTCCAAATATGCCACCACTTATCTGTGAGTGGAGCTCCCACACACCAAAAGTAACAGCCACAAACTCAGTATAGCTGCATTAGCAGCACTACCTATTGCTCAGGGCTGCATTGCACCGCTTCTGCTCCAGCACTAGCTTCTTCCTCTGCATGACGCTAGAAGGCTTCGAGCCATGCGAATCTCTGGCAGCAAGAAGCAATACAGCCACACGACCACCGAGTGCCAAGTTCTTGGAAATACTTATCTGAAGGTTTTCATTAGCATCTTTGCTCTCAGCAAGGAAAGGATGAATCTCAAACTTGCTTCTTCCCAATGCTTCGTAGCATTTATGCCTCCCTCCTCCATGCTGGTTTACAACACGCCTACCTAAGAACAGCATAACACACGCATAGCCTGAATGCTGTTAAAAACAATGAAGTAGAGAAGAATCCTGAGCTGTCTGTTGATACGCAACTATCTTGCACTTATCATGAAGAAAGGCTATTGTTCCTACTCTTTGAGCTCGGGACTTCCCCCTAGTGCAACCGCTAATCCCCAAAAGTAGGTATCTTGGACACACAGAGCTGTTGCCTTCTGTCCAAACGTATCCACATTAAGGTTATCAAAAGAATTTAAACGCACATTAGTTGCTAATTTCTAGAGACTGCCATCATGGCCAAAAAAAAAAAACTTCTGCAAATCCCAGCATCTATTTGAGCTTTGCCCCAGAGACTTCTTACAGCTTTAAAAGAGAGTATTGTATCTACAAGGCTGAAGGCAAACCCTACAGTTACAGCAGAGCACATTAATATCTACTTTAAACCCAAATGCTTCTGTTCTTGTTTAAGGACACAGGAATTGAGGTCAGGAGCGTCCAGTACTTGAGTGACTCAGTCTACATAGCTCAAAATCAAGCTATTACACAGGCTTATTATGAGTTTACTGTCAGCATCCTGAAATTGAGTCTCCAGCTCCCTCTGTTTGGATAAGGCCAAGCTAATGACTAGCCACCTGCACCATCACTGCTCTGCCCTCCCACTGCTTGCCTATTGGAAAATGATACTTACCTGATCGCACAAACTTACAGTAACAACAGAAACAACTGATTTTCTCCTGGCTGGACTAGGGTGAGGCCAGAAAGAGAACAAAGAAATACTGTGTTTTCAGGCACACTGTAAAACCACGTTCTTTGCTTCGACATACATCAACAGAGCAAGACGTTGATCATAAGACACCCAATGGGCTTCTGTACAGAACTTCACAGCACAGGTCACAAGAATAAAAAGTAAGAAGATTTTCAGTACAGTGGCTTTGATGGCCTTTGTGTCTCCCTTTCTCCACCTTCTGGTTAGATGCAGAATAGCTTTAAAGAACAAAAGAGCTGAGACTGGAATTTGGTGTCCCTCCCTTTCCACACACACACAGAATTTAAATGAAAAACATGCCTAACAACTTCAACACTGATTTATTCATCGTGCTCTAAACATCAGTTTGCACTTTCACTCAAGAGGTGCTTGCTGCAAATATGCAGTCCTTTTAAAGCTGCTTCAAAATTACAAGGTGTCCCCAAAGAAGACATTAAAGTGCTTTACTGGTCTGGTAAATAAGCAACACTCAAACATCTCCAGAGCCCCAAATTCTGAAGTGTTGCATCTCACAAGGAGCTTGGAAGCAAAAAAACAAACACAAATAGAAAGCATTTTCTTGGTTGCAGTCTATAGTTCTACTATGCCTCATAAAAAAGGCAAACACAAACACGGACAGTAAAAGCATCCTTCCCTCAGGGAAAAACTACTGTGTTCAAAAGCCTTTTCCAACTTCAGAAAGAAAAAGAGCAAACCAATGAATAGTAGCATTGGAATATCAGTGTTATTTCTCTGGGGAAACTTAATGTACACAGGATCACGCAACACACGTTCCCCGCCACGCGTAATATTTTTGTTAGAAAGAAACATCAGAACAACTGTGCTGTTGCCTGGCTGAAGCAGAGACTGTAACGGCAAGGTAGTTCAGCTAACATTCTGCTTTCATATTCCCTAGCAACTAATTACGGAGCAGCACAGTGACCTTACAGCATGCTAGCTAAGCTCCCAGATGATACCGGAGAGCAGTTCCAGAAAGAAGCTGCTTGAGGGGAAGGAGGAGGAGCAACTGTGAGGGCTGCCATCCAACACAAAGAAGTGACATTCTTAAATCACTGGTGAGCAGCTTCCTCTGTAGCTGGCCATGTTTAAAGCTAGTTCCTGCCCACAGACTGAACACAAACGACAGAAAGAATGAGTTAGTAGCTTAGGTATGGGCATGTGATTCGGCAGACAGGTACAATCCCCTGCCCCAACCTTACCCCAGTACTGCATGGTTTACATCAGTGATAGCTACAGCCTCTGTCTGACCAGGAACTGCAGAGCTGAGAAGATGGTGCGTTCAGGAGCACACTTGTTTCACCAGATGCCAAATGATAGGCTCCAGACTCTCTGCACAGAAGCACACACCTCATGTGCTGCTCCAAAAGCAGAGCATCACAAAACAAGGGAGACGGGAGCACAGGTATGAAGGCAACACTGTACTGACCCAGGTGAACTCCTCAGCCACAGGCAAGAGCTTCCCACTTTTGGAGTCGGAGAACCAACTGCTGCTGGATTAGGAAACATACTCACAAAGTCCCACGTGGGTCTCGTGCCATGGATACTATGCAAACACCTCAGACCCAGTCAAAACCAGCAGCACTAGCTTTGACTCCACAAGATGAGCACAACATCATTCACCCCACAACAGCAGTGTCCATGACAGGTTCAGAGAAAAGCACTTGGAATCCAGGATTTAGTAAATTTAGTTCACTTTATCTTACAAAGCTACAGAAACAGAAGTAGATGCAATATGTCAATGAGTCATTCATCCACCAGCAAGAAAACCACCATTCTAAAAGATAGTGGGAAATCCCTGGCTACATGTCAGGACTATGAAGACCAGAGCAAATCATAGGTGCCAACTGCACCAGAAGCCCTGGGGGAGCTGGAACTGGTTCTGCTGTTCATGGCAGGGACTGGCAGCCCCTCAAGCTGCAGCAGGGGAGCTAGAAAACACATTAATGGGCATCAGGCCAATGGCAGAAAACATCAACATACAAGAGCAGCTTCCACACTGAGCTAACCAGGATTACCATGTCAAGGCCCTGCATGCACTAACTACAGCCCTTTATTGCCCTAACCAGCCTCACCAGTGGCCTCTACGCATACCCTCTTTCTGTGGTCCAGGAGCTCCACTGAAGCTCAGCTACAGGCCTTCAGTCCTTGCCTAAGGTATGTTGTAGGTGTATGGTGGGTTGACCCTGGCTGGACAGCAGGTGCCCACCAAAGCCACTCTATCACTCCTCCTAAGCTGGATAGGGGAGAGAAAATATAGCAAAAGGCCCGTGGGTCATGATAAGGACAGGGAGAGATCACTCACTAATGACCACCACAGGCAAAACAGACTCAACTTGGGGAAATTAGTTTAAGTTATTACCAATCACAATCAGAGTACAGCAATAAGAAATAAAAACTAATTCTTAAAACACCTTCCCCCCACCCCTCACTTCTTCCCCAGCTCAACTTCACTCCCAATTGTCTCTAACTCCTCCCCTCCAGTGGCGCAAGGGGATGGGGAATAGGGGTTGCAGTCAGTTCATCACACGTTGTCTCTGTCACTCCTTCCTCTTCACGGCAGGGACTCCTCACACTCTTCCCCGGCTCCAGCGCGGGGTCCCTCCCACAGGAGACAGTTCTCCACGAAGTTCTCCAACGTGAGTCCTTCCCACAGGCTGCAGTTCTTCAGGAAGTGCTCCAGCGTGGGTCCCTTCCACGGGGTGTAGTCCTTCAGGGACAGACTGCTCCCGTGTGGGTCCCCCATGGGGTCACAAGTCCTGCCAGCAAACCTGCTCCAGTGCAGGCTCCTCTCTCCATGGGTCCACAGGTCCTGCCAGGAACCTCCTCCAGCGCAGGCTTCCCATGGGGTCACAGCCTCCTTCAGGCTTCCACCTGCTCTGGCGTGGGGTCCTCCACGGTCTGCAGGTGGATATCAGCTCCACCATGGACCTCCATGGGCTGCAGGGGGACAGCCTGCCTCACCATGGTCTTCACCATGGGCTGCAGGGGAATCTCTGCTCCAGCACCTGGACCACCTTCTCCCCCCGCTTTTCCACTGACCTTGGTGTCTGCAGAATTGTTTCTCTTACAAATTCTCACTCCTCTCTATGGCTGCTCTTGCTATTCTGCAGCAACTTTTCCCCCTTCTTAAGAACATTATCACAGAGGTGCTACCACCATTGCTGATGGGCTCGGCCTTGGCCAGCAGTGGGTCCATCTTGGAGCCTGCTAGCATTGGCTTCATTCAACATAGGGGAAGCTTCTAGCTGCTTCTCACAGAAGCCACTCCTGAAGCCCCTCTCCTACCAAAACCTTGCCATGCAAACCCAATACAGTGTGCTTGTCTCCAGCTTGCCTGCAGCGGTGCCCATGCCTGACCATGGACCACATCAATCCAGACCCAACCCACAGACTGACTTCCCAGCTCAGCCTCAGACTTGCCTTGTCACTATGGATCTGATTGGCAATTGCTAGACTGTGTCTGACCCTGATTATCGTTACCAGACACAACCCTGAGCCTGACTTGCTAACTTGCACTCCCAGCCTGACCTCAGACTTGCCGCATTACTACGAACTTGTCTGATGACCCGATCTCTCGGCAGACACTGGCCTGATCCTTAGGCCTGCCCTGCTTGCACTGCTCAGGTACTGTGGGACCGGGCCCTGGCTGGAGAGGACCCTGCCCTACCAGTCATCCTACCACACTCTACTTCTGGCTCCCCGTCCCTGCGGGAGCAGCCAGCCCTCGCTGCACCCTGACACATAGGTCTAAGACAGGAATCCAGGCAACTTGGTACTACTAAAGGACACAGGCTACTCCAGTCAGTCCATGGCACCAACAGAGACAATCTTCCAACACACATCTCCTTCAGCACAGGTCAGTGTGTTCAAAATAAAACCAAATTATTTAGATTGTCACCAGGCTTGTGCATCTTACCTGCCCAAGTACTCCAATTTATACAACACAATAGCAGCTCCATATAAACATCAGTGCTGTGGAAGGACTCAACCACAAGCACCTCATCACTGCACAACACCGTACTTACAACATGAAGTCCTGTTCCCAGCAGGGTTGGTCACCTCGCACAGCTACCGTCGTGCTCTTCACATTTTGCACTTTCAGGGTCACATACGTATTGAATTTATCTGAGGAACAAGAGGCAAAAAGTTACCTCCTTCAATATACCCTTTCATCACATAAGCACAACATTTCAAGGTTTTCAGTCCAAACATTGCACCTCAGGGCGACCCAAAATGAAAAGCCCATATGGGAAAACACCACTGGGTTAAGGAGCCAAATGTTCAAGATGTTTTTTACCTGCCATCTAATTTTCATTCACAGTTTTTTAGAAATTCATGCACAAACAAAAAAAACAGGCTACTAAGCACTTGCAGTAAGTCAGGGGCAAAGGAAGAGTGTAAAATCCTGAAGCACACAGACACTTTGTGTGTAAGGTGCTTCTTACTGAAATGCAGGCAAGAGGAAGAAGAGACAGTCTGAAGGAATAGGGCCCATCACGCAGACCATGCAGAGCGAAAAACAAACTTGCCAAACACACAAGCAAGAAGCAGTTGGGCTGATCGTTATCACCTCTTCCCTTCTGACCCAACTGCTCTCCTAATTCCAACCTGGTTTTCCACCGATGAGTCCACAAAGAACTTTACAGACCAGTCAGGGGCATAAGGAAAATACAGTGATTTATGCTAAATGTGCTAAAACTGATCTGTATTGCTTAAAGCAGCTGACCCAGAAGAACCACATTATACTTACATTTTGACAAGACAGGCTTTGTTTAGATGATTTGCTTTTTATTTTAAATCTGAAGAAAAAGCCTGGAACAACTTTTTTCCTAGTTGCTGATCTCTCTTTGCTGGTAAAACCAAAAGCAGCCACTCACAGACACATACAAGGTTTGAATATCAGCCTCTGAGAATAAACAAACTCCCTCTTAAGGGGAGCTACCACCTCAGACCTATCTATCAGGTTCAACAACCTGGAACAAGGCATATGCTAAGTAGCTAGAAAGCAGTGTACATATTTTAATACTTCAATGTTCTGCTGCATCTATTCCCAGCATAAGTTAGATCACAGCCCATTTTAATATTGCCAAAATTCACACGCATCATTGCTCTGGGCTGCTACAGCATGTTCCAGCATCTAGCTTCAAATATCCTAACAGAAAGGGAGGAAAGGGAAACTACATGATCCAGAAGCTCAGGAAGAAGTGGGAGTCACTGAAAGGCAGATTCCCTCATATCTAGCTACACCACTTTCATCCTCCTGGGACATTGGGCTTGTCAAGAAACCATATGCTTCACTTGAGTTAAATCTAGACTACAGGACAAGTATTTTGCAGCCATGAGCAAGCTTCTTTTTTAGAGACAAGATAAAAGACACACAGTCTCCCTTCCAGTCTGGGCACTCAGCTTTCCTTCCCTGGAAATTCAAGGTTGGTGCACACACAGATCTTGACCTGACACGGAATATGGACAATGAGACCTGGGAAGCCATCAGCTATAATCTGAGGATGGCTATATAAAGAGAATAAAGCTAAACAACTAAGTCATGAATACAGCTGTGCAATTGCTTCGGATCTAAACATCTGAATAGGTATTATTCCAGAAGCAAACTGCTTATTCTTTTTTAAACTGTACATCAACTTTCATTCAAGAAACATACTTACCCACTAAGGGAATCCTTGCTAGCTACTGAACCACACTGAAGTAGTTGCCTAGTCTGTAAATTCTGTGTGTCATCAGCTCTTCATTTTTATTTTATTATGCAGACACAAAACCTGGCAGATGGGATTTCAATCCCAAGCACAGCCATTATGAACTGCCATATAAAAGAATGAATCACTTCCGTGGTACTATCCAGCAACCCTGATCAGGATGGAGAAGGCACTGAATCCAGACAGGCACATACCAGTTCTGCTCAGTGGACATTTTCAGATCATGTAGTTAACAGGGACAGAGGAAAGATGACACAAAAGGGCAGGGTGGAGTGGGAATTGGTGACAGTAAAGGAACATCCTTCCTCATCCATCACCTGTTCAGGTGAGATGAGCAGGTAGAGGCTTCTCAGCACTGTGACACCAGGTCACACCCTCCAGCTTTACATTAACTAGGGCTGCCTGGACTCTCAGGGTAGCTTTGTCAGTCCTAAGGAGAACATGAAGGAGGAGAGGAGCTGGATGAAACCTGGAGGGAGCAGCATGAGCAGGAGGAGTGAGAGAGCAGGTGTTACCATTGCTGCAAACAACTAGTAGAACATGGCTTACCTGGTGGTCCTTGGAGCTTAGCTTTTTTTACTGTAAAGAGAAAAAAAGGAAAATAAAAAAAGAGGCTGTTAGTGATTTTGTCCTGCTACAGTTTCATTTGAGTCAGAGCATCACAGATGTCCCTGTTTAGCCCACATCCAGGGGCTAAACTATAGCCAGCTGTTCTGTCACCCAATGACCCCTTCCCAGCTGAGAAGGGGAATCGGGAAAAGGAAAGGAGACACATGGGTTGAAGTGGAAACAGATTTGATAAAATAACAAAACTAATATTAATACTAATTATAATAATAAGTACACAGAGTTATACTCAGCCCAGTGAATGCTGGATGTCGCACACCGTGACAGTCACAACGAACAGGAGAGCCGGCCTTGGGAGCGGAAGGATGGGTGAGACCCTCCAGGGATGGCAACCCTTGCGGGGGAGACCCATCCTCAGCAAACTTTCCAATTTACAGTGAACGTGACATTTATGGCATAGAACACTTCCGTTGGCCAGCCCGGGTCCGCTGCCCTGGCTTTCGCTCCTCCCAGCTTTAGCACCTGGCTAACTGGAAACTGCGAATGGCCTTGATCACTACGGGAACCCACAAACCACGGCTGGCCACGAACTAAACCAGAGTGTCTTATCACCTTTGTTAGCACCATATCGGGTGCTGGAGTCCTCTCAAACGTGCAGCTTTTCTGAACAGAAAATTGATTCTATGATTCTATCCCAGTGAAACCAGGACAACAGGGCATGGCATTAATTGGACAACATCCCCCCCACAGAGGCCTGGTAGCTGGAAATTCTCACTCATTTTAACAGTTTAACAGATCTGGAGGCAAAACCTCTTCTGTACCCCATCTCACCTCTCTAAATGGATGCATTTAAAAATAATCATAGGATTAATGTCTGGAAAGCAATGTGATATGGCTAATGTAAAGCAATTTCAAAACCAGCCCTTTGCAACCAGAAGCTATTGCTGCTTAGCAAGATGTCATTTCACACCTCACTTACAAAGTTACAGACGCTATAGAAGAAATAAACATTTCTTTAATAACAAAGAATCTCTCCTCAACAGTGTAGAGCAGACTTTCAACCACAACTTGAAAATAATCAAGCCTGAACAGCAGCTCTATAGTATGATATCTGTAAATCAAATTAACTCACTATGCCAAACAAGCAGCCATCTAAACTCAAACGTCACTTTTCTGAGCTCTCCTCCGTTAATTTAATGTCAGGACACTATTTATCAAAAACAATGATTAGAACATAAAACAGCACTGGCTCTTATCTCACTGGATGGAGAAGGACCATGTCTACCTAGGGGAGATATTGTTTACATTTCTCTTTTGCAAGCTCATATCCTCATTGGTATTGCCAAGTGTAAGCACTAAGAAGAGACATCTCTAGGCTTCAGCTAGTTTTCCCACTGGAAAACTAACACTAAGAAGAAAACATATTTAACAAGCTAGGAAGCAAGATACACCCGAGAGCAAAAACATTTAAAAATTGGTGCAGTAAAGTTTCCTTCAGAAAATAGAGCACCCGACACGTACTAAAGGCTCACAGAGTCTTAACTTCCAAGATAAATGTTCTAGAAAGGAACATTAAAAAATAAAAATAAAATAAAAGCCCTTACACAGCTACTTGCACAGAGCTGCAATGGAGTGTGATGCTGGAGAACACCCTTGCTATTCGAGAAATTCGCCTTTGCACGCATTTACAGTCCAGGTAGGTGTTTTTACGAAGGAAATGCTGTACCTGGTATAGCATGAGCCGGGGGTGTCTCAAACAGAAGTTAGAAGAGCTGTAGCTTTTACCTAGCCTGCCAAGGCCCACAAGCTTTTAGGTCCAAAATAAACAGGTTCATTTTTTCCCAGGTTCAGGGCCTGAAGCATTCCTGATGCTAAACCTAATGGTGCAAGCAAAACACACAATGGTGTGGGCCAGTGTTCCTGCTGACTGAAGATGGAGATTCCTTTTTAATCTCCAAATCAATCAGTCTGTTTAACCACTGAGGAACAGGCAGGGCAATCTACCCACTTTCTAGGTGCCTTTGGATACCACACAAAAACAGGTGTTTCATTAAATTCTGCCCCGGAGTGGGCAGACACCAGCTTATGTCTGATCCTTCCCTCTCCCCACCTTTGCAAGAGGCAGGAGACAAAGAAACAAGTAAGTGCATGTGCTTGAGGGAAGGAAGAAAGGGAAAAAAGGGCAGGGGATGCACAGTAAGCTTCAGCTGGTCTCTCTCTCTGTTCATAACAAGCTCCACTGATGTTAGCAGGGAAACAGAGGCAACCCCAGTGTGGAAATATGGTATTATTTGTCAAAAAAGCAGCCAGAGTGGACCAATTGCTCCTAGACACAGAGACAAGAGACTGTCATTGCAGCAACCAATATGCAAACTAAGAGACAGATGCTGTCTGTACATTGTGGTGTCAACCTCTAAATATTAAGAGGTTCATTTGATGAAAGGCAGCAAACCCTGCTGAAAAGAGTGCCCATGCGGGGCTTCATCAACAGGGCTTGTAGCAACAGGGATATCCTGCGGTAACAGCAAGACTAAATGAAGATCACTAGCCTGCTATGGACCCACATAACAGAAATGGAGTGTTGTATCTTTAGTATTTACAAGGAACGAACCCCACAGAATCACAGAATCGTTTTGGTTGGAAAGGACCTTTAAGATCATCAAGTCCAACCGTTCACGTAACACTGTCAGGTCCACCACTGAACCATGTCCCTAAGCACCACATCTACGCGTCTGTTAAATACCTCCAGGGACGGTGACTCCACCACTTCCCTGGGCAGCCTGTTCCAGTGCTTGGCAACCCATGCCCCTAGACAACCTGCACGTAATAAATTACACCTGCAGTCGCAGAAGCAGGGCTTATAAATCAGAGCTGGATCACAAACATGGGAGTAACATCTCACCAGTAACTCTTTTACACAACATGTCCAAAAGTTCCCATGAAAAGTGTCTTGGGCATGTTCTTATTTCGTTAGCCTGCTGGAAAGCACTTCCTAGGGGTGTGTAAAAATCATTGCAAAGGTGCAGCTCCCACCGCATCTCAGGATCAGGACTGGCCATGAGATTGCAGCGTTCCCCATACAACAGGGTGAGTGTCCGGAGTTCAGAGCTGGAAAGAGCTATCAGATGCTGCCAAGACCCAGCCTGTTCTTCAGCCCAGGGAATTCATGGGTCGGGTGCAATACCCAGATTGACACTGCTGAAGGACCACAGCTTTGGAAAGGCACTATAAGGTTAGCTTCCCTGGGGAAACTTTTGTGCCCACACCTGCTCCTTCTGCCTTATTAGAGGTCCTATATGCCAAGTCCTCAAGAAAGGACACAAAGGAGTAACAAAGTCATGAAGAAGTCTGATGCATTAACAGTTAATTACTCAGTGTTGCAACAGAGGCTGAAAACTCATTGCTACTCCAGGGGCAGGAGGACAGGAGGCTGAAATCAAGCCATGTGAAACAGTACATTTTATAAAATATATGTATCACTAAAGGAAACCATTCTCTAGAGCACCCAGCAACACCATTTTGCGCAAACAGTTGCTTCTGTATTGCCACAAAGTAAAAACATGAAGACAGAGTAAATCAATGGTCTAGATGAGAGATTCTCCAGCTCCGTCCCATTTATCCCACAGGCACTTCTGGGCTCTAGAGAAGCCGCATTTTTAAACTATCTGGAAATGTTAAATTCTGTTCAGTTTCAAAAGGCTTCTCTCAGCAAACTGTGTAGCAGAGGAAGTCCAGCCATTCAGAGGCAAACATCGGATTATGCTGAACCATACTCCTTCTACACCACTGCAACACTGCATGGGAAAGACAGCATTGAAAACAATATAAAAGAAGAAAGGAAAGTGAGTCCTAGAGCACTGCATGATACAGCTGCACAGAGATGCACCTGCTCTCACTGTGCAAGCAAAGATTCATTCAATCACGAAAAAAGACTTGGGCATGTCAGAGACACAGCTACTGCACCTCAGTTCAAGGAGCTATTAGAAAGCACATGGGCTGCACTGAAATAACTGCATGTAAATTAGACAGATACAAATGCAATGAAAATGGATGCAAACATTCAATTCATCCAGAGATATTTTTCTCTAGGAATCTCTCACCATTGTGGTGTTACTCTAAATAAAGAGACAAGAAAAAAAAAAGTTGGAAGACTTGCCTGCAACTTAAAAGAAAGCCACCACAGGATTCCAGATGCTCTACAGCTGTCAGTCACAAACAGCTGGAGAGTCAGACAAACTCCTAAAGACTAGGAAAGGAAAATTCAAGCTAGAGATTGAAAAAAAGGTCCAGAATCATTGTGGGAGGGTGGAAAAACAACAGCACGAAATATATCAGGGTATTCTTATGCTCAGTTCTACAGAGAAATTCTTGTTATCTGCTATTTTTCAATCAGTCTGAAGGATAATTTTTTCCTGACTAGGTGCCCTACACCAGCCAGAGAACTAAAATCGAGTATGCCAAATTACTGCAAGGTTCAGACAACACATTGCTCAAACCTCCTAAGCAGGAACACACTCATATTCAGTTAAAGGAAACCTGGGTGTTCCGAACATCTGCAGAGTCAAGATCACCTTTAACATTTGCTGACAAATCAGAGGGATGCAGACACAGGGAGTGCCTGAGTAGAGGGGCAAAAGATTACATCCTAACTAAATTCAGCACATGACTTAGGAGCTCGTGGCTCACTATACTACAATAAAGTCTACATCGTTACACAGAGGCCAATAAAGTGCCATGGAGGGGCTGGGGGAGAAATTAGAAGAATGAAAGGATGCAGTTTAATTAGCGCTCTTAAAGAAATGCAACACTAAAAGCAGAACATTCAAACTGCGTTTTCCTGATGAGCAATTTGACAAGTAGCTGCTTCTTCCCTGTGAAACACGAATGCAGTCTTAATGTGTTTTTGAGAGCACTTCGAGGTAACTGTCCCCAGCTGAACAGCAGAATTGATACACATTTCCATTTCACTCTGTGCTCTTCCCACTTCGTCCAGGTGCTCACACATCAGTGCACAGCGATACACATCAGTGCACAGCGATACGAAGCACTGGGTGCAAAGGTTGCTTAAGCAACAGAAATAAGAGACCACAGCAAAACGCTCATACTACCCAAGACTAAGTCAACACGCCAAATTCACAGCCTGTGCACCCTGCAGCGCGCACGGAAAAGGGAGGGAATCCCTTCTGGGAGGCAACCGCAGGCTAGGCAGCGCGCTAGCCCTTCAGGTCTGTTACATTTTCTATAACTGAGCCTTTGGTAATAATTTTGCTGTCTGAACCCTGCACGAACAGCTATAGCACATGTACTTATTGCTCCTCGCTCCTCCTACTCACTTCTTGAAAGCTATTTATAAAATCCATGAAAGGCTGGCAAGTGGCACAAGACTGGTGCATCTAACGAGGACTGTTCTGTCCCTGGGCATCCCACCCCAACACACAGGTACCTTTCCCTCCCCTGGATATCAAACCTTTTTCCATGTACAGCCCCTGCACATCCTTACCTCCCACCTGAGGGTGAGGAACCTTTGTCTTTCCCACTACCTGAACCCAAAAGGTGCTCCAGGCTGGACGAAGCAGAGGCCATGCAGTGACCTCACCCCGATTTTAACTCAGTCACTGTTTTGTTTCACATGATCCCTATAAAAGTCCCAGCAGCATCAGAAGTATGCTACTAAAAGCAATTACACATGCCACAGCAGAACAGCAGTACTGACTGTGCTGTGAAACTCCTCTCATCCCTTCATAACACTAAGACAGACAGAGCTGGATAAAACAGCAGTTTAATGGTCTTCCAAGCCTATTAATGAGTATTCAACATGTCACAGCCATCTTGGTATTCCTGGCCTGAGACAGGTCTAAAAAGGAAGGCTCCACTGCATTCTCATACATTCAGAGCTAAATCATTTTCAGAAGGAAGAGAGTTTCCTGAACTAGCTCAAAGGAAGAATAATTGCACAGGAGGCCCCAGGGACCCACGAGCACTCAGCAGCACCTCAACAGCCTCTGCTGTAACTGCAGAGAGCCCAGAGCAGGCTCCGCTTGCGCTTGGTCTCCTCGAAGCAAAGCCCTGCTGAGCGGGGGTGGTTACTGCAGCCCAGAGATTCCTTCAGCCACAGGGGCCACTGAGAGACAAGAGGCTTAGGTCACATTTATTACTTTATGCTTTGTCTTTCTAGCAGGGAAAACAAACCACTGGCTTACATATAAACACTGTTCCACTCAAGCAGGGAAGAGAGCACTTTATGCACCAGCGTATCCCCTTAGAGAATGACGTGACAGAAACACAGTGGGTACCTTCACGTACCAACAGATGTAAAAGCTGAGGCTGCATTCACAGAAAACGGAGGATAACATTTTGTTATTGCTTGGTGTGAATGGAGGGCTCAGCTGACCAGCGAACTGCTCTGCTGCAAGAAGAAAGAAGAGCCACTGCAAAATGCCACTTCCCTCAGTAACTGGCAGAGAGCAGGAACAAAGCACAGATTTCCCATCAGTACCCGAAGAATTAAGCTTGCATCGAGGGGCTGAATTTTTCTGACTTAATATCTGAAATAGTCCTTCAAAAAATCCATCACCTATTTGACTGAGACAACTGTGGAGGAATTCATATAGCCTCAAAAGCAAGCCATCAGTAGCACTAAGTTTACCTCAACTGAACGGAGAGATTGATCTGCTTTAATAAGTAGTCCAGAACAAATGGAATGGACACAATATGAGCTTATTAATTTTTAATAGTTCATCAAAATGAAAAAAAGAAAAACACTTTTACATAGCAGTTCCCATTTGTGTTGCAAAGAGCATCCTTCATTTTGACCACTCTAAATGCCCATAGGACAACTTGACTCTCCTTTCTCACAGCCTTGGGAACCATGTCAAACAAAGGGAAGGTATGTTCACTTCAGCAAACCACCACATCTAAAAAGCAACTACTGTCACTCTTGACTTCTTCTCAGGATGAGGGGGAAAAAAAAGAAAATAAAAAAAGAGAAATTCTATTCTGTTGCCCGTGGTAGCAAATTGGTCTACCCAAGGGATTTCTATTTTGCCAGATGTCTTGAGAATGAATTAGAATCCCTCCTAATTCACATGAATTAACATCTTCCTGCTCAGATGATCTGCAAATTCATTACCCTGTCCAGAGACACACAAAGCTACTAAGTTTATTTGATTTACAATACAATTTCCAACAAAGAGCTTTCTAACAGTCACTCCATCCTTTCCGCCCACTGGACAGTGACTGACAGCAGCTGGGACACGTGACTGCTTGGAAGGGTTTTCCAGATTCCTTTGCTAAGAGAAGACACACTCAACACTCACCCCATTTATCTTCAGCACCATTTCATATAGGAAATCCAGGAAAGCACTACTTAAAGTACATATCCCAATAACTCTCCACACTGCCAAACCTCACTAGATGGTCCTTTGTTCATCTGTAAATTCTGTGGTCAGTTAAGATCCAGGGCTTGCATGCGCACAAGTGTCACAACCTGCAGGTCGACAGTACCCCCCTTGTTTCCCTCCACAGCCCAGACACCCTGTATCTTGGGGCTGACAGACGTTTCCAGTCCTGAGGGGACACTGCAGCTGCTGCCTGGTTAAGCTTCACCCTAACATTTGTTTCTTGCCAGAATTTTCACAGCCCTAGGCTCAGCGTCCCACCACCTGTATGGCCCAAACTTTGGTGAGTGAAGTACTGACATCTACCCAGAAAAAGCCTAGCTTTTACATATAAAGCTATATATCATTGTCTTCTCTAAATTTCTATTAAGGTCATAGCCCCTGGGCATCAGCGTGACGTAGCATAGTGGCAGGATATCCAGAGTATTTCCCACTCTTTCATTCACACAAACTTGGGAGAGCTAGCAGGACAACACACGGCCAATCTACACAAAACCGAGCAAATAAGCAGTTAATATACTGTGCTGAACCACTTATCAAATTAAAGATATATCTGACTATTTCGCTCAATCACCCGGTCTCATTAGTGAACTAGGTAATTTCACATCTCCTGCAGATACTGTCACTTTTCAGCTCAGCTTTTGCATAAAACTTCATAAGTGTATGCAGCACAGCTCAGCTTGTACCAGACCTTCATAGTGCTCTGCTTCTTCCATCCTTACCAAAGTTACTAGATAACTTAAATAGAACAAATTAAAAACCTTGGCAGGAAACCCTTTCTGGCAGCTGCAAACACTCCAATCAAAAACACATTCTCAAGGTATACCTGGAACAGGCAAAGGTTGTTTAATTGCTTTTTTTTAAATAACCCAGTCTTCATCAGCAAAAGAAGCCTTCTCCTAAAAGACCCTACTTCTCTAAAAGGTATTTTATGTGACAGAAGGGGTGACAATTTAATTTACTTTCTATGATGGTTTAATGTAGTAGGCAGTTAATGTAAGTAGGCTTCTAAACACTTTCAATGACAAAATAGATTCAGACAGTTAGAGACATCTGGGTCTTGTTTACAGGTTAATCTGTTACCAGACTTGATTTGACACACTGACTTCACATCACACAGATTTTCAGCCCCCTGAACTGAAGAGTTTCATATGCATTCTTGTTTGTTGCTTGGCTCAAGAACTCACCGACCTGAAATATTCCTTGAACTATTTCAGCAACAGAAATTCACAGGTGAAGAAAATGCTACAGCAACTAAAAAAATTATAAATAGTGCCACAGAAGATATGCCATGGGGATTGCAGTTGTGAACAAACAGAGTTTTGGGCAAAAAAATCAAACCTGTATCTCAAAGAAACACAAACTGAAAACAAAGCGTCTTACTAGGAGAATATAGGACAGGAAAAATGGAACAAACTGTGTATGCAACTTGTAGAAAGCAACTGTGACAGGGAACAAAATGCAAGAGGAAAACTAAAGAGGTCTGCAACTGGTTCCTTCCCTGAAGTCAGAGTAGACATCAGACTGCTCTTCCAGGATCCTTACACCAGCACTTCTCTGGAAAAGAGTATCAGGCAGCAAGGTCATGCTGTTATTTGTTGGTTTGAAAACGTAATTTGAAATAGAGCAACTAGGACAGGATAGGTTCACAGAGAGTAAGGGAGGGAGGAGATTCACAAAACAGTAGGTCCCAAAACCCAGAACTCCCCTCATCTCTGAACTGGCATGTGGATATGGTGATTTTACTAAAAAGGTAGCACAGAACAGCCTCTACACTGGCAAAATATAATCAATACACCAGGACCATCCGGTACTGCAAAAGGATTCCAGCATTTTTTGAAACATGCAGATCATTTTATCCAAAAAGCCTCATGAGATCTTACCAATAAAATGCTTAAAATATTGACAAGTTGTTTCACAAACCACAGCTCAAATCATTAAGTATTAGCACTTAGTGAAACTTCTGCTTTGCAGTAAGGAAGCTGCAAGAAGTTTACTTACAGCTGATCCCAGAAAAAGCTTCCTGAAAGGCAGTAGGAAGCATTCAATTGATTACAGACAAGCACCAGCTGAAATAAGCCTGATAATATTGTTCCTTCTGTCTGGGAACAAAAAAAAAAAAAGCATATTCGTGAACCATACAGCCAAAAAAGCTGGAAACAGATGCTGGGAAGACATAAAGAAAGTAGGAATATGCAAGCCTTGAACTTTACAACCTCCTGTAACAGATTAGCACTGCCAGTGAATTCAGAGTGCCAACAGCTCATAAAACATTTTCCAGTTTTTACATGAAATATACTTGGAAACAGAAGAAGTGTAAAAGCTTCTACTTCTATAAGGCAGCTTGTGTGGCTCAACACTGCGCAGAAGGATGTGGCAGTCTGAGGACAGGAGTGGAACGTGTCACACTGGAATTCCCAGTGCCAGGTGAGACACATCACTGCAGATGCTCTTCCAGGCTATGGGGGTGTCTATCCCCATCTCTCCTGCCTGCATGGTCCCACAGTTCGGCTGGCAGGCAGGCAGTCTCAGGGCACTTCCCCAGCCAGCACAAAGCAGATCAACCCATTGAGCTCAAATCACCTTTCAGGTAACTAGAACAAGCTGAGAATCATAAGGCATCTTCTGCCTGCTTTGGGACCTGGAATGACAGCTTCCCAGGGCCCAGACAGAAGTCTTTCCTCTAGCAATGCATCTCGTTATCATCCTTAAAGGCTGTGCAGAAAGTATTAGCTCCAACCCCCAAGAGCCTCACAGCCTGTGCTGGAATACAAGGTGTCTCAGAGATACACCAAGTCTGCATGCTGCTCTCCAGAGAGCCCTTTACCTCATTACTCACCTTTTCAACTTATCTGACAATAATCAAGATCTCAATGCAAACTGGCAAGTTAATTCTAGCGAGGCAAGAGCCAGCATGCTCATATGCTTATTTAGAATTGTGCTCTGCTTCTTCATAACCTTCCCACAGACATGTTAACGTCTACCTGAAATTTAACTTCACTCTTAGCTGTCACCTCAACACCCATTCGCTACTCAAAACCAAAGGCCCAGGATCTGAGATACAGCTAGTGAAGCACTCAAGCTCTCTTCAGATGTTTTTTCTCACCAAGGAAAGACTCTTAAGTGTTAGCTCTCCTGCCCTATTTCTCCACTGAGAACTACAACCAAGTCACACAAGAGCATTCACAAATGATACTTCACAGACACCTTTTTGCTATCTCACAGATGTTTGCCTTGTAGCTACTGCCTCTCCCCCCACCAGCACCATGACAAAGCCAGTCAGATTCATAATCTACTGTTCCCAAAATGTCAGTTGTTTGAATAAATCAGACAGTCCCACTGCTCAATCTGGATGCTGGAATTACCTAAAAGCCACTTCGACATCAATGACATCTTGCACTTGGGTCCCAAACCAGATGTCACCTGCCCTGCAGACCACGGGGCTCTTTGCACACCTTCAGCAGGAGTTTGCACTAAGATAAGTCATATCACGATAGGAAGAGCTCCAGAACAAGCCCTTTTAGCCTGGTATCTTGTCCATACAAACACCTAGAAGATTCCCAGAAAAAAGCACGACATGATGATCCAGCAGTACCTATTCTATACATTAATATGCCCACAGCTTCTAGGCTTAGGACCCAGAGGTGACATTTTGGGAAGCAGAGTTTCATACAGTCTGTTCTACCACCAAATCTCCTCCATCCCAAATATAATCAAAACTTAAGGGTGACAACAGGCAACTTCAGGCAAATTCCACTTTGGTATTTCTTCAATAGCAAGGGGGAACACATGCTTCAGAGACCTCGCTTCACAATTTGGCCTCTTCGCTATACATCTTTGCTGTCACTTGACAGCAGTATCATATGTTTTAAAGTAGGCAGACAACACAAGCAAACCCACGTCACCCCCTATTAAGAAGAAAGGGACTATCATCCATAAAGAGATGCAAGATCCTTTGCTACCTGTTTGACACAGCAAATATAGTCAGGTTTTTTTTAAAAAAAATAAAATAAATAGCCTTTCCACAATCACAATACAGAAAAGAAAATCCTTCTTCAAATTTGGTGGGGCTATAAGCAGAGTTAAGTCCACTATTACTATCACCACCATTCCTCAGGGGTAGATACACATACATTAGTTGACTGAGCAGTCCCTCCTAGCTTTGGCCTGACCTAGCACAGGCAGGCGAGCATGACCTCTGACTGCTTGATCTGGATCAGTCACATTTTTCTTGAGAAGTGGGAAAACAAACACATAGTGAAATTTTGTTACGTTGTGCTTACAAACCAAGAGATGATGCCTTTGTCCAAAGTTTGCTTTCCAAGAGGGAGGTAAGGAAACAGAGCATGGTGATGGAGAAAAGGATTTGATACTATTTGTGTTACAGAACACTTTTTAAACAAAAAGGAAACTGAGGATGTAGCCAACTTCCCTGATTCTATAGAACACCTCCACCTATATACACTTACCATCCAAACACTGAAAACAGTTGCTAAAAAGCACAACTAGGAGAAATCCTCTAACATCTATTTATTTCTTTTTTTGGCTGACCAGCACAGACACGTTGCTGAAGATTCACTGAAGTTCCTGCTCAGCAGCTGCTTTGAACTGAGCAGTGAGGACAGGAACAAAATCTCTTATTCCAATCACAGAGATTAGGAGAGGTTAATCCTCCTGATGCTGGCAACATGGACAACTCTGTCAGGCGACCTGGTTCCCCAACCAAGAGGTGAACTAAACGGTAATCCAGCCTGCCTCTTCCCTCCAATCTTCTGTTGCAGCCTTCATTTTGTTTTATTGGTAAAAAAGCAGCTTGCAGGCAATGTACTGGAGTGAGTTACTGTGTCTGTTGACTGTCTCTCAGAAGATGTATTCTGTTAGATTGTGCTTCGGTCACTTTGCTTTAAGGAGTTCCCTGCAGGTTACAGATTTCTCCTGAACTATTCATTGTTTTATGATAAGAGCCAGCATCCCTACTCCTGAATTTGTGCCTCATTAGCGCAAAAAAAAAAAAAAATTTAAAAAAAAATCCATCAAATCTTTCAGAATTTTTAGCTATAGAAGATAAATACCACTGGGCAGGGAATAAAGGAGGCTTCCAGTTTTCAGTGGCATAAATTACCTTTCTTTCAAGTTCTGTAATGTTCAGAATATGTTATTTTAAATTAGTGGAAATGCCTTAATTGCATAAGGGAACAAAACTCACTCTACTTAATTTTACACAAAACAGACTTCAACTCGTATTTGCCCCCAGCTGTCAGAGACTAAGGAAATATGCATAATGAAAGCCATATCCTTGCACAGGAAGGCAGGAAGAGAGAGACTGATAACAATTGAGTCTGCTAGGAGCCAGTCTGAGTTGGTAAACTGACTTTGCTGACAAACCAATAGTTCAACTAGTTTATAAGAAAAGCTTCAGTGAAAAAAAAAAAAAGCAAAGCCAAAGAGCAAAAAATAAAAAAAAAACCACAACAAAAACCCAGACAAAACCAAAAAAACCCACCCCACAAACCAAAAAAACAAACAACAAACCCCCAAAAACTTAAAACTAATTGAGAAACCAGGACAAGATGAGTTTTTTTTAATCTTTATTTTGAAAATAAGGTACACCTCTTCACAGAATAATTTCTTCCAAAACACGAAGCACACACAGCTGCTGCTCAGACATCGTACGTACAGGTGAAGGTCACTTAAATGACTAGAATCTTCCCAGAGTTATTAGGTCAAATCACACAGCCTGGTCACAGTGAGGTAACAGCTGCTAGAAGACACAAGTACCCTGGTGCCAAACAAAGAAGAAAAAGCAGGAATTATAGATAGAATAAAACAATTTATGTGCTTTTCCTTTGGCTGGTCTGTGCTTCTCTCCTCAAAGGCACTGAAGTCACCCGTATAGTCTCCTGAATGACTCAGGTTTCTACGCTCCCTGTTCAGATTTAGTTTGAACGAGGTGCACCCTGGAACAAGAGTTGCTGACTAACCACACCAGAAGTGATCGCCGCCTAATAGGAGCCTTGGTATATTTTCTGGTAGTTTCGATTTAAGTAACAGGATTGCAAGCAATCAGCCAACTGGAACAGAGCTACTTCTCAAGCAGGACCAAGCACAAACTTGCCCTGAAAGACAGTAAGCTAAAAACAGATACTAACAAATACCATTGGTCAACTTCAGAAGTCTTGGATATTCATCAAAAGAAAAACTCAAAAATAAAGCAACAGCACATTTGTGGTGTATTCACTAACTTTTTTTTTTGAAAGCAAAAAACATTCCACCGTACTACAGCAAATTATAAGCTCCCAGGAAACCTGTGTCTTCCTGCACCAAATAACGAAGCAAAATTGGCCCAGTTTGAAAAACAGTTTTAATGAAAATATTAATATTGTGTTATTTAAATGTCTACTTGCTTGAGTTCACAAACCAGAGAAAATAAGCTGACTATGAGCAGTAAGAAAGAGTAAAAGAACTGTTTAGGATATGAATTATGGTGTAACTGAAGGAGATTCCCAGGCAGGAATGGAAGATCTAACAGAACACTGCCTGCAGATGAACCTTGGGCAGCCTGACTTTACCCTTAGCATTCACAAACTGCCCAGACAACACTGGTCCCTGGAGGACACACACAGATCACAGAAATAGGACACTTAGATCAGCACCAACTTTTTTGCTCCCTTTTTTTTTTTTTTTTTTTTTAAATTAAGGTCTTGGGACATCGGTCGCTTACAACATTCGCCCAGAAGGATGCTGAAAAGGATGGTTTGGGGATGTTTATTTTCTAAGTTTGTAAAGACAGAATGTGCTTTATAAAGTTCAGCCTAGAGACTGATACCTGAGCATACACGTGATTTTAACTCCATCTGGGAGAAGTAGCCGAATGGCTGCTCCCCATGGCAGTTTTACAGTATCTGAAGGAGTTGTGTCTCCCAAACACGTTAGCACTCACCTGACGATACTTTTGTTTTGACACAGCATGTACACAAAGAACTGAACCACAACCAGGTGTCACTAATGACAAGGATTATACCCAAGACTGTTCTCCTGAAACTCAGTCTGTTTGCTTGTATTTGGGCCTCCATAAAAATTAAAGTGAAATTCCATCAGGCTAAATGCCATTAGAATCAAAATCATTAACTAAAATAAACAGCCTTAGGTAACATTTGAGTATAAACAAGTTCCCTCACATGCAGTTTGTTTTTTTATTATTAAAATTTAAAACTAAACAAGATGCTACATGAAAATTTTACCTTAATATACAATTTGTCTATATCAAATAGTTGGCAGAGCAGTTAACTCGCATCATAATGAAGTCAGTGCTGTGAGGATCATAAGACTGGAAGGGCCCTTTGGGATCACCAACTCTAGAGCTGGTTCTCCAAGCATCTATATCACTTACGCCATTCAAAATAATTCCTGACCTCCAGTCCACACTTTAATTAATGGCACGCTTATACCTCCTATATCTTATGTCAACACTATCCTCCACCTTAATGTTTTTCCTCATCCCATGTTTAATTTCCTGATGTTTTTAATGGACAAAAGTCATAGATCCCATCAGCTTCTGTTTACCAGGTAGAAGAAGCCACAGCCTCCTAGTCTTCTCACCATAAACACTGAAAGGAAGCGAGAGACAGTCAAGGTTTTCTTTCACCCTCTTCTTTTAGTCCTACCTAAGTTCATCCTTCCTGAACAAGGTCAGACAGTGCAGGCCAACGCATGCAGGGACAAATTACCCATGCCTTTGTCCTTCCATCTCTGCCAGGAATACTTTCCCCAGCACATACTGGTATCACCTTCTCCTCTCCCCACACTTATTCAGTACTGGTTGACACCATGATGCTGAGTCACAAGGACACCACAACACCTCTCCTTTCACCAAGCTTTGCATTTTTCAGAAATTCTTGTCATTTGCCTTTAAGTGCATAGCTCTTCTACATAATATCAACTCATTTTCATTATCGCTGTCCTCAGGGTCATAGAATCCTTCATGCATTACATTTGTCTACTTCCAAATTGATAATGGCATTAGGACTTGCCTCAAAAACAACTTTGACACACACATTCCTACTTTTCTTGCCATACCACAAGCAGAAGACATCTATCTGCTTCTCCCACCAGTCTTTGCAACGTTAGTAGCTTCTCCTACAGCCAGTTCCTTATACGCTTTACATTTCTTTTGCCAATTCCTATTTTCTTCAAAAAGAAATGTCTGCTATGGTGATTTGTGAGATATTACAAAAGTCCAAATAGATGCATGCTTTCATCTAGAAACACGAGGTGAGCCAAGCACAATCTTCCTCTCGCAAACCCACGCCACATTTTATACACGATGACCTTCCACACTGCTTCCACCTGTCTACAGTCTTTATTATTCTCACTTTAAAGTTTATTTTAAACCTCCCGTATTATCACAGCCTTGCCTGCTTTTGAAGTCAAGACCCATACTTACCCACATTTATCACTCGTCTCCTTATCTTCTTACCAACCCACAGAAACCACCTTTCTTGTTGTCCAGTTAGGTGATGCCACTGCGTGCTTACAGCAGTAGTTACAGTTAAACTTCTGCTAACAGAGTTCAGATTTCAAGTACTGCATGTTTTAGCACTCTGGGCTACAGATTACCAGACTCAAATTCAAGGTGTTAAGGTTTTGCTCCCACCCCATATATTTATGTACTGTTTTCAGTGTCATTCTTGTAAGAAACAATTCCTACAGTTCAGGGATCATACCCAGACGACCTTTACACAACTCCCTGTCCCTACGCACAGTAGTCCAATTCCTTCCTTTTCGAGGCTGGCCATTTCTCCTTTTCATGTGATCAAAGCACCTTCTGTTAACTGTTTTAATACCCTTCGCAAGACATCACCTTGTCTGCTGAGGTGGAAGCCTCTGCCTTAGCCCTGGACTTCCTGATCCTCAAGATACACCTTCCTTTACAACCTGATTTTCTGCCCACACCTCTCAGAGGTTCTGTGTTTGCTCACCATATCCTGACGCAATGATCAGGTGAATCATCAGCTCTGGGGTCATTTCCTAGGTGGAGCCTTTTCTTGTTATTTGAGATGCTAATATTTACTGCTGTAGCTTCACTGAATTTCATGCCCTCCTCCGCATCCAAGCACCCCACTTCACCAAAAAGCTTGTTCAGTTTCTCTAGAAGCTCGACAGTTGCTGGTCTACACGTTTATCTGTTTAACTTAACCTAGGTTAAGCTGCAATCACTCAAACCAAGTTCACTTCTATGTCCAGCTTCCCCGAAGCATCTTCTGTGCTTCTTAAAGCCACATCTACCATTAACTTCATCGATTTTATGGCTTCAGTCATTACCTGATGATGAAACTGCCAGGTTACACAGCTCTCTGTACCCAGCCATTACCAACAGCATTCATTCTCTGGTGTGTGGAGTTAGTCTCTCCCAGTGACACTACCCAGAAATACTTCTCTCTAACCATATTATGAGATTTCCACCCACATTTAAATCCTGGACTACGTGCGCTAGATCTCCTGCGCTATCACAGCAAAATCTCTTATCAGCTCTTCCCAAAGCAATTTCAGCCCAGCTGGTTCTCGTTTATCCACACTAATGCTGCTTTACAATTTTGCATCACTAACACACAGTGGAATTTTCCCAGTCACCTTTACACCTCTCTTTCCAGAGCAGGGCATCCCCTCCAACATCCCTGTTCCCCTCATAACCCCCACTCCTCGTGGCTCCTGCTAACCCTGTGAGGGCTAGTTCTGAGTCCTACACCAACAGCCCCCTTCCCACCACTTTAGTCACAAGCTCCCCACTTTGCTTTATAACACTAGTGTGTTTGCACCCTCTTGGAAACAAACTCAAAACTACTAATTAAAATGTTTTTCATTGTTTACTTTATAGACTGTACCACTTGTCATTTCAGGTTCACAAAACCCCTATTTCATCTCCAACACCAGCTCTTTCCTGACGTTCTATTAGGAAAAAAAAATACAACGCAGGCCCCCAGCAAGCATGCACAGGGTTAACTCATACGTATTCAGACTTCTGTCACGTGCTGCTCTGCTCCAATAAAGCCTGAACACATTTCTGTATCTTTGACCGAAGTGTCAGATATATACAGAACGGTAACTTCAAACTCAAGTTTACAATAGAAGTAGAAGGTTAGTCAGTAGGGCTCTGTTAAGCCACACTCCTCCCACCTAGCCAAAGTGTAACAAAATACTGATTTAACACAGCAATCCAATAGGTCATGGCATGCCTTGATCTCTTTTTAACCATGGAAAAATATGCAAACACTTCTCATTATAGTCAGATTAGTCATAATACAACAGCCACGCACCTCTATTCAAGTAACAGACATTGTCAAACTCCATTTTTCCCAATCCCTAAGTACTGGAACGGCAGGGAGTACAAGTTCCATAATAGTTTCTCCAGTCTAAGAAAAGGCACACCAACTTCTGCTGTTGCAATGCTGAGGCTAGAAAAACAGTTCAGTCTAAAAAGCATAAATTTGTCACATATGATGATAATCAACATAAAACTGGCGATAAGCGCAGAAAATCATTCATCAATTTTAATTCAGAATCTGATCTTTTTCTTGAAGACTCTAGGTTGCTATACTGAAAAATACTATGTCCTACAGAGGGTCATATTAGATGATTACAACAATCCATTTTGGCCTTATAACTATAGAGTTTCTAAGCAGTTAATCTCCTCAAAAAATCTCCTACTAAAATGGAGCATACACAGACTCCACTTACTTAATTTGATATATCAAAACCTAATAAAATTTTGCACATGCAGCAAGTTATACCAGGTAGGAAAGGCTGAAATAAAATTACTGTTTCACATCCATTTTTCCCTCCCCACCAATCCATACTGATGTCACAAAAATGCCAGGCAGTAGGTCAACAAAGGACAGATTTGCTACAACACCATAGAAGTTCAAGCAATAATCCTTGTCTGTTCCCAAGCCAACCAACCATCTCCCAGCCCAGGCCTTGGACAACAGCCCTATATCCTCCTCCAGAACAGGTTTCAGGTGATGTAGTCCCTTCATCACTCCACTTTGGCTTATTCAAGCATGCCTGCATCCCTGCCACAAGGCCTGCAACACTGTGCTGCCATAAAAGCTTAAAAGAATTAAGGGTTTAATGGGACACCATACTTAGCTCCAGACCCAAACTCCTTTCCTCAGGAGAGGCCAACAAAGATGACATCAGGTTGGTTATATGTTGCAGACTTCATCTGGACAGAGAGTGACCCAAGAAGCCCTTTAGCATGTAATTTTTTTCTAATAATGTTTCTTAAACTGAGCATGACTACAGTGTCTTGAGCTGAGAAAATAAGCATTGAGTGTGCCAATACTTGAAAGTGTAATTCTGCAGTTATCTTATACCTAATAATTATGTTTCCATGGTGGAAGTGCTGGAGTCTGTTTGGCAGAGCATTTAGCTGTAAAGAATTAAGAGAGTTAAGTCACAGGAGCTTTAAGTAATAAGGTTAAAACCAGTATTCCTTAAAGGGACACAGTCAAGGCTTCTTTTAAGGCTCACCAACAGTTTTAGGCTAGAGATTATCTGGAACAAGACACCTCCTCTTATCCCTCATCAGACATGCCATTCCAGTCCAATTCACTTTGCATTCACAAGGGATGTTCAACTGCGAGGAAGAGGATCAGAGGTCTGAGGTCAGCACAAAGTTATAGAAAGATCACACCTTCTTTATGTTTCTAAATGCCCCAACTCCCCAAATACAGGCAAGCAAAAAGGGAAAAAAAAAAATCAGGATTTTTAATCCCTTTAACACATTTTCTAACACATGTAACCCCTCTCAGCAATGTTAAGACATTTACAAATTTAAGTCTGGCCAGCAAAAGTAAATCCTGCAAAACAAAGGGGATGAGAGATATATATATACACCCATCAACACCTCAATTTAATTTTCTCTCAGTATAAGACTTCCATAAACTGAAGGTCTCCGAACAGGGGATTCCATGTTGAGTGCAGGTACCCAACTCCCTTACCATTCTGTCCAAATCCCACCTCAACTCATCTGACAAAAGGGTGAACATAGGAACACTCAAGAGCAGTGTGCTAGAGGGAACCTAAACTGAATCACAACTATTAGCTGACAGCGTTTCCTTTCATTTTTAAGATGCCCTCACCTAGCTGTCAGAGAGACAGTACCATGTCCCGATTTCTTGTCACTTTCCAGAACAGCACAGTATGAATCCAGGCCACAACACAGTGCTTATGAAGTTCAACCAACATCGGTCAAAAGAACTCGCCAGCTGAGAACTTTTCGTCATCTACTTGACCCCATAATCACAGCAGGTCTCTTGCACTCCACGCTGCACAAGAAGGAAAAGGTTGCTAATACCATAGGTACCCAGTGTGTTATTTGTTAGAAGTGTAATTATTCAATTGAAACTCAAAGATAATAATGGGAAAAAAAATTAAAAGGACATTAAGGACATTTTGAAAGCCTGGCGAAGGAGGTTGGCATCTCAGCTTTTTGTGATACACCAGGTAAACCTCACTTGCATCTTTTCATTAAAGTATCAACCAAAGGTAAAAACCTTTAAATGGAGAAACATGGGAGAGTTCATGTGCCTACCAGTAATTCTTCAGTTCTTTCAAAACTTGTAAACAGCATTCCAACTCAAACAGTGTTAAACAGGAGCACTACTGTTTTGGATCCCCACTATGATTTACTTTTACAAAGAAATAATTTAAAAGTTACCTGCAGTAGTTGTAATCTAATCAAATACAACATGGATTGTCCAAGGACAATCCCTAACATTACACAAGGGACATTTCAGAGGGGGCTAGTTTCCTAAAGCTGAGGATAAATACTAGAAAATTGATAGAGAAGAATAATTTTGAATCGAAACTGTGGTATCAGATGCAGAAACCATTTGTGAAGAGTTTTCTAGGTTTCCAAAAAGCCACTTCTCAAGCAAGAAGGACAGTTTTAGTCCATCTCACCCCAAAAGCAGCAAAGAGCTATAAGTCATGGTTCAACATACAAGACATAAACAGTATCAACACAAGTTGATTGGCCCTAGGTGTAGGAAGATAGATGCGGGGGAAAATGAGAGTTTAACAAAAAAGAGAGAGTATAACCAAAAAAATCTTAATTATATTAGAGAAAAAATTAACACTAGCAAGGTTATTGACCTCCCACATCACTCACTGACTTAACTGCTAATGGCAAAGAAGTGACAGGCATCCAATAAACATCTGTCCCATGCTTACGGAGAGGCAAGTACCTGTGTGACCAGCTACTTGCCAGCCCATCAGTAAGTGAAGATGACATTAAATATCCAAGATGCAAATAATAAAAATCAGAATGTCTAGATAACCGTCACTCAGATGTCAGTGAAGAAGTCTGTAGCCCAGTGAGATTAGAAAACAGGCTCCAAAGACAGCAGAGCATGACTCTTGAGGTCACACTCGGGGCACGCTTGTAGGAAGACAGGTACCTACAGATCACTGAGCACACAGACAAATGTCTGGAAAAACTAATACAGCAATCAATGTGTAAGGAGTTAAAGTTCAGAAAAAAACATGTCTACTATTCCTCAGTGGTTTGGAAAGACTTAGCTAAACCACACAGATATAACACGCAGAATAATTGAGACGTATGACTTAAAAGCAAAGGGTATTCTCATTAAAGTGTAAAATCGCATAATATGGTGGAAAGCCAGTGAAACAGGGTGATGCTTAGCCACTTGAGAGACGGGTTACGATTAGTCAGGTTTCCCAAATACCAGTATTAAAGCCTGCCATGTTTCAACATTTTCACTCCTAGAATGGGCATTTGCCTTTTATACAAAACCAAGTAGGACGAAGAAGCCAGTGAAGAGGCAAATAATAATAAAAGCATTACGCACAGCAGCCTAGGCAAGTGTGAGGAGGGCCTACGTGAAAAGAAAATCTGAAATCCTGCTAAATGCAGAGAGATCTGATGTGAACACCCAGAATACACCTATAGAATAGGTATCTCTAGCGCAGAAAGCACCTGCCAAATTTTACAGGTCACAGTGCACAACTAAAACATTATTTCAGCAAAGTCCTTGGCAAAGACGGTTAATGCACACACAGATAAGCACGAGCTGGCAATAGGAATAAAGCAGATTTTAGTTCTCCATTTAATGATGATGAGATCAACACAAGAATATTAAACGCGATTTTCACTTCTATAGAAAATTTAGAAGTATGGTCAGAAAATAAAGACTGAAAAGAAGGGCAAATTCAAATGCTAAAGAGAAACCTTTCAAACTACAGACTCTTTCTATTTAACAAGAGACAAGAACGGTAAGCTGCTTTCCCACACTTCCATACCAAGAAAATGCCAGGTACTAGGAGACTTTAACCTACCAAAGAGGCAGAGTAAGGGAAGACCCTACACACCCTCACAGCAGCTCCCAATCTGTTTGCAAGACCACACAATAATATATCTGAATGAAAAAGCAACAGTTACTAGGCACATCACTCTGGTTTAAGCTCTCTTGGTAGAGCACCAAGAACAGCTTTCACCAAGTGATTAAAGTATTTTTCAAAACATCGAGTAAAATTTGATCACAAGGCATAAAAAAAAAAAATATACAGTAGGAAATTTCAAAGGAAATTTATAAGAGGATCATCTGCCATCAGACATATGCATTTCACATGCCACCAAGACAAATATTTGAAGTGAGGTCCTGGATTTAAAAAAGCACTTTCGTTTGCTTGGACTTCATATGCCACTGTGTAAATTGCAGCTAGCTCGCAGGCTGTTCAAAATGAGGATCTTTCGGCATTTGGAATAAATCCAGCACTTTGTTGCATATTAGAATATGCATAGTTGTTATGTTAATAACAACTTTAATAAGTTTGACCTGTCAGATCCCAAACTGAAGGAGTCAACCGAGAGGACACCATGTGAGCAAAAAGAAAGCAGACGGTATTCAAATTCACGAAGCACCTCTGCACATTCCTTCATCCCACTGAAAATCACAGGGAGGTTTAGAGTAGCCCTTAGTCCCTAAATACTTAAAGACTCCACACTGCTTGTTGAAACTTTTGCTGTAACAGTGTCCAAGCTGAAGGAGTGAGGATTTGAAAACAGGAAAACGAATGACTGCTCATGCATCACAAGCCAAATGTGGTTTGTAGATTTTAAACATTCCTATTATTTAACAACAGAAGAAGCCTGGAAGTTTAAGTTTTCTCTCCAATTAATCCAGCAATTACAGCTTTACAAACCCCAAACTTAAGACTGAATGCAAAGAAGCTCCTTTAGTAGCAAAGACTCTTTTATCTTAGTGTTATTATCCAAATTTCTAATGCATTTTTGTTTTGTTCCAACACAACATACACATGTAGCTTCCTGACTAATTGCAGCTAGAGAAATGGAGTTCATAATGGTTACATAGTAAATTCTTCATGAAGCATTATATTTTTATTCATACCCTAACGTTACAACCTGTACTTCTGCTACTACTTTTAGAGTCCAATTCTGTTCTTTTCCATTTTGATCCACACAAAGACGTGCAGGGGTTTTTTTCAATTCTGCCACCATTTCAGAACACTGTCACAACACAGCAATACAATTACCTTATTGCTAAGAGTACTATTTACAAGTGTGCAATGTGGGGAGCTCCAGCTGGAGACCTTCACCCTAGAGAGAGAAAGAGCTGGAGGCTGCACTCAGCCTCACAGAGAACACTGAGGTAGGTTGAGGTTATTGCATCAGGGAGAAAAAAATCCCTTAAACACAAAGAAAAAGCCCTGACATTTGACTTCCAGGCTTCTAGTTATGGATATTTCTAAGCACTCCACAAGATGAACATGTTTTCATTTCTGTTATTGTTAACATCCATTTCCATGTTCCCCTCTTTGCTTCTTTCACTTGGATGTCAACAGAGTTCAACTTGGTGGACAGGTACCAGAACCCAAATTTTGCTGGCAATACAGGGATGCACAGTTAAGTTCCCTGAGTAGTATTCCAACACTCCAGCTATTCTGACAAACCAAAAATGTCACCAGCTAAGAAAGCTTTTCTAACTCTTCAGAGCAGCAGCAAGATAAATGGTAGGAAAAAAAGTAACATCCTTAATCTCCAGACGGTCTCATTTCACACAGCAGTCAACAACTTAAAATTTTAGAGTGCAAGACCAGAAGAGATCACCTAACTTAATCTTCTACACACCTCAGGCAGCCAAAACTCACACAGATGCTGCACATTGGGCCCCAAGACAAAAGCACATTAGACAAAAGCACTACGTCCTGATGGGACTAAGCCAGGAACCACGCACAGGGATGAGGGAAGATCCCCACTGCCAATATCCTTGCAACAGCAAAGCGTTTCAGACATTGATACAGTGAACAGGACAGGCAAGGCATGAGACAGAGAGACACAATTTTTACTATAATTATCAGACGGATAAGGTAAGTCAAGAAGCTAAGAAGAAAAAGGCACTGAAGACACAGCATAAGCTGTTATAAAGCAGAGAGGAGGAAAACTAGAGGAGAACCATCCCTATCCTGAGATAGCAAGAGCTGGGGACAAAGTAAGATGTAATAAAAGTGAGCAAGTGAAAGGGTCTGAAGTATGTCTCAGGACAATGATGCAAACAGAGCAAAGGATGGCAGAGCACCCCTGACCAGGTGATCCGACCTCAGCAGGGTCCTCCTTTGCTATGACCCCTGCAAGCTGTGCTGAGACAGCAGTTATTTCTATCTGAAAGTCAGAAGACAGGAAAGATCAAAATAAGAAATTTAATGAAGTTGAGATCTGAGGTAAAATCAAGAACTTTCCAAGAGAAGGCCAAGAAAGTTAATGATGCAAGACTGATGTGAAAAACTAGATTGCCTCACTGGGATTAGTTTTATATGTGCTATTTCCACAAATACAACACTAAATGCAAACTAATAAAGCAAACTATGCCAAGAGAAGATTATCAGACATAATCCAGACACAGCTGCTCTAAACAGGAGTATATGCAATCTCTTTTGCACTTAAGCAACAGAATCAAAATAGGAAGAAGTCTCCTCTAAAAGCCTCAATCATGTAATATTCAGGATTTGTTTTCTCCTTCACTTCACTTACACCCTCTCCATATTTTCCTGCTCCAAAAGAATCCCTTCATTTGCTCCTACAACAGCCTGTTACCACTGGCTCACTTCACACACCCTCTAAACACTGGCAGGTGAGCCCAGACTCTAATTCCTCTGAGCTTAGATTTTGTCAGGCACTTCCATGGCAGATATAGCTCAATGCTTTAAAAAAAAAAATAGAAAATTCCTGATTTGTTATTGAAGAAGAAAATGTAAAAGAAATGTAGCACTAACCACGAAATCAAGGAGCGGTGTATGTTAGCTGCCCTTTCAGGAACAAAGGCAGCACTCAGACATGTTTGATGTGCACTGTTTTAGATCAGTCATTCATTAAAATACTATTAATGTGCGCAATTCAAGGGGAGGAGGGGAAATAAATCAATGGATTACAACACTATCTTTCTGGCTGCCAGGCTTCTTGTTACACTGCCACTTAGGGGTTTTTCCACATTTCCCTTTTTCTGTTAAACTGCAATTCAGAGGCTATTAACAGTGTCCCAAACGCCTACATTTCTTTCACGGGTTTTTTTGTTGTCTTTCATTTTTAATCTCAGGTCTACAGCATTCAACCCCATGTTACTATGCAGTCTTACATGTGCACCATTTTTAATGGGGAAAAAAAGCATCTTCTCTAACTTTCTTAATAACAGCTGCACTGTTTTTTTAGCAAGATTAGTTCATTTCAGCAGAAAGGAAAAACACAAGAAAAGTGTCACTTTTTTTAAAGTGACAGTTAACAGAGTTTTCTCCTCCTTGCCCCAAAAATTATTCTTTTACCTCAGCTCCTGGCTTGTTTTTCAGACTGCTCTACCTCAGCATACTTCCATTTTATGTTTAATGGCTCATACTTGTGAGATCTCATCAGCTCACTCTCTCATTCACAACTATTTCAGGAAACATGTTTCTTCAAGTTCAGTAAATCGACTATATTCTGCATTCTTATTATAAAGTTGCTCAGTATCATCTACCTAAATTACTGATGGTATTTTCTACTGTCTTAGCACAGCAGGTAGAAATGAAAGATAAAATTTTCACAGTAACTCTCCATCACATACAGTCACCAGACACCTCAGGTTTCTTCCTTAGCTCTTTACGCATAACCAAAGAGTAAGCCAAATACAAGAGTGCATTGTTCCAGGCTGCTGAAATGCTTTTGTCCCAAAGACTCTACAGACCAAGAATTACATCTTGAAGAGGCAAGACAGTTTCAGTAATTCAATCATCCAGTTCATATTCTTTCACTACTCTTAGTAGATGGGGTATAAATACACCTTTAACACAGTCAGCTCCAAGTGGCATCAAAACCACACTTCTTTAAAGGACAGCCTGAGCATGTTTTGAGGATGAACCACCAAAAAGAATGAAGAAACACCTATAACATCCTGAGCTAAAAAGAATCAGCTTCAATGAAGACATTTTGGCAAAGCCTTCAAAATGGACTAGAGAAGTCTACCAGAGATGCTACGTGTGCTTCACAGCTCACACAGAACTGCATTAAAAACATTTTTAAGATAAACTTTGCATTTGTACACCCCTCCTAACTCCCTAAAGACAACAGATGTTTAATAAAAGGGCTGAAACCTAATTTTAAAACGCTCTCCTACAAGAACAGCGCTCTCCCCAAAATAATGCACGTTCAAGATACTCTGCCGGCATCTTTTTGTTAACACCATCATCAACACAAGAATTTTGATTCCAAAAAGTGACAAAAAGCTGGATCAAGAGGTGTTATCAAATCAACTGATGTGAGCAAAAGAAGAGCTAAACTGTCAGCAACACACCAGTGCCACTTTTTTCATCACACCTGGCAAAGGAGTCGAGAACATTAAAACTATACTTTCAAGCCACAGGGCACGGCTGGCGTCCGGGGACACCCTGTGACCACAGTGTTCAGCACAGAACACTGACGGGAGACACATCCCAGAAGCGTGAGACCTGGCAGATGGTATTCTCCAGGGATTTTATTTGCTTTTTGGCACAAGAGAGCACGAAATTGAAAACCAGAGATAAGAGAGCAAGCTGCTAGCACTATAATCCAGCCTGCATGGGAAAGCGCTGCCTTTCAGTAACCTGTTCAGCAAGGGAACTAGGCTCGATAGAGGATGAGAAGATAATTAGTAATGTACCTGAAACAATAATGCACGTTACAGGTGAGTATACGGAGTGAGAAAACTGCAACATCAAAGCCTGTGGCAGCAGCCTGCTTCCCGCGAGCGCAGTTTCATCCAGCAGCAGCGTTTCAACTCGTGTTCAAACACACTACGAAAGTCAAACACGGCTCCTCCTGGCTCCCGGGGTTCTGGCACCGGGCAGCACCGCTGCTCCTCCGCACCGCGGCTGCTCCCTCGCCCGCGGGGCGGGCACCGCACGGCCTGGGCGCGGGGCGCAGGTGGACGCTCCGGCCGTGGCTCCCACCTGGGCCGGCCATGGCGGGCTGGTCCGCCCTCGAGGGAGCGCGGGCTCAGCCGGGACGCCGGCCCCCGCTTCCGAGAGACAGAACTCGTTAGTGTAACACAAGACTTTGAGCCCAAACGCCACACTCGCGTGAAGCGTCCCCACTCGGGAGCGGGGTGCCCCGGCGACAACTAACTTCGGAGGCAGGTGCTTGGGGCGGGCAGGCTCGGCCTTTCCTTTGGGGGCCTCTCCCCACAGGCGAGGCAGGAGACCCCCAGGGTGGGCGCCCGGCCCGGCCTGAGGCGCGACGGCCACCCCCCGCCCCGCCCAGCCGGGCCGTCGCCCCCCACCGCTCCCGCGGGAGCCCGGCCGCACCCCCAGCGCCGCCGCCCCGCTCACCTCGCACACACAGCAACGACATGGCGGCGGCCGCCGCGCCTCAGCTGCGGCCCCGCCAGCCGCCCCCGGCTCTCCTCATGCCGCCCCGCTGCCACGGGGCGGGCGGGCGAGGCGGTGGCGCCGTGAGCGGGGGCGGGGCCGCCCGGCGGAGGGGAGGGGCGGGGCGCCACCGGCAGGGGCAGGGCGGGGCAGGGCGGGACACCCCCCCCCCATCGCGCCTCCACCACCACCCCGCGGCGGCCGACAGGGGGCGCCGCCGCCCCTCCTCCCCCGCCGTCGCCACGGCAACCGCCCGGGCCGGGGGCTGCGGCGGCCGGAGGGTTCCCCCCCAAAACCCGCACAGCTGGGAGGGAGCCCGCAGCCGGGAATGCTGACAGGGCCTCCGGGGCGGCCCAGGTTCCCGGGGCGTCGTGTGCGGGTGGAAAGGCCCCGGGACGGCCCGTGGGCGCCGGCAGGCCGCAGGGCAGGGCAGCGGGGACAGCGCCATGGACCCCTTCCACTGCCCGAGCCCAGCTCGGAGGTGTCTGTACCTGAGGAAGGGAAGGGCTGTACTTGGTTGGGGGTTTTTTGGTACTTTGCCTCTGTTTTCTTGGAGTTCTCGGAGGGTGACCAAGCTGGTGAAGGGTCTGGAGGGTCTGACCTACGAGGAACAGCTGAGGGAGCTGGGGTTGTTTAGCCTGGAGAAGAGGAGGCTCAGAGGTGACCTTATTGCAGTCTACAACTACCTGAAGGGAGGTTGTAGTGAAGTGGGAGTCAGCCTCTTCTCCCAGGCAACCAGCGATAGGACAAGAGGACACAGCCTCAAGCTTCGCCAGGGGAGGTTCAGGTTGGACATTAGGAAGCATTTCTTTTCAGAAAGGGTCATTAGACATTGGAATGGGCTGCCCAGGGAGGTGGTGGAGTCACCATCTCTGGATGTGTTTAAAAAAAGACTGGATGTGGCACTTAGTGCCATGGTCTAGTTATGATGGTGGTGTCAGGGCAATGGTTGGACTCAATGATCCCAGAGGTCTCTTCCAACCTGATTGATTCTGTGATTCTCCCTTGGTACCCTTCCAGCTCCAAAGTGCAACCAGCTCTAAGGGTTTCCTGAGCCTGACGTGCTTATGAGGTTAGTAAACCCCAATCCATCTTTCTGCTTCTCTAGTCTTTCTCAGACCCCTGCAAAGTCCTTGCATCTCCATCTTCTGATCAGGTGTTTCACAGGTCTGCTGCCTGTTGCGGGAAGAACCACTCTTTGGTCTCCCTTGAGCCTGGTTATAGTAATTTTCTCTGATGGCCTCTAATGCTTTTAGTGCTGCTCCATCCCAACCTATAAATAACCATTACACTGCAGAATGTACTTCTAGTTCCAAACAGAGGATCCGAGGAGAAACAAACAATTTCTGATATTGAAACTCAACAACAAAGTGTCATATAATGTGATTGCCATTGCATTAATTTTTAGAGTAACTCAAAAGTCTACACAGAGGGCAGAGGATAAGACTCCTAGCTGGGTGTTTCAAAGATACAACCAACCTCTCCAAAATTCAGACTCAGACAGGAGAGATTTGATTTCTGCCCTGTCCAGCACAGCTTGTTTTACTGGTCTAATGTTTGCTGCACAGAAGTGTATCAGTCAAGGAAATGTGTCAAAAATATACATAAAGCTTCTCTGAGATACCAAGAGGAACCACTTGAAAGAGCAAACCATGATGTTCCTGCAAACAAACAAGCAGGCTATGTGCTAAAGGTGTTAACAGAGGCAGTCTCAAGGGACTGGGAACACTTCTACTTAGTGCGAGTGCAGACTGTCGGTGCAGGGACCTGCAAGTGCCAGCACTGAGGCAGGCAGGGAAGGAATGTCTTCTTGCCACTGAACTGGCTTCAGTGCTGCTGAAATGCTGTTAAACTCAAAAGCTCTGGTTTGCTTCTTCATATGTTATTCAAGTGTAGCACCAGCAGACTGTAAGGGCTCCAGCAGACCAACCTCTGCACTTTGGCTGCACATCATCAAAGTCTGCCCCACCTGTGAGCTGGACACCACACTGGATTTTCAGTTAACTTCAGGGGACATTAGTGTTTTGCTCTAAAAAGTCCTTTATTATTTATCTCCCATGTGTCTTAGGGTACAATGCCAGATCCTCAGCCTTTTCAGATCTCCATTGCTTCTCCACATTCATCAGAGCCTCAGAGCTTTTCATCAGGAAAAGATCTGCTCAAGGGTCCCTGAGCTGTTCTGATGCCTTTCCTTTCCCATCTTTCTTTGCAGCCTCGTTGCAAACAAAAACTCTTAAACTGTGCATGAGCTAATCTCTGCCATAACCACACAATCCCATCATGACTGCTCTCTGCCCTTTGCTGGGCCCCATTGCTCTGCCTGTCCTAATTTAAAAATTAAAGCCTTTGAGGCCATGATTGTCACCTACTGTGTCACACAGCACCTGGTACATCAAGTCCCTATCTTGCCCACAGCTTGTAAATGCTACCATAGCACAGAAATTATCTTATCAAGGGCAGTTGATGTCATACGCATTTTAAAATCATAGTAATGTGTTATTAACAAGCACGGCAATCAAGTAAAGCATCTTGTAGCTAGGATGAGATATCTTACTATCAGCAGTAACTGTGAAGGCTGGTATTAGCACAGATGTTATGAATTCCCTGCAGTTCTGAGGTCTAATTAGATGCAAGTGTTTCACCAGTCTTTAACGAATCAAAAGAGATCGTTTTTATAACTCCCGATTCCCAAATGCATCAGTTACTTGTGTATCTGTCCACCTCTCTTCTCCTTTCCACTTCAAATAGGCTAGAAGAAGGACCATGCCACTACTGCAAAACTTTTGCAAGGTGGAATCACCCTCTTCTAATTTATGCTTGCTCCCTGAAATCAGCCTCCTTGTGTTTTCCCAGCTGAAGTGACACTCTCCAAATGCATCTTTCTCTGTTATATTTTCTAGTTCTTCCTCTGAACATTGTTGTCATAAAAACAAAAACAGTTTAGTGATAAAAAACACAGCAATAGAAAGAAAAAAACCCCACCACTTCCTGTGCTATCCTCAACCTCTGAAACATGAATGATCTTTCCAGGTCTGTTTCTATAAATCCACAAAAGGGAATGCCAGTTACAGAAATATTTAACTATAAGCAAAGCCCCAAATCCTGTTGTAGGAGACTGGATCTAAATTCTACATCTGACAGCGTGCTCTGGTAGCATAGGCAGTACACTCCGTCAGCAGTGTGTTTTTTCTAATGGACAATTTTACTGAATTAAAGAGGAAAAATACAGTGCAGCGAGCACATTACAGTAACATTCACACACACTGAAACTATGTGCCTTTCTGAACAAAGACGGAGGTACTCTGTACACTCAGAAAGGAGGCATTACTGCCAACTCCAAAGTGATACCCAACTTTCGCTCCCTGCAGAGCAAGAGTTAATTTTCTCTGGCTACTCAGACCCCAGCCTTTGGTCTCGGCTCATCTGCTGTTGGATAGGAAAGTAATAAATGGGTGATCCTCTGCTCCCTGCAGCTTGCCAGCTGTTTTATACCTGCCTGTTTGCTATAGTTTCCATTTTCAGAGAGCAATATTGTAGCTATATTTGCAGTCTAAGTAAACTGTGCTTTCTTCTTTCTCTTCTTGTTCTTTTGTCTTATTTGAGTTTTGTATTTCTGCCACTGGAGAATGGTGCAAGCTGAAACTTGGCATGTAGCAAACCCACATGGACTTTATTTTAAATCGAAGGGTTTAGATCTGTTAAACCATTTTTCCGTTACGCAACTGACAAAAAAAATCATCTCAGACCTGGTTTTGGGGGCTAAGCTCTAAAGATATGGAAAAAAAGCTTTTAATTTACCCTATGACATTTGGCAGGAATTGAGTGCTGAATATAGATTAAGCAGTTGATGGATATTCTGGTATTGGGAAGCAACCCTCAGATTTGACTGTAAAGGTAACAGGCTACTGAACTGGCTTTCACGGGTATTTCTGCTCTATTTGCTTACTAATAAAATGTAACATTTGCAGAGCAGCTAGGGGATCACAGGATCTTTTTCACAACACTGTGGTGTCTTGCCTGTGTGCAGGAGCCACTTCAATAGCATCCTGAAATGCAGCTTTCTCTGGAGTGGACCACAGCCAAGAATCAGTGCAGTAGCTGAAGAACACCATGTACATGCACTGAAACTTGCAGGAAAGCAGCCTGCAATCCTCTCAGTTATGTATAAACCAGAATGTTGGTTTTAACACTCCAAAATGCCCAAACAGGATGATACCCAGGAAATTTTAACAGTCCAGGAATTGATAGGACTTCTGCACCTGCAGGACAGCAAGGTGAACAGGGCAGCTAGGGTCAGCAGTCCCCCCTGAAGAACCAGCCAAAATTCAGGCTGCAAGCTGGGGCATCTTCTTTCCAGTGTCCCAGTCTTGGCTTTTCTTGAAGATTGGTGACATCTGAAAATGACAGTGGTCTGGCAATTTAAGGCATTAACTGGTGGCTTAATTTTAATTCCCTCTTGAATCAGAGACTCTCCAACTGTCCTGTTCAACCTGCCACCATACCATTGAAGTCTCTGCACTGAGTCTTTCCTTTAGGCATGCTCAGGAACCCTCTGCAGCCATTTAGCTTTCCTCCCTGCATAGCATGGGCACTTGGGTAAGGTTTAGTCTTTGTGCCTTAATTCTTCATCCACAAAATGGAGGTTGTGATAATTCTTTAAGGAAGGGGGTATTAAAGATAAGGGGTGTCCTGATTATAAATACATCAGCGACGATGAGATGCTTGGACACTGTCACCTCATAACCATTTAAAACAGACAGCACAAAGAGATCTGCCGGCTTTTAGATTACAAATCCATGTTCAAAAGGCTAGAGAGGCGAGAAGCATTCTTTCATCTCAGGAAGAAAACCCTCTGCATAAGAGGGCAGCTTCCATGGGAACTGACCTTTCAATTACAGCTGCTCTGCAGAAAAGTCTTTCAACCTCTCATGCCGGAGTCAATAGAACTGAACCCATTTCTCATGCTATTATCCCAAGCATCCCAAACACAGCATTTCTTGTTCATATTGGGGCGCTTTGTCCTTGAGCAACACGGTGCGATTGCACTGCAGGCTGCACCCAGGGCTACCCATGTGCAGCATGGGGTCTCTGTCTGTCCGAGCAGTGAGCAGCAAAGACAGCAACACAGGGTCTGTGTGAAGTATAGACCCCAATAGGGGATATTTCCCCTGGATCTGATCATGCATGCTAGGACTGGTGCAGTCTGCTAGTGATCCCTCACTTGGCCAGCATGAATGCTGACACTGTTGCTGCTCCCTCAAAAGCAGGTGCCATAACATACCCATGAGCTGAAGGATGTTCAGGTGCTCTGAAAGCCTCTGCCTTAGACTTAGATCTTTGTGATCAGCAGAAATGCTATCTTTTAAGTGATATTTATTCTTGGCTATGTTTTATCCTTAAGTATATGCCCCTCAACACATACCTGCCATCCGGCAGTCAGGAGCTAGGGACATGGGGACACAGGACTAAAGAGACCTCTGGAGTCTGTCCCTGTCCCTACAGTCACACTGCCCCTTTTCTCCAGCCCTGTCCCTCTCACACACAGGTTGGGGGTTTGCTCTGGTACTTTACAGGAACCTCTCAGCAGCCACCACTTCCAAAATACTCATATTCTTCATCCCCCTGCCAACTTCACCTTTCATCTTAAACAGTGTTTTTGTCTTCCTAATATTTACCCATGAGATGTATCCATAGGCAGCAACCCCGTTACCTCTCTAATTTTGCTTTGCCAGACTTAAAAAAGGAATCTTTTCCAAGTAGTCCAGAGATCACTGGCTCTGACTGTATGTTTTCTGTTTTGTAGCTCTTTCTGTTTGAGTCAACGCTTCTCAAGTATGGATGGCACATACTGCTCACAGCAGGTCACATTAGGATCAGGCCAGTACTTCCTGGCGTTGATGCCTCAGATTAGCTGCACAGATCCATGCAGTCTTGTGAGATAGTCACCATCTGATTTAATAGGCACAGCTGACACCCATCCTGCTATTCCATACTCCGCTTTGGTTGGATTCATATTTAAATTGAGCGATGGCTTCCCTATTACAAAGGGAGGGAATAACTATTTTATTTTAGAAAAATCAGTTATTTTACCTCTCTAAGAGGAGTCACTTTTAACTTGGCAAGGTGCAAAACCCCTCACCCCAGCCGGGCTTGTTTCCTGCCTTACAGCTGTGTCTTCAATTTTTGTTCTGTTCACATTAACAGATATTTGAGGAGTGCAGAAGGTTATTCTTCAATAGAGAAGCCTAGGGGGATAGCTTTTCTCTTGCTTTTGTAGTTTTTATTCATTGAAGAGGAACATTTGTCAGAGATAAAAGAGGAGCTATTTGTCAAAGTTAAAGTTGTTGGCAAATATAGCCGAAGCGATGGGCACCGTGAGACTGCAAAGGAGTCTTGTGTCTGCTTGACCTGCTTCACCATCCCAAGACAACAGTCAAAAGCCACAGAGTCAGTCACCTTATAGCAAAGAGCATCACAGGCATGAGGGAAATCATGTACCTCTTGGGGATCCTGGATCCCTCTTATTTTGCTGTGGAGCAGCTGGCCAGAGCTTTTCCCCTCCAGTGCGATCTCGTGTCATAGTGTCTCTATTATCTGAGAGCAGCAGGGAGAGAAGGGTGGGCTTCTGCATGAAAAGAAAAATTGCCTCAGTAAGACCCGTGAAGAATATGGGACGGCATTTAACTGTATTTATGAGCAACATGGTTTTTGTCAGAGAATTTTTATAGTGCTCTTGTAAGATTACTTTCTAGAGCAATAAAGTACATTGCAGTGAAAGGCCAACCTCCCACAGTCTACTAGAGCCACCAACCCTCTAGAAGTGGCTAAGTGACTGACGTTTCCTATGCAAACAGGCTGTTTAACCTTCCGGCTAAGTTGTTCCATAGGTGCTGGTGTCCAAGAGGCGTGCGTGTGTACCATGCCTTGCTGCTGTGTGAAGAACAGCAGGGAAGCAGGCGGGCAGGCAGGCAGGCAGGCAGGCAGGCTTGCTGGCCCCTGGGCACACACATCAAGCTTTCAGAGCTGCGATAGCAGAATAAAAGCCCTGTTGTGAACACTTTCAGCCACCAGCCTCCTCAGAGAGGTGTGCAGAAAGCAAACGTTTTGCAACTCTGTCCTCCCTGGTTCTCCCAGGAGTCTCTCTAGTTCACATTTTTACTCCCCTTTTTGTCCCTTTTTCCAAAGGATTTAGAAAAATCCTTACACAAAGAATTTAAAATGCAAAGATAAGAGGAGCTCATCCATTTCATTAAATGCCCATGCAACATCTAGCACTCTGCTGCTGATTGTTGTAGTTTAACACAAGCAATAACTAATATTTAGGATGTCCAGACTGTAATTTTTCCCATTCCTCCCTCAAATCTCCTTTTTTTAAACAACAAAATAAAAATTAAGGACTGTCCAGGTTTTACTTATTTGTGTCCAAAATACAGCCTGCCTGGCAGCTGTGGGGCACGGTTTCCTTAATAACAGAGCAAGCTGCAGGTGAAGGTACGTCACAGAAGATGTAGCATTACAGCCTGAAAGCTGTTGTTTTTATGGACCATACCTCTTTATTAGTGATTCCTGTGTGTTGCTGAACTTCACCTTGTATCCGTGGTGGTAGGTCTGAGAGGATGGGTTTTGAAAGAATAACAAAAATCGAGGATCCTCTTGAAATTTTCCCTAGGAATGCCTTGAGTAACATCTGTTTTAACAGGATGAGTATCACTTAGGGACCATTTCTCTATACTGTTTGCTGCATCTTTGAATGATGTAAATTGGTAAAAAACAAATACAGAAGCAAAAGTCAAAACTGTAGCTAACAATCCCAGATTTCCTCCATTTCTTGGGCTGGGTATTGTCATCTTATGTTGCAACCAGAACAGACACCATTCACAAGCTCTTTGAGCCTCTCCCAAGAGTTGAGGATGAAAAATTAAAATTAAATTAAATTTAATTTAATTTAAAAAGGAAAGGAAAGGAAAGAAAAGAAAAGAAAAGAAAAGAAAAGAAAAGAAAAGAAAAGAAAAGAAAAGAAAAGAAAAGAAAAGAAAAGAAAAGAAAAGAAAAGAAAAGAAAAGAAAAGAAAAGAAAAGAAAAGAAAAGAAAAGAAAAGAAAAGAAAAAGAAAATACTGCTCTTCCAACTTTCTTTTCTATCACAAATTAACAAAAAAGGGCAATAAGCCTTTGCTCTGAGCTAATGGAAATCCAACCCATCTGGTTACATAAAATTGCTTAGGAAAATCAGCAAAGGTTGGAGACAAATAGCCTGGCACAGATATGGTTGTTTAAACATTGGGGCTGTGATAAGGGGTCTGCAAGGATCCTGCCATGGTCGAGGTTTGCCTTGGCAGCAAGCTGCAAAGGCAGAGCAGTGAGAAGTTCCAGGTTACTAGATTATAACTGTGGGGCAGTGGGGCAGGAAGCCCAGAGCCTTACCATAATGACCCTTTGCAATACACCATGATACAACAGCCATCCCTCACCTTAAGGTGATGCCTTAAGGTGATTGCCTTAAGGCAATGCCTTTAACAGCCTGATGCTGGCACGAGTTTGCCAGGTCTTGTCTTAAGCAAGTAGCTGGTGATTCTCACTGAGGAAAGGGACACAAAAGCAAAATAGTCCTGGAGAAAAAAGCAGTGACAGAGTAATGCCACTAAGATCAGGCCAGGAGCAGCAGCAGAAAGCAGTGGTGGAGGTGGGGTGGAGACCAGCTCCGATCTAGTTTCCCACCACCTACAGAGAAATGAACTTTCCTGGTCTATTGAGATGGCATTTCCTGTCCCCATTTGTGTAGTTTCTCACATCTGAGCACCAAAACCACACAGTTTGTAGCGACATCCATCAGTACGAGCTGATAAGGACAAAGCAGAGATACCCAGAAAAAGGTTAAGTCCACCTGTCTGGACCAAAACCTGCCCCTGCCAATTAACAGTGAGAGGTCTAAGACCTGCCAGGAGGCAGGAGTGGGTCTCTAATTTCTAGTAATTAGAGGCCATGAAGAAGCAACCTACCTGAAATGACATTTGCTTACCCCAGAGTGGTTTTGGGCAGTACCAGGCATGCTTTCTGCCCCTTTACACATTCTACTAAGCATATAAAACTAAGGTCCCAAGTGTATGCACTTACCAGAGACCCTACAACCCTTTCCTTAGGGTACAGCTCTTAGTCCCAGCATCCTGGCCAAATTCCAGTAATTAGAACATGATTAGGTTACTGCTTGCATATGCCATTCCTCTTCCCTAGGGAAACTGGCTCTAAATTATTTGATGCTTTCAGGATTTCTAGTTGTTAGCAAGGCTGTTTCCCTTGCCAGTGGGAGACTAATAGCTGGCAGAGCTCGGGGGATCGCTCCATTGTACATGGCCTGCCTGTAGGATGGGTATTGCCTGGGTGGCTTGAATATTGCCTATGGTAGTCAGAGGTTCTCCTGCCATTTGGAGAGATGCTGATGTGAGCCTTCTCATAGAGCTGAGGTGTGAGCAGTAGGACACCCCAACTGGGAAAATGAACCCAGTGTCATTGTTACGCTTAGTGGGTAGGAAAGAAACATATTGGCAGAGTCGTTTACATGTGCTAAGGATCATTTTGTGGTTTGCAGATTGAAATTCTTAATGGCACTCGTTACAAGTTGTTTGCTCCCAGATGCTGTTTCCTTTCACATTCAGAGCCACACACATTAACACAGAAAATACTGCTTGGAAAAATGTTGACTACTGGCAACCACACAAATCTAGAAAAAGTCAGTATCTGAAATGCAGGGAATTTTAGGCAGATACCATAATTTTGCCCTGTCTTTTGATCCTTAGTTGCTAGCCATGTATCTCCCATGGGATATTTGTGTACATACATACAAAACTCCTGTTGGCTCGGAAAGATACTGGATAAAGAGATTTTTGCTTCTGTTATAGGATCTTTTATCCATCATCATCTGCCTCTTCCCCTTCTCAGCAATTCCCCTCTAGTCTGCAGTTCCCTTCCAGCCAGCTATCACCTCCTGTTCCCATCTGGTGACACCCAGTGCTGTCTTCTGCATTCAGAAGCTCCTTAAAGCCAAGTCTTAGCTGACACATCCACAGGGAAAAGCCCAGTTCCTCAAGCTGATTACAGCCTGCAGCATCCATGGCAAGCCTGACTACAAAAAAAACATATATTCTGGCACCAGGACCCCCTACAGAGACAACACAGATGTAGAAGAAAAGCATCCCTTATCTGAATCCATCTTCCCATAAGGCAACCAAGTTTATCTAGAGGTCTCCTATGAAACTACAAAACACTCAAGTCCTGCTTTTGTGAGCAAAGATCTGCTAAGACAGCATCCAACAGCAATAAAGTGTGTATTTTCCTGCAGGATCTGGAGGTTTTAGTCAGAGGCTGGAAGTACCGAAGAGCCTTGTAGGTCAAACCTAATGCGTTTTCTTCGGGGTTGCTTGTAATCTGAGGATTTACCAGAAAACTGCCCAGTTTTGGTGTTATTTAGGGAGATTTTCTCCCTGTGGCCTCACCAATTTAGTGCTGACAGAGTGAGTTTCTACAGACCAAAATCTCTAACTGCGGGATGCTGTGAAGACAACATGAATGCCCCTGAGGTACTAAGTTTTAGCACTAATTACATCTGCATGTGGGGATGGAGGACCTGGCATCTGTACCCTGTCTCAGCTTTCTGGAAGTAAGAGCAGAGCTTTTCTAGCACTTTAGATGCGTGTTGGACCATCAGCCAAACCGCTAGCCCTTCCCAACAGCATGGAAAAAGGGGTTGCAATGCATGCCGGCGTCTCTGGCCAAGAGCCAAGCAGGCAGCACAGCTGGGAGCCAGCAGCTCTCTCGCAGAAGCAAACTGAGACAAAGAAACTCTCCGTTTGCACGCAGGGGTTTTTCAAAACTCATCCTTACACCTTCCTCCAAGGCCATCGGCACTGAATGCTCTGAGCCTCATAATTTCTACATTTTTGTGTGTTCATACAGCCACACGGGCAGCTTTAGTTTTTTCATGGAGGTGGGATGTGCCAGTGCCTTGGCCACGAAGCAAAAGCAGGAGGGGTTGCTTTCTCCTGACAGTGAGTTTGTGCAAGCCTGTACAACTGCCCCACTCCCCTGCAAAGCTCCCATGGACTTTTTCTAGCCCCTTCTTGGTCCTGCTGCTGCCCCAATGTGGTGTTAGAGGGTGAGACGATGCTTTGTCCTCCCTGATTTTTCACCACTGGGTCATTGACCACGTTTTTCTCCTTGAGACACCATTTTCCTTCGGATTATCTGTCTTCTGGTCATTCCCTTGGAGTGTTCTTTGGAGCAGGCATCCCCCTGGGCTTTCTGTGAGATTTCCTCTGGGTCAGGATTTAGCTGGGCAAATGCAGGTGTCTGCAGCATGGGAGTCTGTCTCGGAGCTCTTCCCGCTGTGTCCCTCTTTATAATCCATGGAAATGCTTCTTGGAAACAGTTCCCTTCACCCTCAAATATGTACTCAAACTAGGTTAGATGCCCTGAAAGTACCTATTTTTCTCCACTGACTGTAAAGTTTTCTCCACTGACTCTAAAGGGATCCTAGGGACCTTAGCTCAGAGGAAGGAAAATGTCAGATGAGGTTAATCTAATGCTTTATCTCTGAATATGGGCACCGGCTCACACAGCTGCACGCTGGAGACTCGCAGATCTGCCTCTCTGCCTCAGACCCAGCTTTCTTTGCCCAAAATGAACCTTAATCTGCCACGATTTTCTCCTAACAGATGCATCCCATGGCCTCAAGTTCAACCTGGCTAGAACAAAGCTCTTCATATTCATCAAGTCCTTCCATCGTGGGGTACAAAATCATAACCCTGCCAGTTTTTCAGGCCATAACCAATATATCATCTTCAAACCAGGTCCCTCTCCACACCAAGGTCTTGCAGAGCCTTTCAGTGGAACACCTCTGATCTTTCCTCACTCCCTCGGTTACGAGTCTCATTAAAGCTTCCATCAGAGCTATTCTGAACTGTGCGGCAAAGGCCCTTTTCCCAGCCAGATCTCGGACAGACTCCTAAAGAGAAACACATGAACGTCCTGCATTTGTCATCCAGCTCTCCCAGTTCCTCCCTGTCCACTTGGCTTCATCTCTGAGGTTTTCAGCATCCCTCCACACTCATCTTGCAATGCTCCCAAAATGTGAGCTGACTGGTTGGCTCAGCTAGTCTGCTGAGATCCATGCAGCATTGGCTGACTTTGTTTTTCCCTAGTGCCCCTTGGCGTTGTCTCTACCTGCTGCTGTGTTCAAGATCACAACCTCAGAGACAGGTTTGTCTTTTTATTGTGAGCTTGCACAACAGCTGCTGAAGTACAGCCCCTCTGGAGCGGGTTGTTGCTGCAATAACTCAGACCACAAAGACTGAAATACACTCTTTGCCTGATTAAATCTGAATGGGGATTAGTAACGGAGGAGGAAAGGACTGCAGCTTTAATTCATGAACATTATCCTCTGTCTTTCCCTTACCCATTTGGCAGCAAAGTGGATGAGTGGCTGCAGAGCAGCACTTTTATGAGAGATACACACACACCCTGCTCCCCTCTGTGTTTATTCCAGCTGCAGCTGGCAGAGATGAAACTCCAGAACTCGCCCTGTTGGGGTGAGCAGCCAGCTTCTGGAAATAGCTCATCCCTGTGGAGCATCTTCAGATAGCACAGCCTGGGGATGGGTACCCCAAAAGTAGCCAAGTGCCTCCCACCGCAGCACAGCCACCTGCACTTAGAATGACATAGCTGTGATCTCTTCCCGACCTGGCCCTTGGGCTTTCACACTGGAGAGCTTTGCTCATGAATGCTACCCTGCTTGTGCCCTTTTGCGTCCACAGCATGGATACGGTGGCCAGACGACTCACTTAATGGCATAAGGTGCATCAGTAGATGACATTTATCAGCACTAGGTCACATTTGGGGTGTATTTTTTTCCCCTCAACTAAAATCAAACCAGCTTTGCTAGTGGGGCTTCTTTTTTTTTTGTTGATTTAAGCATGAAAGACACAGAGGCAGGTCCTCTGGGCTGGAAATTGCTGCAGAGAGCCTGAAAACACTTCTCATCCATTGCTCTCACTGCCGGCATTGCTGCAGCATCCTCCACCAGTGTAGGGCAAAGACCACAGGCAAGAGGGCTTTGCTCAGCTCCCAGCCACCCTCACGCCTCTCTACCATGGCACTGGGGACCTGCACCCTGATGCTTGCCAGAGACAGGGGCAGCCACGGTGCTTGGAGACGGGGGCCAAGGCTCCTGCCTTCATCATGGCCGTGACCTTGTTTGCTTGCGCACTCGCCTGCACTGAGCCGGTGAGGCTCATCCTGGGAGCCCCACACAGACAGCTGGCAGGGATTTTTGTATCATTTTAATTCTCAATCCTCCCAAGAGCCTTCTGAGGGATTGAGTGCATTCACTGAAATGAAAGGCAGTCATGGGAGGCAGAGCTGGGCACCGGGAGCTGGAGGGACCCAGCGAGAGTGGTTTGTTCCCAAACATTACTTTGAGTGGGAAAAGCTAAGACAGAAATAACAGCCAGAGTGGGCATTTGTCTGACGAGCAAACCAGTGGCACAGCCAGAGCTGGGAGCTCCCATCCTGCCTGCAGGTAACACGCTGAAACATCAGGGAGGGTCCCAGCCCAGTGTGAGCAGAGGTGACAAGCTGTGCACAGCTGTGACTTGGGACGGGAAGGTTTGTCCTCTCTGCTACCTGCTACCCACTGAGCACAGAGATGCCCATGCTGTGGTCCTGGGTATGCTTGCACATCTGAGCACAGAGACCAGTTGTACGCAGGTGGATGCTCAGACAGGGTTTTTCTGGATGCCACAGGCATGCTGGCAGTGCAGCAGCTCACTCACACTGCACAGCCCTGCCTGATAATGCTGGCAGCTAGCAAAGCCCCTCCTTCAGATCTCCCCCTCTGCTCCATGGGCTCCTTCTGACCTGGCTTCCTCTATAGATGCAGATGCAGATGCAGATGTGCTTAAGACGCACAGAGGGGAAGATCAGCTGTTCAGCTAGGCGTCTTTCTACCAGTTTCCTATAGAAGCTGGGTGCAGCCCCTACCCATGAAAGACTGGCTTTAAGACAAAGGTGCAGTGCCTGGAAAGCAGGGTCCTGCAATGACAGGAAATGTTGGGGGTACCCAGCTCCCAGCCTTAGGTAGTCAATGCTCTGGTTACAACGGCAACAAGGGAATAAACAGGTCTGGCATAAGATTAGGCTATAAATCCAAAGAGAATGCTAGCTGGTGCAGACCTCTAACGAGGTCTATCACATCCACAGTGTTCTCATGTGTCCCCATAACAGATGAGCAAACAGAAGATGGGAAAGGGTGCCCACCAAGACGGAGCTGATCCAGCAATTCAGGCACACACAGCAGCTTTGGCTGCTTGCAGAACATGGGTAAACCCAAGCCTGAGCCAGGCACCATCAGGAAGGTCTACTGAATTATCCCATGGCAGGAGCTTCGCAGCTCTTCTTACGAAAAAATGCACCTACACAGCATGCATGGATGATGGATGGAGGGAAGAAATGGCAGCCTGCCATGCCTCCTCATGGCTATCTCACTGAACACATCCATAGGGAATCTTGGGCACAAAACAGCCTCCAACCTGCGACAGGCAGAGGGAACAACAGGACATGGGAATACAGTGAAACCCAAGAAACGAGACCTGATACCAAAGAGCCAGAGTCCTCACAGCATCGTGACTTGGTAAAACCACGTCTCTCCGTGGCTTTGCTGGAGGTGCACGGCCATGTCAGGGTGAGAAGCCTGTGAATACTTCTAATGCATTCTAACACCCCCACCTTGGGCTGGTTATCACAGATCCCAGGGTGTCCCTGCTCCCCACGAGGGCAGAGAAGAGCCCATCATTCCCCACTGTTGTGCTGACTCATTTCCCTCATTCCCATGTTGCTCCTTCTTGCTCAGAAAGGCCCTGAAAGAGGTCCTGGTAGCAACCATGCACCTGCTGTGGCCTCACGTCGAGCCCTCTCTAGCCCAGGAGCTGCTGGACTGGAGCCCACCGCATGTCCCTTGTCCCCCGATCCCCTCGCAGAGGGAAGGTGCAGCCCCTCGCAGAGGGAAGGTGCAGCAGAGCCAGGACAGCCGAGGTGCAACCCGTGGGTGCCCACGGGCAGGGCTGCCCAGTGCCTTGGATGTGCACCCCAAGTCTGCGGGGACAGGGGACACCCTGGCAGGTCATGGCAGGGCCCAGGTCCCCCCAAAAGGCACTGGACACAGCCCTGCTCAAAATAAGCTGGGCTGGGCTGCCACCTTGTGCCAACAGGCAGCATCCACTGACCAAGGCAGGCATGGGCAGGGATTTTCCATCACCCCAAACTTTCAGTGATCAAATTAGGGATATACCCCCATATCTCAGTTTCCAGATGAACCCAACAGAGCTCAGCGCCTCCCTGGCAGCAGGCAGCGGGGAAGGGGCTGTGGTGTCCCTCCACACAGCACAGCCCTGGAGCCGTCTTCACCCACAACCTGGGGTTCAAACATCCCGTATCTGTGCAAAGCTCGTCCCTGCCATCCAGCAGCCGTGTCCTCTGGGAAATGCTCGGGCGCTGGAAGAGGGTGTGCAGCCAGGTGCAGCACCCCAGGGTGCTGGCGCTGCGTGGGGTGCAGTATCCCTGTGAGTGCTCCGAGCCGCAGAGCTCAGGGGAAGGGCTGAGCCCTGAACGCCAAGCATGGCCAGGGAGAAATTACAAAGTTTAGGTGCAGGCAGGGACCCGCAGTGAGCAGGGAGCCTTGGGCCCCAGGGCAGCCTGCAGCGGTGGGAGTCCCTGGCCTCCACCACCCCGACAAGGTGACGCCAAGGGGACCTTCGCCTTCTGCTATCAGCCCCTGCTCGCACACTCGGCATCAGCAAAGGTAACTGGCGCAGCCGGGAGGCCGAGACATCACTGTGTGGCTCTGGGCAGCCCTGGCACGCACCGGCCCCGGCACAGCCCACACCAGCCGGCTGCTTATGGCCAATGCTATCTGGGTGGGTAAACAGAGTTTATCAGTTCCTCCCTTTTTTTTTCTCTTTTTTTTTCCAAGGCAGGCATAAAAGAAAGGAAACATTTCTGCAGGGAAGCTACAGCTGGGGAAGCTCAGGGATCCATTCCCATGCCCAGCACTGGGACAAGGTGCATCTCTCCTCAGGGCCCACACGGACCAGTGACACCCTCTCTGGAGCTCATCCCTGGTGCTATCCTAAATCCGCATCCCGTCCCCCAGCTCCCCAGCTGCAGGTCAGGGCAGAGGGACACCAAGTGAAGTCAAATTTGCCAGGGTGATGGGTGACCCCAAGGGGTGAAGTGGCAGCAGGGGGAGGTTTGCATGCCCAATGGCAAGGGGCAAGCAGGGATTATTTCCCTGGTGCTGAGCTGGCACATACCATCCCCAGGTGTTGTTCCAGTACTGGGTATGGGGTGACAGCTGGGCATCCCCTGAGCACCTGTGGCAGGGACTGGCAGGGACACCTCCAGCCTGACCTTGTGCTCGGAGCAGGACGTAACCAACACAACATCAAATCTGCTGTGGCTTTGTGCTGCAAAGCCCCAGGCCTGGAGATCCTTCCTCTGGGTACCTGCCTGGAGCTGCACATCTCCCTTGCAGAAACTCTTCCTGCCAAGCTGCAACCCTCACTCCTCTTTACACAGTCTGCCAGCAGCTCCAGGATGGACCTCTTGAGTGTTGCCCACAGCCAAGATCCCTCTTTGGCTCTGGGAAGCCCCATGTGCCTCTCAGACACAAAGCAGCAGCAAACTGTGGTGGCTAAAGCACTGAATTAATGACCTACATCCAGCTGTGTAGCCTGGAAGGTTCCTTTGCTCCTTGGTGGCTAAGTTCCCCCCATGGTGCCATGAGGGTCACAATGCTGCCCTCCTTTGCAAGATGCTGAGGGACAGCTGATGGGAGAGAGGCAACACTGGAGGTATGAGGGTGTCCTGGTTTGGCTCAAACCAGGCCAAATAGTCTTAGAGAACCCAAGGTCACTGCTTACGAGTAAAGAGCCGAAGGGGGTTGTACCTGCAGGGAGTAGTGGACGGGGCAGGTGACCCAGGATTGACCAGCAAGGTATTCCATCCCATACATGTCATTCTCACTTTCCTGTTTATCACTAACCCACTGCCTCCTGGAGGTGGGGCCCAGGAGGGAGGGGCCCTCCTGTCTCCCACTGATTGGTACCAGCTTTGCCAAATCTCCAGTTAAAAGCCTGCAGGTGTGATGGCAGTGGAGCTTTTGCATTTTCCCCTCTGCCCGTGCTGGGTGGAGCTACTGCATTTTCCCCTCTGCCCATGCTGGGGGAGCAACTCTGCCTGAGGAGGATTTCCAAGCTCTTGATCTTGGTTTTGTACATATTTGTATATATTTGGTTATTTCTATTATTATTGTTATTATATTCTTTTTCATTATTATAGTTTATTAAAACTGTTTTAACTTTCCAACCCATAAGTCTCTCTCCCTTTTCCCTTTCCCTTTCCCTTGGGGGGGAGGGGAGAGGGTTAACAGAGAGCATCTGCCACCTGGTTAATAGCTGGCCCAGCTTTAAACCGTGACAGAGGGTCATGTGGGGTTTGGTAAGAAGACAGCAGCGCAGCCCAACCCTACCAGCACTGCTCGTTAAAGGGATATCCAATCCATCTTTCCTCACCAGTGCTGTCACCCCACCCCTTTCCCAGCAGGGCTCCGAATACCAGCAGTCACCCCCAGTTCGGTACAAGGTATTGGTGAGCACCGGGGCTCAGTTGGGGTGCCGCTGAGTTCGGCCAAGTTGTGACTGCAAGCCCTGCTCTGAGCCATGCAGGGAGGATTCCTGCAGTGCCAGGAGGGAACACCACCCCTACCCCTGAGAGGTGGAGAGCTCCTCTGGCAGGAAACTCTCTTGAGCGTGATTCATATCTCCAGTTTTACAGCTGTTTCGGTCGAACAGGTAAGCCGACCACGTTGCTGGAAACAGGTTCCAGTGAGGGAAAGGTCCTGCAGCACCAGCCCACGCTCCCCTGGGGATGTCCCCCAGCTCCAGCATGGCACCGTGGGATGCTGGGTGCACCCCTCGTTGAGACAGCCGTGTGGAAAGAGAGGTAGGATTTGGCCTCACTCTCCTCCATTGCTAACTGTGGGGAGGATGATAAGCATGAAAACCCCGTGAGGCCACACAGCAGGAGCCAAGGTTTCTCTGCAGCATGCGGAGGGCTGAGACTGTGAAAAAGGGAGAAGCTAAAGCCCTTTTGCGGCAGCCCGATGAAGAGACGTCTGTGTGGCCTGCCATTCGGAGGGGAAGCAACACCCAATGCTCGCTCCTCTTGCACGCCTGCCCCTTGGGCTTTCTCCATCTCCTCCGCCAGCTGGGACAAAGCCATGAGTCACCGCGGGGTGTCTGGTCCAGCCCCACCGCCACTCCGCACCCCACCAGCCTGGCACGGCTCACCAGCAACCCCCGAGCAACATGACAGCTGATTCCCACCAGCTTCCTCCACGGGCCTTTTAAAACTCCCCACAATCTCTCCCTGGCAGGGCTCCAGGTCTTTCCGGCCTCATTTCTGCGCTCAGATCCTTTATTGCTTTACCTACATGGATGTGGATCAGGCGTGCACAGCCTGGGCCAGCCCACCGGTGCAGGCAGCATGCAGGCGATGCAGGGGTGGCATCACCCCTATGGAGGCACATCTTGCCCCATCAGCTCTGGGAGATGATGCGTGTACTTTCTGAAGGCACTTTTGCGATTGCAAAACCCGCCCACAGCCAGAAAACAAACATGTGCATGGGGACGTCACCCGTGATGAAAACTATTACATTAAATTAAAACTGTGGCAGAAGCCTTGCTGGTGTCAGCTCCTCAGCCTGCTGGAGCTCGGCACCCGACAGCCTCTCCGGCAGGAACAGCGAGCCTGGAAAACAGGCTGAGCGGCCCCAGCCCATGAACCGGCTGGTCGGGGCAGCACTGGCAGCTGCGGGAGGGAGTTAACCCAGCGATGAACTCACCAGCACCCAGTCACCTCGCCAGCGCACCCTTCAAAGGGAAGCCCCACGGGCAGCAGAGCTCATCATGGAAGGACGTACATCATTCCACCACATGCTGCCCGGCACACCTCGTCTTCCTGGAGAAACACCCTCCTACCGGCCCTCCCAGCAGGCGAGCCTCTGGAAGGTGGCCAGCCATGGCGCAGAGCCCTGCCTAATGTGTTTAAACCTCCCTGCTTGCCTTCACAGACCCTTGTGAAGTCCTTTGCGGGTCCCCAAGGTTTGCAGGGAGTGAACGAAGCCCACTCCTGGCAAGCCAAGGCGGTCTGTCACTCTGTAAGGTGACGGTACTGCTCATGCAGTAACTTTCCCCCCATCCCCATCCTCTCTGAACCTCTGGCAGTTTTCCAGACGCTCTCTGAACCACAACCGTCTTCTGCCTGCATTACCGTTCCCCGGTCAAATGGCTCTGACTGAGGTCCTGCCCCGCATCCCGGAGGAGTGGGAGCACCCTCACCTCACCCACCCTGTTAAAAGGAGCTTTTACATCCTGCTTCTTAAACCTGTTTCTGGAACAAGAAGGTGTTTTAAAAATCAGGGGAGGTTGCTAAGGGACAGTGTGCTCAGCAGGGACATTGCTCTCAAACCCTCAGCACTCAAAAGTGGGAGGTAAATAACTTCGGATATTATTAATCCTTCACTGCCCACACAATAAACAGAAGTGTATTATTCTTGTCAAGGACAAAGGAGCCCGTATTTCCCTGCAGCCGAGGAGCTGAACCAGCAAATCTTTTGGATTCAGCTCCATGGCGGGTTCAGCTGTGACAGAAGTTGTTCCAGTTCAGTTCCCGTTCAGGCCAATAATGGTTCATTAACCATTTGTTAACCCTGAGCTCATTTCAGCCAGTATAAGCTAGAAAAAACACAGCCTGTGGAAGTGGCTGTGTGATGGGGACTGAGATGTTTTCAGCCCATCTCTGGTTTCCACGGCCTCTGCTGCTGTCCTGGTTGGACACCAGAGCTTCTTGCCAGCTCGGCAGCACTGACACAGAGGGCCAAAGGGCAGAAAAGCTAAATATTGCCCTGGGACCATGTAGGAAACCCGTGCCGTGAGGGATGAGCAGCAGCATGGGGGAACTGAGCCTCCTGGGCTCTTCCTCTGTGAAACCAGCACCTGCACACGCATGGTTTGAGGTAGCAGCTCCTAAACCACCAGGAGCACCGAAGGATCACCTGTTCCCGTTGTCACGCTCAGACGTTAAAATGCTCCATGTATTAAATACCCTTTAATGGCCCACAACCTGATTCCTGGACCTGCCAGTGGATATTTAACAAGAAATTTCCTATGACAACAGGCTGAGGTCCCAGAAGGAGATGAGGTCCTGTGCTGGCAGTCCCTCCATGGCCATGTAGCAGCACACTGAGCTGCCACATCTCCCTCCAGAAAAGCGTGTAGAGGGCAGGGGGGTGAAAGGACCAGCCATCCCGCTGCCCCCCTGCACACAGCTATTCCCAGAGAGCGCCCAGCGCAGCTTTGGCCGTGACAGCACCTCCAAAAATAATACCCCCAGACTGGCAGCAAGGCGAGGGCGGCGTTGGGGCTCAGCAGCCGGTCCGCTGCCGGTTCGCACGCAGCTCGCTGCACGCTAGCATGGTCAGAAGAAGAGATCTTGGGTTATATTTATCATTTGACGGTACCAGTCCCCGCTATTTTTAGAGCTGCGTTGCAGCTGCAGCTCGCTGAAGAGCGAGGTGAGTCGGCTGGGGGGCTGGATTTTACCAAGCTTCACCCAAAACTGCTGAAGTCAAGGCGTCTCTTCCCTGACCTGAACAGGCTGCTGCCAGGCTGGCGAGCTCTGGGCTGCTGCCCGTCGGGGCAGTGGGTCTGTCCCGGGTCCCCGGTGCCCCACAGCTGCCGGGTGCTCCAGTATTTCCAAGCAGCCATTTCCCGGGGTGTCCTGCGTGTGGCAGGCACCGGCACGGCCTGGCACTGCTGTTCCCATCCCGGCTGGGCCTGTGGGGTACCCGGGGCGGGAGACACCTTGGTGATCCCTCTCAGGATGTGTCCGTGGGGTGGGGGACACCCCAGGGGTCCCAACTGGCGGGGGCCATGCCCGTGGGGCTGGGGGGGCCGTGTCTGTGGGGTGGGACACGCCACGCCCGTGGGGCCTGGGGGGTGACCGTGGGGCCGTGTCCGGGCCCGGCGCCCCCGGGTGGGCCGGGGTCAGGTCAGACGTTAAAGGTCAGCCGGGCCGCGGGGCAGAGGCGAAGGGTCAGGGCGACGGCAGCCCCCACCCCAGCGCTGGGTCAGGCCCCGCCCCTGCCGCCGGCGGCCAATGAGGAGCCGCTTGGCCGGGGACCGCCCCTTCCCCGCTGTCATCACACACCCGCACGTGGAGGGGGCGGGGAGAGGGCGGGATCTCCGCGAGGCGCGTCACCACTTTTCCGCCCGCCCATTGGCCGCGCGTCCCCGACGGTCGCCTCAGCCCGCGCCGTGCCCCGCCCAGCGCACCAATCAGCGCGGGGGAGGCGGGCACGGGGGGCGTGTCTCCACTGGCACCCGGAAGGAGTGGAGGGAGTCGCGCAGCAGTCGGGGCCGCAGCGGCGACGGCGGCGGCAGCGGAGGGGGCGCTGGTGGGTCCGGCGGGGCCGCGGCGGGCCGGGCCACGGACCCGAACCGGGCACCGGGAGCGGGGGGACACGGACCCGAACCGGGCACCGGGCGGGACGGGCCGCCTGCCTGGCGCGGGAGGGGTTAGTGCGCCCCGTCCCCGCCGCCCGTCGTCCCCCTCCGCCCCGGTTCCAGAAGGTTCGGGGGGCGGACAGTGGGGCTGGGGGCCCTGGCCGGTGGGGTGAGCCGTTGGGGTGAGCGAGAGCTGGGGGGGCCGCGGCCGGGGGGGGACTGTTACAGGGTGGTACCGGCGGGGGGCGCCGTGACGGAGATGGGGGGCTGTGAGCTGGGGGAGGCTGTGTTGGGGATGGGGGGCTGTGAGCTGGGGGAGGCTGTGTTGGGGATGGGGGGGTGTGAGCTGGGGGGGGGCCGTGACCGGGATGGGGGGCTGTGAGCTGGGGGGTGCCGTGATAGGGATGGGGGGCTGTGAGCTGGGGGGGGGGCCGTGACGGGGATGGGGGGCTGTGAGCTGGGGGGGGGGCCGTGACCGGGATGGGGGGCTGTGAGCTGGGGGGTGCCGTGATGGGGATGGGGGGCTGTGAGCTGGGGGGGGGCCGTGACGGGGATGGGGGGCTGTGAGCTGGGGGGGGGGGCCGTGACCGGGATGGGGGGCTGTGAGCTGGGGGGGGGCCGTGACGGGGATGGGGGGCTGTGAGCTGGGGGGGGGCCGTGACGGGGATGGGGGGCTGTGAGCTGGGGGGGGGCCGTGACGGGGATGGGGGGCTGTGAGCTGGGGGGGGGCCGTGACCGGGATGGGGGGCTGTGAGCTGGGGGGGGGCCGTGACCCGGATGGGGGGCTGTGAGCTGGGGGGGGGCCGTGACCGGGATGGGGGGCTGTGAGCTGGGGGGGCCGTGACTGTGGGGGCTGTACCAGGAGGGCTGGGACCAGGGGAAGCTGTGGGAGGAGGTGCCGGGGTGGGGGGGGGGGGGGCAGCCTGCGCAAAGGTGTGACCGCAGAGTGGCTTTGGAGGGGCTGTGGCAGGACGCCATGCCCCCCCAACCCCCACCGGGGGGTTCGGTGCCCGGGGGTGCCTGTGGCTTGGAGGAGCTGTGGCGAGAGGGTCTGGCAGAGGCAGGTCTAGGGGGAGTAGAGGGGGACATGGTGGGGCTGTGAGCAGGGCTGCTGCCCGGGGGGGTTTGCAATGGCACAGGCTGTGCTTGGGGGTTGCTCCCAGCCCCCCAGCAAGGGCCCCGGCAGCTCAGGCCGGCCCTGCTGCCCCGGGGAGGCCGTGCTGCCCTGGTCTCGCCCACCAAGGCCACGTCCTCTCTGCTGTGGCACGGGCAGGGACGGCCTGTCCACAGCTCTGCTGACAGGATGGGGCCTCTTCCTCCTCCTCCTCCTCCCGGGCAGCAGCTCAAAGCCAGCCCCGGCTGGGATTCAGCTGACTCTTCTTGTCCCCCCTGGACACCCGTGGCGGTGGGGCCGTGCCGGAGGCCCAGAGCTGCCATGCCATGGCCCGGCCATGCAGCCTGCCGAGGCGGGGAGCAGGAGATGCAGCTCATCCAGTGCCTGCTGGGCCGGCACCTGCCCCGTGGATAAATCACAGCCTTCAGCGTGGGGCTGTGAAAACAGGGCTGGGGCGGATGTGAACCCCAGCATCCACGGTGAGAGGCCTGCTGCCCTCTGGTGACAGCCACCACGGGCGGAAGGACCCATCGAGGGGGACATTACTCACCGAAATCAGCAGCTGCAGACCTGGTGGGGTTTTCAAACGTTTTGGTGTGGCCGAGGCACCCGATTTCTACAGAAATCACAGAGGCGGAGCGCAGCATGCTCTTGGCAATCCCAGATGTTATGTTTAGAAAGCTGCTGTGCGTTAGGGAAGGCAGAGGGGGGATGGGCTTGCTGACAAGCCACCTGTGAACGTGATCCATCGGGTGACATGCTAGAGGGGCATAGACTTATCTCCAGGGTTTCCAGACTCCTTTTATTTTCTAAGGAAGGAGCGTGGAGTTTGCAGCTGCTGTGGAAAGTGTATAGTAGAGGAATGCCATGCTGCGTTCTAGGGTATTTTGAAAGTCACTTCCACTCGGTGCCTTTTTAAAAGGCATCGCACAAGCAAAGATCTGCTTACGGACCTGTCCTCTGCCTGAATTGCACCTGTTAGCCTTAGCAAAGAGGGGAAGTTGGGACCTTGTGGAGAGCGTAGCAGGATTGAACCCCAACGCAAAGGAGAGTCTCTGCAAACCTGGTAGCACGTGCAGAAGGTGAACAAGGTCTGGCAGGTGAAAGAGGAGAAAACTCCCAATGTGATAGTACGAGCTACTTTTGGCCGGGCTCCCCTTCATAAAGGGGTTGAGGACCGGGAGAATTAAGCCATCCTGTAAAGCCTCGTCACCGCCTTGTTTCACAGCAGCAACTCACATCGTGCGGGTCTCGGCATGAGCGAGCAGCGGGGCCCTGGTAGGGACTACGTGTCCCGGCATGCAGCTCCCTCGGCGCAGCCCAGCCGCCCCTTTGGCATCACGGCAGGCTGGGATCTGCGGCCTCCTGGCAGCCCTGGCTGTGCTGAGGGCAGGCAGCGGTGGGAGCAGGGTGGGCAGGAGGTTTGTACGGGGTTTGGATCAGAGAGGAGGCAGCACTTGCCTTTGCTTCCTCTGCAGCAGCTGCTTTCATGACATTTTGCTGGGTTCCTGCTGACTCTAGTGGGGCCCAAACATGTCCCTTTCCATGGACCCTGAGGTGGCCAGGATGTATGGGGACAGCAGGGCCCTCCTGTCACCCCAGCGACAGAGCTGCAGTCTTTGGGCTTGTAGAGCGAGGCCCAGCCTGCAAGTGGGGCAGGGCTGGGGCCATCTCAGCTCTGCCACTCACCTGGTGTCTGTTCCCTGTGTGAGAGGTGTCTTGCCTGCCACTGGAGGGATGGTGGGATCACCCTGCGCTGACTTTGGGGACCCCGCTATTCAAGGCATGTCTCGCTGAGGGGCTCCTCTGCTCTGCCACCCTTGCAGCAAGCTGGGCAGAGCAGCGCTCAATGCTCCGTTCTTCACATCTGCCCTCTGCAGAAATGGACTTTAGGGAAGAACGTATAATTTTAATTTTACTGGTGGGGTTGCTGTCTCACTCCTGGTGGCTTCCTCCAAGGCAGATGAAGCCCCCAGTCCATACACCCTCCCTCTGCTTGGTGCTGAGCTTTCCCAGCCCCTGTTCCCTCTGCAGTTTCAGGTCTTCTGAGCATGCAGAGCAGGAGGAGGAGAGGAAGTCCCCTCCCTGAGTTCAAGGGACCTCTGAGGACAGGGAAGCACGTCTGTGCCACTGTTCTTCCTCTTCGCTGTCTGTTACCAGGTGCTTGCCCTGGCACATTTCTGCGTGGCTGTGCTAAGTAGCAGAGGTGCCCGGACCTTCCTCACTGCTTCTGAGTCTGAGGGTGGTTCAAGTGGATAGTTATTGATCTGACTCTTCAGAGCCCATGACTCTTGACTCTTCCTGAGTCCTTTACCTGCCCTGACTGCTCTGGGCCTGCCCACGCTTGTCCCCTGCTAGATTTGGTAGGCACCATCGTGTGCTGTGTGAAAATGCCCAGTGCCTGGGGGCCAGGACGCTTCCTGGATGCAGAGTGAGAAAATGTGTCGTGTGTAGGTACGCGACCACAGATGTGAAAGGGAAAAGCGAAGCTGTATTTTTTAGAAAAGTGGTGTCCTCAGCATGCTGCAAGTGTAGCTGTAATCAAATTATCGGAGGCTTCCATGGCTGGAGGAATTAATGAGTCAGGTTTGAAGCAGGACAGGTGTGAAGGACAATACGGGAGAAGTCCTGAAGGGAGACATTTGTGTGTTAGCAGATGGCTTGTGGAGGGTGTCGTTGCAGGTTACTTGGCAGTGAGAGTCTTCTTTGGGAGGGTTTTGCCTGATGCCTCTCCACCACACATCACTCCCAGGCACCCCCTTCCTCCAGTGGGTTGTGTAGGTCCCTGAGTCCTGGTGATGCCAGCGCGTGTTTCTATTCTTCCTTGTGCCTGCACAGCCTGGCAGCTCTGCTCTCTGGTGCCTCTTTTCAGACCAGCTCTCTTCCTTTGTTTTTCCATTTTGCTTTTGCTGATGAGCAAGTGAGCCAGGGGAATGTAACATCTAGAGAACTTAGTCTCAGAAAGTTTGAGGTTTGCTTTAAAAATTATTTCCTTTGACTGAGAAGTGTCGTTGCAAATCTTCATCCTCCCTCTGCCTTTGCTCTGCTTTTTCGCAGTGTCCCTTCCTTGGCCTCATCAATGTCCAGCTGCCAGTTAACAGGTTTTCCCTCTGTTTCTCTCAGTGTCTTCAGCTGGTTGTGAATCCTGAATGAAGGGCAGCTGAGCTCACATGCTCTGCATTTCAGAGAGCTTTTTCAGGACGGGCTGGTGGTTTGCAGTCATACTCGCCCGTGTTGTGGCCTGGACAACCCCCCAGCTAAGCAGAGTGATGGCAGAACAATATTTGGATGGGAAATCTTCAAAGGAGTCCTGTGTACTGCAAAAAGTACAGTTAGAGATTCAGCTGGAAGTGCTTTTTAGTACCGAATCCATGTCCCGGGCCAGGGCTGATGTCAGCCCTGTGATTATTCTTGTTGGAAGTGAACAAAGATGCAAAGCCCTCTATGCCAGAGCTGAGGTGATAATCCAGATCTCCTGGCCTCTGTCCATTTGGGGTAATTGCATTCTTCCCGGGGAGTGTTTTCAACCCGTTCCTGTTGGGTACATTGCCATTGCTTCCTGTGCTGCAGCAGTATGTGGGTGGCAGTCCTTCAGCCATGTCCAAAGCAATTCTTGTCACTGCTCAGGCTCAGAGCCTTTCGAGCCTTCTCTGAAAGATAGTGTGGTACAGCAGGGAATTGGTGGAGGGTTTTAAATGTATGTATATTTATGTATACACATGCTACACTTAATGGGGCTTGTTCTGCTTGTAAACTCTTTAAAAACATAGCCCTGGTGACTAGCTGGTAGGGCTTCCAGGTGGGACCTCTCCTGGGACACCAATGCAGATTGACCTGCTGGCTGTGTATGTGCAGGTGACATTAAGCAGAAACGTTCTGGGTGCCTTCATGAATGTTTTAAGGACCAGTGCACCAGTAAGGTAGTGTAGGGGTGCCGCCCCACATCACAATGTAAAGGCTGTGCTTTTTGGGGTACTGGTGGCGTGGCTGCCCACAGTGTTCTGCTCACTGCTGCTGCGGCGCTGAGTTGTGCTGCTGGTGGTACCCCAGGGTGGCTGGGAGGGCAGGCTGGGGAGCGGGGACAGCCCCAAACCAGCTTTTGCTCATTGTGCTTGCAGCCGGGGGAATGTCAGACCTGGTTTTGGGGAGGCTGATGTTGTGCCAGTTTTCAGGACCTGCTGGGCATGAGGACCTACCCCCCATACAGTGCGATCTCCAGTGGTCTGTAATTACAGCACTGGGAGCCCGGGGAGGAGTCTTAAACAGCGTCTTTGTGACGGTGTTGGCAGGCCTGTTGGAGATTTCTGTTAAGCAGTTGTCGTTTTCCCCCTTTGCTGTAGCCTGGGAAACGCTGCAGCGTGGATTTGGCTTGGTCTGTTTGGGTTGTTGTGAGCGGTGTCTCCACGCAGCAGAGTTTGGCCCTCCCTGCCCTGGCTCCGCATCCCCATGGGGTGGTTTAGTGGGTGGCATGTGGGGCCCAGAGTCAGAGCCTGTTCTTGCAGGGAAACCATATGCCAGAGCCCCAACCTGAGTACGGGCAAAGCCTGTGTGGTGGAGCAACATACAGCTGTGCAAGTGGAGAAGAACAAACCTGAGGGTGCAGAAAGGACTTCTCACTGAAATCTGGGGGAGAGGGACGGTGGCTCTGACTTTAGCAGCCCTCTCTGGGGAACCAACCGTGCACCCACCTGGAGCCACACAGGGAACTGGGGTGATAATTGGAACCCCAGGAGAGAGTCAGGGCTGCAGCTGGAGGGGCAGCCTTGGCACCAATAAAGGATATGGTGGGATCATCGAGGTGCTGGGTTGCTTGGGGTCTCTCGCTTCTGTGCATAGGCCACAAACTTGCTTGGCTCGGATGAGCAATTACTGCCCGCCCAGCATTCGGAAGGTCTTCTTGCATGGGCAGGGTACTTCCCAGCTGAGCTGAACATGTGTCTGTGCACTTGTCTTTCAAGGTGACCCAAGACAGCCAGAACAAGGAACCCCAAGACCACACTGCGAGTGCTGACAGCTGAGAGCTGCCTTTCCCATCTGCTTCAGCCCTGCACCGAGGTTAGCACCCATTCAATCATCACCGTTTTTTTTCCTTCACCAGGGATGTGTGAAGAAGCCAGGAAGTCCCGTGCTCTCCTCCCCTCGACCCGTAGGGACAGCTCTGTCGAGTAGGTGTCACCCAGGTGAGATGCTCCCACAGCCCAGGCTGCTGGATGCTCCTGCCTCCCACCTGGCTGGCAGTGTGGCGAAGGCAACCTGGATGTGTATGACCAGTGCTGTTAAGACTGTTGAACCCTGCACACAGTTTTAAGCCCTTGGGAACTTGCAGTCTGTGCTGCTTGCTGTGCTCGTCCTTCTGTGTGCCCGCGGTATTGAACGGGAGCATTTCCCAGCTGTTGGTCTCTGCTGCTCGCTGTCCTTCACCTGAACAAACAGAGCTATGACTTCACCCAGAGCTCGTGGCAGACGTGATCCTGCTTTCTGTCAGAACTGGTTGAGCTCTGCCTGCGTTTTCCCAGGATTTTGTAGCTTAAGGAGCCCCTTGGCCGTGGTGTATGAGGCTTTGAGTGACAGCAAAGTGTTTCAGGAGGACTGGCAGTCTTTGATATACTGTCAAGAAACGTGAAGGTCAGGCCCTTGCTGCTCTGAGGTAGCCAGTGGGTTGAGATGGCTGTGGGCTTCCTTCCCTGTCTCTGTGCCTAGATGCTTGTGCGCCTGCTGGGGATCCCACAGCGCCCGCCCTGCCTGCGTGGCATGCTCTCACAGGGAAGGGAGCCCTTATCAGCACTGTGCCTCTGGAGGGGCAGGCTGAGCCCTTCTCTCACTCCAGTCCTCAGGTATGATTTGGCCAGGAGAGGTTGCATGGGGAAGCCACTGTTCAGGACATGTGGCTGCCCAGGCTGTGTGGCTCTTTCTCTGAAGTGTCTGCCAGGGAAGTTTGGGGCCAGTCCAGAGACAGCTGGAGACTGGGCCCCAGGCCATCTCGTCCTTCAGTCTGGTGCTGAAGTGGTACTCACACCGAGTGAGGCAGGGGTAGATTTACGTGGGAAGTTTAAAGGACGGAAGAAGTCCTTCACTCATGTCAGTGCTGTGTGCTGTGGACTCCCAACCACACAACGCGATGGCAGCAGAGCAGCCCCTTTATCCATCTCAGCTGTGGCAATCACTAATACCTGCTCCATTCTGCGATCTTTTATCTCTCTTAGTGATGGAAAAGAGACATGTGATGTGGCTAAGACCAGAGAAAAGGTTTGCGCTCAGTTCTGTTGGACCTCCCTGCAGTTCCCAGTCCACGAAGCTCACAGCATCCTCTCAGGGCTTCTCTGCCTTTGGACAAGAGGCATTTTAACACAAGGCTCACCATGTTGGATCCATTTTTCTTCCCCCCACCACTTGCTGACCAAATAGCCTGATACCTCCAGGGACAGCAGATCTCCTGTATATGTGTAATGCGCCATCTTCTCCCTTTACTTCATCATGGTGTGAACCTCTTCTCTCTGGTTTGGTATCCCCTAACCCAGGTTATATCAGTGAGCTTATATTTGGGCTGAATTAACCATGTTCAGTTTAGCGCAGCTGGCAGTAGTCTGGAAGCTGGTACAGCTTGCAGACCCCTGGACAGACTTTCAGTGCCTCTGTCAAGAATGTGATGGAATGCTTTGCTGGCAAACTCAAAGACTGGGCGAAGTGGAGTTTATATCTTCAACAGGAAGTGGTCAGTCTAACATCCTTCAGCCTGGTCTTAGCATGTGTGGGTTGCCATTGCCCCTCGGTCTGACGAGCTGATCTAGGAGTAGGTCTTCTTTCCACTGGAAACCCCAAGAAAATGCTGCACTCCCTTCAGAGGTGCGGCCCTGGGTTCCTCGTGAGTATTGGCACTGGAGTTATCTGAGGAATCCCCTCTTTGCCCTACCATCTCTGTTGCAAGTAGGTTGGGCATTCAAAGATCCTGTTCATGGGAGTGTTGGGACAGCTGGATCCTTGTTTGGTTCTCACTGCTCCTAAGAATGGAGCAGAGGATCATCTGCTGAGGCTAATTTTAGGTCTCCAAACATTGCCCATGTCCCTCTGAGCTCCTGTTTGTGTGCAATCTTGTGGCTCCATGCTAAGCGCTATGTGAGAGTCCTGTATACTCCAAAGCCCACAGCCGAGTGAGACGAGACCCCAGCTCTGGCCCTCTCTGTATGGCTGGATGGCTGCTTGGCTTCTGCCACCACCATCCACCAGCCCAGCACAGGGTGAGGCCTCCCAGCCTCTCCCTTATTTGTACACCCAAGACTTTTGGCCTCTTGCACTTTTTGGTTGCCACTTCAGGTGATTTTTCAGCAGTGCTGAGCTTAGTGCTGAGCTTTGCTAAGTTTCATGTTGAGGCAAGACGTGGCTCTGCAGTTTTGGCCCATCTTTATTTTTAGCCTGGTGAAGACATGGTTGATGGTATCAGAAGGAAGTTGCACGGTCTCCTGAGCTCCGTGACTCATCCTGGATCAGGACCGAGGCTTCACCAGCTTCTGCTATAACCATCAAGTGAGGTAACCGGTTGTGGTGGGCATTACTGGATCTTCGGAAGGGCAGAGTGGGGAGGGAAGCAGATGTTTCAGAAGTTATTTTTTATTTATTCTGTTAAGCCATTAAATTAATTCATTGAAAGATATTGGCAGGTATCATGCCTGAGCGTGGTTCAGCAGCGTACTTTGTCTTCCCTTTGCATCTTGTGCCTGTGTAGGAGAGGAGCTGTGCTAACATGCTGGGTTGGGTAACTGTTCAGTGGCACATAGCAATGGTAGACAACAGTTTTTAGGACAGGAAGTGAAGCAGGATCCTGTCTGCAGTTCAAGCCACAGTGAGGTTCAGTGCAGCAGAACAGAACTGCCTGAAGTGAAAATGGGCTGTGACTGAAGAGCAGAGACTTAGGAGGTGCCTGGAGGCTGCAGCAAGAAGAGTCTGGGACCACCATTTCTATCAGATGTGGTGCTGCCACAAGGTAGAAGGAGCTCATGGGGCTTTCTGACTTGCAGACAGCTGTGTTGTGCTGGTCTGGGCTGGGCAGGGGGCTGTGTATCACTACCATGGAGCAGGCAGTGTGGGGCAGACAGCGATATTGAAGCATCCCTGCCTGCCACAGTACAACATGGGGTGCAGCTATAGAGGGGCCTCTGCACCCCAGGTCTGGCTGCCCGGCTCTCCTGTGTCATGCCTCAGGACCGAGCATGGTGGGGTGTGATACACCCGGGTCCAGAGTAGGCACCTTACCCCTGAAATGGGTGGGTATGATGGCTTGTGGGGGTGGGCTTCCACCTCTGCCCCCTTTTCCTTCCTTAGGGTGATGAACAGCCCTTAAGGAGCATGTTGAGGCTTTTGGGTGTTGTGCAGCAGGTTTTGTGTGTGGGGCAGCGGGGAGGGTCCATCAAGGCTTGGGGGAGCAGAGACAAAGGAGGGAGGCAGGGGGGCATGCTTGGGGGAATTGCTATGGCAACTTGCCGCTGGCAGCATCGCTGCACTGTGCTTTCCACAGCGCACGGCGGAGGAGCAGCCAGGGCAAATGTGCAGCCTGCCGCAGCCCTCGATGCAGCCCCGTCCCAGCCCCCTCCCAGCCGTGCCATGGGCTTGGCATTGCTGGGCTCCTGTGTGACAATGTGGCATCCGGAGCCATTCTCCTCAGGCAGCAGCCTCAGGGTGGGTGGCTGGGGGTGTTTTGTCCATCCTCTCCCTTCTTTCACCCCTCACTGGGGTATGGGCAGGCAGCTCCTGTTTGCAGACCTGTTCTGTTTGAAGCCTTGAGTTGCAGAGCAGGCCTAGCCAGAAAGAAACCAGTCTCTTGAGCCCTCTTACTGTACCACAGAGGAAAGCAAGTTATTCTGCCGCCCTTGCTTATCCTCATTTAATCAGTGTAAGTGGCTTCAGCCATGCCTGCATCTTCCCAGGATGCCTGGTCCTGTACTGTGCAGTCCACCTCACACAGCCAGTTTGCCTCACTCCGGGGTATCTGTACTCTGATGGAGGGTGGACGCTCTGGTGAGCCCTCTGATATGGTCTGAGACAGGTAAAGGAGGTGTTAAACATCTCTGAAGCTGTCTTTGGGCAGACCCCTTGCCACATGCTGGTAGAGAGCTGGCTCCTGTTGCTGAAGGAAACAGGGAACATCGTGCCGCTCTCTGCACAGAGGGAACAGGTCAGGAAGCTCGCTTCAGCCTGGCCATAATGTGAGCATGACTGAGACCTGACGTGTCATCCATGATGTGCCAAAAGCCCTGGATGCGAGCCAGGGGGAAGGGACTGGCTGGCAGCAAGCACAGCTTGCCTGTCTCAACGTGGGTGGCTGTATGAGATGTAAACCTCTCTCATTACACCTCTCAAAGGTCAGTGCTCTCTGAGATACAACACCCTGCCTGCAGCTCTGTGCCCGGCCCAGAACGAGAGGGGAAGGAGCCTGCTGCACCTGCTCCACCTTTGGAGGATGCTCTGAGGTCAGATGGGGTTGCCATGGGGTGGCACACACTGCTGTAGTGCCTGTGGCCAGAGTTCATCTGGGACTAGGATGTTCAGGCAAAACTGGAGGGGAAAGGATGCCTGTCTGTGGCCTGCACTCACAAATGCCATGATCCTTGCCTGAGCTGTGACCCTTCCATCCAGCTCTGAACCAGGTATAAAGCCTCAGAAGTTCCCCTGAAAACCATTTCCAGTCTGCCATAGCGTCCATCTACGATTTAGGGTGATTATAAGATCTGTATAGACTGCCCAATGCTGTCCAGTACTACAGTTCCAGTTTTTGGAACTGTTAGATTTGTTTGTAAAATGTCCCCTGGACTCCAGACCCTAGTGTTCCCAAGGGAGAGCAAACGAGGAGGCGGAAGCTGGAACGTGAAGCCTTTGGGAAAGCTGCCTGCAGCAGACAGCAGTGCGCTTCCTCTGTCTCGCTTCCGACAGGTTCCTTCCCTTCTCGGAGGGGAAGAGCTTGCTCTGAACGGGCCGCTGGAGCTTCATTTCCATGGAAGAAGCTGAGACACTGGTACCTGACACTGAAGACAATTTCAGATCAGCGGTTCAAGCACTGCTCTTCATGTATGTGACCTTCAGCACTTGGTGTCAGAACTGGTGTTACGGTGTGTTACGGGTGCAGGTGATGGTGGAGCATGGTCAGAATCCATTGAGCCAAACCGTAGTTCCCTCTGACCACACTTTCATGGTCTGTTGTTTCTGATCTTTCATCCAGACTGAGGCCCCAAGATGTGCTATGGAGTATCATGGAACTGATGCAGAGCCCCACAGATAAGGCTCTGGGTTATGCGTGTGTGTTGGGGTGTGAACTGCCAGTTCCTAGGGCAGAGGGTGTTTTCTCTTTTGCCATTTGTACAGCACCTCACATGCCGAGATCCTTGCCCAAGACTCGAACTCCTGGGCGCTGTGACCTGGTGAGTTATAACCGTGTCATCTTTGAAGTGCTGCTCCCTCTTTTTCTGTCCTGCCTGTTCATACTGCAGAAAGGATCAGAAAAGCCCAAAGGCGGTGGGGTCACATACTCTGCTCCCGATTTGTGGAGGAGTTAAGACAGGCAATGCTGGAATAAGCATTTAGGGAGAGGCAGCCAAAAGAGATTTCCTCCTGGCTGAGCTGCAGCATTCAAGTTCGGAAAGTACTGTGTGGGTTACGTGCTGCTGGGCTTTGCTGCTGCCATCGCCTTAGGCAAGGCCGTGACATGCATACCTGCTGGTAGTCAGATGGGGACAGCATCTTGAGCAGTGTTGCTCTGAAAAAACTGGCCAGTGTCTTTTTGGACATCAGGAGCAACCTTAATGCTGCTGCTGTGGAAAGAGTGCTGGGGATTTCAGCGGAGAGGTGATGGATCATTGGGACCAAGAGGAAACTTTGGCTTGGTGGGTGTTTCTACCTGCATTCCCTAAATTGTGAGAAGATAGTCAAGCCCAGCAGTGCTGTACAGATTGCCCCATCTGGAAGATGCATAAAGAATAGCTTGTGAGAGCCAGCTCTTTGCTCAACCCAGACGCAGGGAAAACGCCTGGACTGTGTGCGCTGGGGTTTTCCTCCTGCCAGTCAGCAGTGCTGTAGCTGTGCAGAGAAAGCACAGCGCAGACAGGTTAGCACAGTCACTCGAGTCCTTTCTATACCAGTGTTTGCATAGCTGATGAGATTAGCGTAGCTGGGCTGGTGGTGGACAAAGAGGGTAATTCTCAAGGTCTTCTCTGCTGTGGCTGCCAGCAAAATAAAGCGGTTATGCCATCAAGTAGTGAGTCTGAGCTTTGCCTTCATTAAGGAGCAGCAACAGCTAAAAACATGAGTAGTTTTTCAGGAACTAGGATATTCTCAGGCTCTTTGTCTGGGTCTGGTCTGCTGACCTTTCCCCTGGGCTGACAGTCTGGGATCTTAAGGTATTTTCAATGATCTGTGCTGGCCATGTGATAAATCTGGATAGAGAGAACACAAAAATCAGTGGCATCAGTCTGCCACTCTGAAAGTGCTCCTTTTGCTGCTGTGCCTGTTCCCTGTAAGCAAAGGGCTGTTTCATGGCTTAGGTTTGTTGAGGAAACAGCCTTACGGCTCCTCTCTTTCTGCTGTGCAGCTATCTCCCTGGCAGCTCAGTAGGAATGATTTATTATAGATTACAGCTCTGTTCAGTTCTGTTTCCCTACAATCTCATACAGTTAAAAGTAACTGAGCAAAACACAGCGGTGCTTCCGGAGGAAGGCTGCTGTCAGAGGCCAGCCCTGTAGCAGAGGCTGGAAGCAAGGAGGAGCAGTTCACCAGGAAATGCCTGTGTTCACGTGCTGATGGCTTTTGGGAAGGAAAAGGTATCTCACCCGTGAAAGCTTCCTTACAGCAGGACTCCGAACGCTGCTGATGGAGCTGCACCAGTGTGAGCGGTTGTGAGAATGCTGCCTTCCAGAGCTTGGGAAAGGTCTGACCAAAGCGGTGGTCTGGAAAAAAAAAAGTCAAATTCTGTCCTTAAGTGAACCTCCAAGTGGTTGTTTTGGTTTTTTTTTTTTTGAGTGTTTTTTGGCTTGGTCTTTTAGTTGTTGGTGGTGGTGGTTTGGTTTGGGCTTTTTTTGCTACTGGAAAGAAAAGGTATTGCTTGTGCAAATCCTTGTGAGGAAAGAGCAGGGAATTTCCTTTGGAGTGAGCCCATCTGAAACTTGATACGTCTCAGATGTGTGTTAACAAGAGAAATGAAAAGATTGTGCCATAAAGTGGTAGGGGATAATGAGTTTAATCTACTATTATGTTGTCCTGGGAGATAGAGCTGGGGCAAGGGTATCAGCAATAACATTATGCTTTGCATGACAACAGCAGCAAATACCACCTGAACATGCTTCCCCAGGGAGGGGTGAAAGGGTCTGTTTTCAGAGATTCACTGGGACGGTGGAGAAAAGCAACCAAGAGAGGTTGAGCCTGGGGAGAGATGCCAGGAGATTTGCAGATGGGCATTGCATAGTAGCTGTGCATTTTCTGCAGCTTGAGATCTGCTTTCCCATTCAGTGGCCCAGCTGAACTGGAAAGCGCTGGGCTCTTAACCTCATTGAGAACTTCAGAAATGCAGTAAAGAAACCACAGCTTTAATAACATTAGTGACCTGGAGCCTGAATGAACAAATCTTTATATTTAGCTCCTTTGCCTGCAAGGTAGATGGGTGGTGATTTGCTACTGCACCAGACATAGGGGTTTTAAAGGATGCTGGTGTGAGTGAGCACTGCTCTGCTCAGATGGACCTAGAGCAAGGAGTGCAGATAGGACTTAATCTTGGGAAGCTTAACTGGTGAGCAGGGCCTCAAAGGGTTTTTGGAGGGCTGTGGTGAAAACAGAGTCTGAGGTCAGTACCTGGAAACCCATCAGCTCCTAGAGCTGGACAGGAGAATCCAAGTCTTTACTCAAATGCATCAATCTTTTAAAGTAAAGAATGCAACGATCTGCTCTCAAGGAAACATCCAGTCCGCTACCTTTCTTTTCTGGGCCGTGCTAAGTTACGTGCACCTGGTGCAGAGCCCTGCATGTCCCTGTCCCCTCTGGTGCCAGAGAGCACATGGGTCAGTCTGCGGGGCTCGGTGTAGCCCAGCAGAGCTGGATGCAGCCTGTATGGCTGGCAGCAGAGTGGGGCCAGCTTCTGCTTCAGGAGAGGTGGGAACAGAGGAGGCTCATAATTCAGATAGCTGCTTAGTGCAGGACATGTGGGTATCTTTATCTCTCCCCATCACTGGGGTTTTCAGAGGTGTCAGTACCACCCTTGCCCTACTCCCCACGCTGTGCCCGGTGCTCGGGGCTGCCCACCCGCTCCCCTTCCTTGGGGCAAAGACAGCATGCCGTGACTCAGTTTCCCTGTGGCCTGGGGAGCAGCGAGGGGTGGAGCGGGACCGGAAGGGGACAGAGGGGAAGTTACAGCAGCTGGTAGGAAATGGCATTTTGGGGTGCTGCAAGGTGGCCCTAACCCATCCTGTCTGTAGAGGTGGTGTTTTGGGGTGCAGCAGTGCAAGTCTTCTCTGGCTGCTGTAGAGCTGGTGTTTCGGGCTGCTGCAAGGCAGCCCTGCTCCATCCCAGCTGTGGAGCTGGCATTTTTGGGTGCTGCAAAGCAGCCCTGCTCTATTCTACGTTCTCCTGTGCCAGAGATCATGCTAGGGCAGGGAGGGCTGGCTGCACCTCCCATGCCTTCTGTATCCCCGCGTGCAGGGTGTACAATTATGGACAGTACCATGGCCCTGCTTCCTTCAGTGTCTGATTTGTGTGCTGCTGCTCGGGATATGGGTCTGAGCTGTCTCAGACAAGGCAGGAGACAGGACTGCTGTCACTGTGCTCTCGCCTATGTGCAGGCTGCGGGAGTGACAGCACGACGTGCCTCACTGTCTCTGCTTTGCACCCAGGCATGGAGCAATGGCTGTACCTAGGAGCAGAGGAGCCCTTGCAGGTGTGGCGAGGGGAGTGTCTGGTCCCACCTGCTTTCTTCCTCCCCCCTGTTCCTTCCTTGCGGCCCTGAATCCGCCTGCATGGAGTGTGTTCTGTAATAAACCTGCTGAACTGAGGGCAGGTAGAGCAAGACCAGGAGACTATAAAGAGTTGTGAGCCCAACCCAGGCCCATGTTGCTGCAGCAGTGCGGGGCCCCACATGCACATCTTGGTAATAGTTTGTACTGATGATGAGGATGGTCAGAGACATCTTCCACACCCTGTTGTGTGTGTCCAATGCATCCTGTGAGCCACCAGCAGATTGTCAGCACGGCTCTTTTGTCGGTGGAGGATAGGTCCAGCTTTCTGTGTATGCTGCAACCAGCCTTGCTTCTGTGAAGCACTCTGTGTCTGAGGCGGTGCCCCAAGGGTTAAGCCACGGTTGTGGGGTAGGATTTGTAGCAGGAACAAAGAGGGCTTTTAAGGTCTGTGCTGGGCTAGGAATAGAGGGGATGGATTGAGCCTTTCCCAGTGTGTAGAATTACAAAGGTCAAGGAGACCCTTTTGCTGGGAGGCAGCAGGGTTGGGGTCCCTGATGGAAGTGGGGCAGAGAGAAAAGAAATTGTGAAAGTAAGAGCAACTTCATGGGGAGCTTTAAGGCCAGAGTGAAAACTGGAGCTATACCCTGAGATGAATGAGTGCTGAACACAAGGCTGGGAGCCAGGAGTGCAGGGCTGTAGGTTTTGTGCAGGCCTTCTGCCCTGGGGTTTTTGGGTGGTTTGGTTTTGTTTTTTTCCCCCCATGTTGCACATGGCACCTGAATTCGCAGCGTCGCTGGTGTAGCCAGCACTTGGGCCTCTCCAGCGTCCTCTGAGCTGTTGAAGGCTGCAGAGGGTAAAAAAGGCAATGCCTGCAAGGGAGGATCTCTCCGAAATGCAGAAAAGGAGACAGTCCCGGGTGCCTGTAGGCACATTTTGCCTTGGCAGAAGACGGAAGTTGGCTTTTCAATGCCTGCCAAAGCTAAATCTGGATTTTTCATGTGTAGTTAAGCAGCAAAGCCCAGTTCTAGCTGCTTTCCTAGCCCCTCTGCTTAATGTCTTCTGCTCAGGGTGCCCCGTGGAGCACAGCACCAGAGGGTCCAGCAAAAGAAGCTAGGGAAGGGATGGGTGGCAGAAACCTCTGTTTCCCTTCCCACAGCAAGGTGGAAAGAGGATACAGCTAGTTTCCACCTTGAGCTTTAGATGGCGTAAGCCAGCCAGCCAGCCCACTCAGGACGTGTACAGAGGGGTGCAGGATATGCTGAGTCAACAAGAGCATCCCCTTGCTGAGGATGGGGGACTGATCAGGGCTACTGAGACAATAGGGGCTTCCAGCATGCAGGAAGGGTGAGCGACTGCTGCAAACCACACGGTGGGCTTTCCAATTTTAGCAAACTTCGATTTGTGTTACTGACCAGAAGAGGCGGTTTAGTCCTTAAAACTTTCAGGCTGCGTTAGCAGACACTTGGCCGTTGAGTTCCATCCCTGGCACAGGCGTGCTCCCACATCTAAGCTTTCGTTTAAAGAAATTCCACATCTGGTGTTTATGTTGGATCAGATAACCTTGAATGTGATTTTTGGAACAAATGGCTGATGCTTCACTGGGTTCTGTCTGGGAGATGAAAGCTGGTCCCAGGGAATACTCCATGAGGGTCGCTGCAGCTAGCACCTAAGTTAGCAGCCTACTTTTTCTCTACTTTTTCAAGCTTTTTCAAGGCTGCTCTACTTTTTCAAGCACCACAAAGGCAGAACTATAGGGACTACAGAGCTGCTGTGAGAAGCAGAACCCAGAAATGGAGGGCTTGGTTCAGGGCTCCTGGAAACGGTAGCATTCTCAGTTCACCTTGGTAGATGGCTTGTTCTCAGAGTCGTGCCCTGGGTGTCTGTCCCTGTCACCAGGAACCGTTTCAGCAGAAGCATTGGCTTTGTGTTCTTCTTGCTGCTTAGTGTCCATGTTGAGGAAGCCTGAACTTCTCTACCTGCCGTTGCCCAAAGTCCTCTCTTCTCATCCTTCCCTCTGACATCACCTGTGCTGCAAAAGCATGCCACCAATGTAAAGGTGGCTGAGTAAACTGGCACCCCTCTGCTGACAGTTCCCAGCTTGCTGACCTGAAATGTGCTATTTGAAGGCAGCAAGGTCTTGTCACTGTACTTTGGAGGGATGCTCTGCCTCTGTTCTTAGCCATTTGGGCTGCAGAGGGGGAACACAGGGCAGTTACAAGGAATCCCCTTGGTGTGGGAGGGACATCACAAGCAAGAGCAGCTTGGCTGTCTCATTTCCACTCTTCCCCCCCACCCAGCCTGGATGGAGAGGGGTGTTGCAGATGCGGTGTTACCCCTCTGATAGTCACAAATGGGGTGCTGGCAGGAAATTATTACAGTCTGGCTCAAATCAGAGCAGTCCCCAGCTGCTCTGAGTGGATGTAGGGCACGTCCCTTGGCTTCCCCTTTGCCCAGGGGCTATGTCAGGGAGCTGGCCTTGTCCAAGAGCTCATGTAGGTTATTGCTGCTCTCTCAGGGTCTCCCAGAGCTTGTAGAGAAGCCCATCTTTGCAGTGGTGACAGGCTGATTTAATCACTTGCATTTAAATTGCTGGGACTGTCCTGCTGGTGGCTGCTGAGTTTTGTTCAGGTGCTTGCCCAGTGCTGTGACCTCAGTGACAACCTGACCACCACAGTGTTGGCTCTGCCTTTGGCCTTGCTGATGAGACGCTTTGAGCACTATGGATCTCCCACCCTGCCTCCCTAGAAGGGACCCCAGGGACTGGAGCATCCCGATGAGAGGAGGAATGGTGTGCAGGGGAAGTGGCTGGTGCCTCCAGGACCCTGTGTGACTGACGTCTTGGTTTTCTTTGCCCTGAGAAGGGAGAATGGCTCTGTGTGTACATGGTGAGGATCAGGAGTGTAAAGATCCAGGGAGAACCAGCAGCTCTGACATACAGTCCTGAGCTTTGGCAGAAAATCATTCTTTGTCCCTATTAAATACGTGACATCCCAGCCCAAAACATTGTCCCTCCTTCCCTGCTCAAAGGATGGCTTAGTCTGGCCTTAATTCCAGGGTGTCAGGGCCTCCTCACCCAGCTGGACTCTGTGACCTTGCTGGAGACGTGATGCTTGACTGACTTGTCTTATTGCAGCACCAGCAAGGCTTGTCCTGAGCAACATGTGTGTGTGGCTGTAGGCAAAATGCTGCAGCTGGCCAAGTGCTCCTGGGTGGAAGGGACCAGAGCCCCTTCTCAGTGTGACTCTGACCAGTGAGATGAGGAGAGGAAAGGGCGAGAGGAGAGCCTGTGTCTGATCCCAGTAATTTTCTCCTATAGTCAATGTGAAATGGATCCTTCAGCTACAACAGGCAGAGGCGCAGGTCTGCGACCGGGCATGCTGCACAGACCAGCATGTTCTGCGTGCGCCGGCACTCTCCTGCGCTCCTTGACACAGATGGATGTGCTCTGCACGCAGAGCCGCTCGCCGGCTGGGAGCTGTGTGCCACAGCTCTCGCTGGGCTCCAGCATGGCTCTTGTCACCTCTGCTCCGGTCCCTTCCAAGAAGAAGGGTGAGGTTAGCCGGAGAGCCCTCAGAAGGGGTGGTGCTGGGGGAAAGGTGAAGGAAATGTGGGGCAAAGCATCTTTGAACTTCAGCCCCTAGCATCAGGGGGATTGCTAGTCAGAGAAGCAGCCTGCAGAGGACATGTATAGGTAGCATCATGTGCGTGGCTTGTACTGTCCAGATTGAGGAACTGGCCAAGCCTGCGGGCCCTGCATGGGCAGTGGCACTGGCTGATGCTGAGTGACCGTAGCCGTGCTTAGAAGTTCCTTCCTGGCTCCCAGCAAGCTCTCCACCCTGGAGAGTCAAACTGGGAAGAGGCACAGCCTGGGGGGTGTGTTTGGCTGCACCCGAAGGCAGGTTAGCTGGCAGACCGCTCGCCTGTGGATCTCAGCTGCGGCAGGACCGGGTAACCCTCCCACAGCCAGCGGTGGGGGTCAGGCTGCCGAAGGGCTGATAAAGCGAACGGGTTTGCCTGGAAGGCAGCCTCAGAGGAAGCCCTCCCCCAGCATGGCTCCTTATCTCGGCCGCGCTGGCACATGGCAGCGCTCCCGACCTGGGTTTCTGCCCCGTCTCCTGGACTCGAGCCAGCGGCGACATCTCTGCCCCTCCTGCCCCTGCCCGGTTCGCTGCCTTGCAGGGTTTGTGGCATTGCTCCGACGGCTGAGGCCGGGTTGCACATACACATACACGCACACACGCGTGTGTGCGCATGGCTGTGGCAGAAATGGGTGAGTCAGGCAGGAGGAGGGGGTGAATCACAGGGGAGTGAGTCAGCGGGAAGCAGAGGGCAGGTGCTCTCCCAGGGCTGGGCTTTAAGGGAGCCCAAGCGCCTGGCAGCCCATGCTGGGTCCACCGGGTGATGGGGTGAGGGTGCTGGAGGAGAGCTGCTGGGAAAGCTGCGGGGCTTAGCAGGTGGAGGCAGTGCCTGTTGCTTGGGAACGAACCAGGATCTGGCTCAGCCACGTGCCAAACCTGTACTCTGCCCGTGTCTCCTCCAGCTGTGGGTATGTTGGTGTCCCGGAGGGGCCTGGAGCATCCTCGGTACTGAGGCTTTTGCAGGAGGGACCGAAGACAAACGCCACGAGGGAGCAGTGCAGTGACCAGGTATCCCAGCCTCCAGTGCACAGGCTGGATCCCCGTCCCCACGCAGGCAGCCCTGGGCAAGCTGAGCAGGTCTCTGTCCTGGTCGGATCCTGCCCATTAACCTTCCCATCCGCTCTGAGGGAGTGGGGAGAGGATGGAAAAATGAACGATCCGTGCTGGAGCAGAGACAGACCCACAGATAGCTCTGGATTGAGTGAACGCAGCATGGACGGAGAGCTGCGATGGGGACGATGCGCTGCAGATCTGGGGGCATGGTCGGTCGTTGGCTCTGAAATCCCTTGTGTGAGCTGGGCTCTGCTGCAGACCCTGTTAGGGTGTTGGAGATGGTCATGGATGGCTGCTTCCCCCATCCAGGGACCTGCTATGGGCTCTGGAGTCTCCATCCAGCCTGGCTGGTCTCTGCTGAGGTTGATTCCTAGTGGTCCTGCTCATCACTCCTGAGGGCAGGTCCCCTGTGGGTGTGATGGAGGATACCGCCTGGTATCGGTGCCAAAGCTCTCTGTATTTAGGGACAGTCTTTTTGGAGCAGGTACTTGGGAGTTCTGGCCTGGGATAGCCAAGGTGTGTTGCAGCAGGTACTGACATTGGTACTTGGTATGGCTTCCAACCAGAAAAAGGATCAAATACTTGAGTGAAAAAAGCCCCCACTGATGTCAGTGTTGAGGTGAGTCTCTTTTTCAACACCCCCAAGGTGTGCGGGTGTCTGCTGCTCCAGACTGGCTGCAGGTACCTCTTGTCCTCCTTGGTGGCATCCTTGGCTGGGCAGGATGGAGACTAATGGGCTCCAGCACTCTCCAGAGATGCCCTGGAGCTCTGGCCCCTCTGTGAAGCTGCTGATGTGCTGCATCACATTGGGGGCAGAGGCTGAGAGCGATGGGTTTGTGCAGCTGGGAAAGGGAAGGCAGCGAAGGGGGCTCTCGCTGCTGCCAGCAGCTGTGGGTTTGGAGAGAAGCTGAAGCCAGGCTCTCCTGGGAAGTGCCAAAGGACTGAATGAGAAGCAATGGCACACAAGGGAAATTCTGATTTGATATTAGGAAAAGTATTTCCCCTCAAGGGTGGTTAACCTCTGGAGCAGGGTCCAGAGAAGGGGGGGGCAGTGTCCACATTTAGAGACCTTCAGCCCTTGGCAGGGGTGAGCCCTGAGCAACCTGCTCAACATTAGCTTTGCTGTGAGCAGGATTGGACCAAACCCCTCCGAGGTCCCTTCCCACCATCGTTGTTCCCCAGTTCTGCAGTTCTCGGGGTGCTTGGCAGTGTAGCAGCTCATGGCCTGTTGGACTGACTGGCTTGTGGGCGAATGGAGGGATCGGGGGGTTGTTCTGTCCATCCCCTCATACCATACGGTATGAGCAGCGTCAGGGGATGGAGGCACTGCCTTAGCAGCATTGCCTAGCTCATTGCTTTGCCCCCACCTATCTTAACCGTCTCTCCAGAGGTCCGTGTTACTCCCTGCCTGCACCAGCACAGAAAGCCGGCCGGCAGTAAAGCATGGGGCGATGAACCATCCGCCCTGCTCTGCTGGCCGTGCAGAGCTGGGATCTGTAGGGGGGTGCTGGCATTGTTGGGAGGCTGGCGAGGACGCTGGCCCCCAGCCCTCCGGCTGCAAGGGCTCCAGGTTTATCTTCCTTGCTGTGCCTGTCCCACAGACAGTGGCGATTGTGGGGAAAGTCACCAGTAGCCTTTTTAAAGGCCCCAGCTGCCTGACCATCCCAGCAGATAGGGAGCAGATGGAGGCTGAGATGAGCCCAAAGAACTGTCTGGAAAGAATTACTTGCTCCCAGTATTTTCTGTTTCTTTGCCAGCCTTTTATTCTCATGGCTGCTCTTTTCCTGATCCTGTCCTTCTGCAAGGCTGGCTGCTGGCAGCCTTATCAGCCTTGTCTTCAGAAACATCTTCACTCTGCGATTTAGTGTGTCTCTGAGCTTTGACCCTGGTGCCTGGTGCTGCAGAAGCCCGTGTCCAGTGTGTAAGTGCTCAAAGGGGTTTTGGTGTTTGCCCTGTCCTGTCTGCAAGAATAACAAACCAGAGCAAAGGGGGCTGTGTGTAGCCACGGTGCCTGGGCAGAGCTGACCCACAGTGGTAGCTAAGTCTGCTTCCCCGTCTGGCAGAGGCTGGGAGGATGTCCAGGCTTCCCAGATGCTTTTATGTGGTTTTTCAAGGTCTAGGACATTCCCATGAGCCTGTGTTTGTCCCTAGATCCCTTCTCAAGTTGCTCCTCAGCCTTTCCCTTGGGCTTGTTGATGCTGGGCTGCCGCCTTGCTCAGAGCACTGTGTGCTCTCCCTTCCTCGGTAGTCTGTTCACTACTCAATACTGCTCTGGGCGCTCTTGTGTTGCTTGGGAATCCCTGTTACAACACCCACAGGCATCGAGAGCAGCATGGTCCGGTGGTCTGAGCCACGAGGCCCCTGGGGCGCGTTCCCAGCTGCATGGGTAAATCACTACGTGGCCGAGGACAAGCTGGTTCCTGGTAGTCCATGGAGAACTCTCAGGTCTCTTGTGGGCTCTGTATCCCTAGGAGGTTAGGTCTGGGGGGACATCTGTGTCCCCAGCAGCATGGCTGCCACCAGGGTCGAAAGTGTTTTGGACCCAGTTGCTGTAGTTAAGCTGGTTTCTGAGGTCTCTGAGCTTTGTGTGTTCCCACAGAAGCAGCGCAGCAAAACGTGGGCTGCAACAGCAGCAGCAGAGTTTGCATGGGAACCTTCACATCTTTCAGGGGCTAATGTGAGGGCTCATGTCCTGTGCAGGTGGGTTGTCTGGGGATGTGGCTGCACCTCGAGCCTGTTCCTGTTCACTGTCGTTTCTGTGAAGGCGTAGAATGCTGATACGCCAGTGCCCCACTGCCGTGTAGTCTCTGCAGGCTGCCCCTTCCAGATAGCGCTGAGGGCAGGTCCTCTCCGGCCTCCGCCTGACATGAAGCATGAGCTGAGTCTTGGCTTCCTCCATCTCCATGCAACATGCCAGGTGGATTTCCGCTTCCATCCCGAGGGCATCCCCGGCCATTGCATTGCTCGGAGCCCTGGCAGCCCTGCAGGAACCCAGCGCTGTGGAGGGGGTGGCAGATGCACCAGGCAGAGGGCTCCGCTGTCGGTGGGAACCCACAGGTGGTTCAGGGTGCGTGGACCAGGAGGTTTGCCAGTTTCGTGGGATGAAATAGGAGCTAGACTGTGTCTCCCACTGCCCTGTGTACGGATATGCCAGCAGTCAGACATGCCAGTCCCTCCTACCCCCTCGTTTGCCTTCAGAGGGGCTTGTGCTCTTGTGTGTTTGCCTCCATTACGGGCAACAGTGTGAGTGTTTAGGTGACTGCTGTGACATCTTTTTCCTAATGCCAGCAGGGCGTTTCTCTTTCACCTTCAGTCCCACGGGAAGGAGAGACTTTCTTTTTCCATGACAAGGCACAGGACATTGAATTCATGGTGGAAATACGCCCTTCCAGCAGTAGCCCCGGCTATGGCCAGCTCTTTACAATCAAAGATGGACAAAGCCTCACTCCTATGGCCTGAATCCCTGCCCAGCTTGTGTCACCACGCTGGCCTGTGCTAGACTTGAGACTTTCACCCTGGAAAAGAGTGGAGTGGGTGTGCACGGCCATGTGTGTGTGTATGTGTGTGGTATCTCCTCCCCCTGTGCCACGTAGATGTCTAGCACGGGGAGTGGAAAAGATGCTGAATGTCCCCACAGCTGCTGCAGCCTTATCTGCAGGCTGCAGCTTGGTAACGCCGAGCCGGAGGGCTGAGTGCCTGTGCCCAAGCACCTCCCTTGGAGGGCTCTTACGGTAAAAGGAAGTGTATTGCAAGAGGGGTTGTGGTGGGGACAGGCAGTTCCCACGGGGTAAATGCTGCATGCACAATCCTTGCTGCCTGCTCCCTCTTCCCCTATGCAGCTTTGATGCCTGCGTCTGGATCTGCGGGGGGTAATGCAGCATGCCTGGGACCTCCTCCACTGCTTTGCGGTGCGCTGGTGACCGTTTGGGAAGGTGGGGAAAGGTGACGTTGCTGTGGCTTTCCCAGATGGGTGTTGGGGACTTGTGAGTGCAGTGTGTGCAAGGAGGGCTGGCAGGGCTGTAGGTGGGTGGCAGTCGGGGATGGGAGGAGATGGGGTAAGTTACAGGTTGAGCTGCAGCGATCAGGAGGCAACAGAGTACAGGTTGGGGAGCTGGGGACACTTGGGACATGCACAGGGGTGCGTGTAAACAGGGCAGGGTCTGATGGTGATGGAGGATGGGGTTGGGGTGGGAGTGAAGAGGAGCACGCTGGTGGGGATGCAGAGCCCAGCTGCCATGTGAAGGATGTGGGTAAGGTGAAGTTCTTGTGCATCTGGGATCAGGCAGTGTGGATGGCTACAGGGCATCAGGGTACATAAGGAGCTGGCTTGGTAAGGAGGGAAGATGTGGCTGTGGATGACTGTGGTTATATGTGGTGGTGACCGGAGAGAGACGAGAGGAGGCAGCAGAGGCAGGAGCAAAAGGGATCCCATCACCCACTGATTGCTGTGCTGTGTTCTCCCAGCTCGCAAAGCATCACCTCACCGCTGAAGCTCCCTGTCTGAGGCTCATGTTTCTGTACCTGGCTCACGGTGATGGAGAGCAGGCTGGGCTGTTCATGCCACATCGTTAGATCACACTTCCCACGGCGCACAGCCCGGGACAAGGAGCTGATGGGATGGGAGTTACCAGTAAGCAATTGCCTTTCCATTGGGGTTGAGTTAAACAGGTCAGGATAGGGTTTGCAGGGCTTCTGATGCAGACACCAACCCCAGAGCATCATTCCTGCTCTTGGGACATCAGATAAAAAGGTCTGTTAGTGCTAACATTTGTGCATCAGTTAGTATGGTGAGAGTCTAGTCCTGCTTGGACCTGGGGCATGCCTCCTGTGGACAAATGTCCTTACTGAACTTGAAACGTGGTAGTGTGTTGGTGCCCTGGTCACGGCTGGTGGCTCCAGGTGTCGTGCAAATGCAGAGCAGAAGTGATCCGTGCCCCTCTGCCAGGACCTGTTTGCCTTCTGGTCGCCATCCTGTGACCGGCTGCACAGACACGTGACTTTGTAATCACCAACAGTGGAAAATTTTCCATCAGTTGCAGTTGGCACTGAGGTATGGAGTGGAGCAGCCAGTCTGTGTGGTCATCCAGTGGCCGAGGTCCCTGTCCCGTGGGCCACCACCCCTGGAGAGGGACGGGAGGACTGGATGGGAGCTGGCCAATGTGTCCCTGTGCCTGGGTGGCCAGGGGCTTGCTTTTGCTGCAGGTGCTTTCTTTGTTGCCCCGTGGTAACTGCCAAGGCCACTGTGTTGCCACAAGGTCAAGGCCGTTGGGCTCCGCAGGTTGCTGTGGTGGCAAAGCTTGCCGGCACGGTGCCAGCTGCGCCTTCCCCCCCCGGGGAGCGATGGCACGCGGCGGCTACCCCGAGGTGAAAAGACGCAGCTTTTTATGAAGCAGAGCCAGCCCGGAGGAATTTTCCCCTCGTGGCCAGCTGTTGTCCTGGGCCTGGCTTGCGTCCTCCAGCACTTCCCACCCTGCGCTGCCCCAGGGAGGGGAGCAGGGGCTGGCCCACCCTCCGGACTCCCTGCGCAAGGACGAGTGGGTGCCACTTGGGGCTCGCGGGGGTGAGTAGCCGTGGTGGAGCCCAGTAGCATCCTACTGCCTCTGCAGGGATCCTCTTGGGCAGCGGAGAGTTTTCCCCACCCCCAGCTCTGCCGCTGCCTCTTTGTTTTCTGGCAGAAGCCTCCGTGCCTTTTCATTGCCGTAGAGGCGCCGAGCAGGAGCCTACATGTGCCGTGTGTGCGTCTCGCCAGGAACGTGATGTGGGCTGGCAAGCCTGCCGGGCTGGGCATCTCCCTCACAGGGCTGCGGGGGCCAACTGGCAGCTTCGGGGATCTCCTTTCCGTGGGCTGTTCCTCCAGCCGGGCAAGGCTTCGAGGCCGCTGGTTTCCTCCGCCAAAACCCTCTTTCGCGTTGGCAGCGTTTCTGCACCTTGCCACAAGTGGAGTAAGTTGGGTGGGAAGGGGCCGGTCCTCAGCTGGGCTCCACGGGGGGCTCGGGCTCTCTGCTGCAGTCCTCCCTCGCTCCTGCTGAGGAGGCACCTGAGATTAGAGCAGTGCCAGGGGCTGCGGAGCCGGATACGGCGGTGGCTGAGGATTGCTTGTGCTGCGCCTGCCTCTCTGTGTATTTGATCTCTCGACTTCCAGCGGGGACTGAATTCCTGTGCTGGATTCTGGGCTCGGCGCTTGTGAAAGGATCCAATTATTTCAGAGCTTTGAGCATCTCCATTTGCTGCCCATATTTGCGGCGCCCGGGTTTGTGCTGGCTGGAATTCCAAGTGATTAACGTGGCTGTGACATCCCTTCTAGGGGTGTTATCTTTGCTCGCTGTCCCCCACCGCCCCCCTCTTCCTCCTCCGGCATCGAGCGAGCGAGACAGGCAGGCAGAGACAAAGGTCTGTCCTCAACCTGGGCTGTCCTCCCCATGAGCGGCTGCTGCGTGGGATTTCCCTGCCCTGCCTGCTGCAGGTTTCCTGGGCTCCCGGTCGAATGCTGGAGCTGGGTGGCCGTGGGCTGGATCGCTGAGGTTTGAGCCTGCTGGTGCTGGGTGGGCAGGGGGTGCTGCTGGATCTGGAGAGCTGCCCGATTGTCCTGGTGGATTTTAAGCTGCTTTTCATTCTTCCACTGTGCTTTCCTGGGGAGAGGGGCAGCCGTGCATGGAGGGGAGGCTGGGGGGGGGGGGGGATTGGACGTGGGGGAAAGCCATACACAGGTGGCCGTTGCATAGCAGGATCTGCCTGCAGACCCTGCAAGCCCCCCTTCCCAGCTGCAGGCTATTGTCAGCGCCGCTGCCTGCACGCGAGGCACCGGGCAAGGTGTGTGGAGGTGATCCATGCCAAGACGTGGGGGGGTCAGGGGGAGCAGGGGCAAGCCCCCGGGCTGGGAGCTCTGCTCCGGCTCCCCAGGCTCACGGGAGAGGTTTCATTGTGTTACCCTGGGTGGGCCAAGCAGAAGGGCTCAGTCCCTGCGGCACCTGTGCGTGGGGCTGGGGAGGCACCGCACGGCGCTAGGCAGACCTCAGCCCCACAGGAGCCTGCTGCAGCCTGCGGCCCCAGCAAGGCACCCTGCGGAGAACGCTGCTCTGTCCCCAGGGGCTTCTGCACCCCCTCAATGTCCCCTCCTGTGGGATGGGAGGAAGGGCAGCAGCAGCACCTCACGAACACGGGTGCTGCGGGGCAGAGGGAGGTGTCGGGCCTGTCTCTGCAGAAGCTGTCTCTGGTGGTTTCTAGGAGCTTGCACTGCCTCTTGCCCCATCCCTCCCCTCTGGGCTCGGGCTTCCTCCCCCTTATCAGCACAGGGGCCAGCACTGAGCAATGCTCTGGAGCTGCATAAATCTGGTATGGCAGAAGGCCTCCCGAGGACCCCCCAGAGCAGCACCCTTGCAGTGGGGCAAGGATGCTCCCTCCCTCTGCATCCTCCCTCCCTCTCCCTTATTTCCACCAAGTGCGAGCTCCTTCCTCCCCAGTCTGAATACCAGGGGAGTGCCAGAGCCACGTCCACACCAGTTATCTTTCCTTCAGGCACGGATTGCTCCTCTCGCATCTCTCTAACCAGCTTCTCTCCAGGATTGCCACCTCTCCTATGTACAGTGCTGGAGGTGGTCCCCAGCCTCACATGTCTGTCTCTCTCCTGACGGTGATATGCCTGATCTGTCCGGCTGTGGACAAACCCTTCTCTGGTGGCAGCATTGCTGCTAGCATTGCTGTCCTTCAGGGTTGTGATGGAAACTTTCTGCCTGCTGGCGCTTCTCAAGCTCTGCTCTTAGCCTGTGCCAGGAAGCTCCTGGGCTTGCACTTGCACTGCTTAGATTTCCTTCCTTCTCCTCCTGTTCAGATAGGACCGATAGAGCTGCGGTTTATCCTCCAGGCAGTCTGTTTCCAGCAGTTTCTGTTGCCTCTTCTCTTGCCTTGTGCTCTTCTTGTACCGAGGATGATTATTTGCCCTTTTGTAATGACAGCCCCTCTCCTATCCTGGCTGTGTGGTTCCTGCTTCACTCCCGGTGAGGCTGTGAAGGTTACCTTAGCCCTTCCCAGGAGAGGGAGCAGGAGGGAGGAAGGCAGCAAAAGGCACTTTGGGGTTGGTTGGGTTTTTTTGTGGTCTAAATGGTGCAAGGATTCCTCTTGGCCCTGCCAGCCCCCAGGCATGGCGCTCTGCCCCAGGCAGAAACACCCTGCAGGTCCTTTGGCACCTGGGTACTTTGTGGCTGTTGAAGTGTAGTGCCCTTCCCCAGGGCTCGCCAGGCTGGAGGAAGAGAGGAAGGCTGTGCCTGACATAGCTCCGGACCCAGGTGCTGGGAGACCCTGGCAAAAACAGAGGGTCCCTCCTGTCCCCTGACCTTTGACGGGGCCTGGGAGCTTGGCAGGAGCAGGGCAGAGAGCAGGAGCAGCTCTGGTGGGCTTCCCCCAACAGGCAAAGCCCTTTAAGTCCTTAGAGCCAGAGCACCAGCACAGGCTGAAACAACGGCAAAATCACCATCATTTGGACTTAGGAGGGTCAAACCCTTGGCTTGGGCACATGGAGCCCCACGTGCTGCATCCAGAGGATGGTACCTGTGCTGCTCAGCTGAGCTGGTGAGGCTAACAGCAGAGCTTGAGAAGCACCAGAAGGCAGAAAGCTTCCATCACAACCCTGAGGGACGGCAGTGCTAGCAGCAATGCTGCCACCAGAGAACGGTTTGTCCACAGCCAGACACCAGAAGGCTGTGTTGCCATTCAGCGAGACCTGGACAGGCTGGAGAGTTGGGTGGAGAGGAACCTCATGAAGCTCAGCAAAGGCAAGTGTAGGGTCCTGCACCTGGGGAGGAATAACCCCAGGCACGAGTACAGGCTGGTGTCTGACCTGCTGGAAAGCTGCTCTGTGGAGAATGACCTGGGAGTTCTGGTGGACAAGTTCACCATGAGCCAATGATGTGCCCTCGTAGCCAGGAAGGCCAGTGACATCCTGGGGTGCATTAGGCAGAGTGTGGCCAGCAGGCCGAGAAAGGTTCTCCTCCCCCTCTACACTGCCCTAGTGAGGCCACACCTGGAGTAACTGTGTGCAGTTCTGGGCCCCCCAGTTCAAGAAAGACAAGGAACTACTGGAGAGAGTCCAGCGAAGGGCTACAAAGATGATCAGAGGACTGGAGCATCTCTCTTACGAGGAGAGGCTGAGGGAGCTGGGTCTGTTTAGCCTGGAGAAGAGAAGACTGAGGGGGGATCGTATCAATGCTTCCAAATACCTTAGGGGTGGGTGTCAAGAGGATGGGGCCAGACTCTTCTCAGTGGTGCCCAGTGACAGCACAAGGGGCAACGGGCACAAACTGAAACATGGGAAGTTCCATCTCAATATGAGGAAAAATTTATTTACTTTGAGGGTGACAGAGCACTGGAACAGGCTGCCCAGGGAGGCTGTGGAGTCTCCTTCTCTGGAAATATTCAAAACCCGCCTGGACGACCCTGTGCAATGTGCTCTGTGTGAACCTGCTTTGGCAGGGGGTTGGACTAGATGATCTCCAGGGGTCCTTTGCAGCCCCAACCATTCTGTGACTCCTCTGTGACTCCTCTGTGACTCCTCTGTGACTCCTCTGTGACTCCTCTGTGACTCCTCTGTGACTCCTCTGTGACCTGGACCTGGCTCTGTCCCAGCTGGTTGGCCAGAAGGTAGGGCTCTGGAGATGCTTGGCTCAAGGGGAGGAGAAGAGAGAGGTGACCAGGTGCTGTCTCCCCCTCCCTGCTTGGGCTGCAGAAGTCCCTGGTCCCTCTGTTGGTCTCTTGCTCTACAGGGGGGAGGTAGGCTCCCACTGGGTGCTGTGAGAGGCTGAGCCCTGCTGTGAGCTGGCTGGGCTCTCAGCATGGAGGAACTGCCTCGGGAGGCAGAGCTAGACACAGCCAAGGGAAACCCCGAGGCTAGGGGAAGGGCATGGGAACCTCCCCCGGACATGGTGCCTTGCTCCTCACCCTCCTCGAGATGCAGTGCAGTGCTGTGCTCCAGCTGCTCCCCATCCCAGGCTGATGGGCAGTCCTCCAGAGGGATGTACAAGGAGGTCCCAAGGTGTACTTGGAGACACTTTTGGGGTGGGCTAGGGAATCCTGGTATTTCCCAGCATGGTGCTTCAAGTGACAGTATCTGGGCTGGCAAAACATGGTGCAGCTGTGCTAGGTGTGTGCACTACTGGCCAGTGCTGGCATCACTGGTGACTGGTGTTGAGGTCTCGGTTGGGATGGATTTGTGGTGTCAGCCCATCAGCCTCTCCTGATAGACCAGTTCTCCTGAAAGGCAGCTGCTGGTGGGGAGCAAAGGGCTGTGACTGCAGAGGGACATGGGAGGGAGAAAGAAAGGATGCAGGTGAAACTGTGTACTTGTCCCGGCATGGACAGGTGCAGGAAGGATGTGGTTTTCTCCCTCCGCACCGTGCTGACTCTTGCTGCTGGTGGCTGACTTTGCATCCCAGTGGTGGCTGTACCACGCAAGTGGTGGTACAGATCTCCCCCAGGGATGGAGGAGGGAAGCAGCAACCTTCTGGGCAGGCAGAGCACAGGGTGTTACCTCAGCGTCCACCCACAGCTGCAGGCATTCACTTGCTTTTCTACCTGCCTTGGTGCAGGCCCCATGTGGGGTGCCAGGAGGAGCTGATCTTTACAAAGAGCTTTTGTTGAGGTTTTGGACCAGAGGTTTGCTATGCTGAGGTGTTGATTTGCCCTGCTGCAAGTGCTCCTTGGGAGCTGGTGTATTGTGTCTCTGTTCTGGCTGCTGGTGCCCTTCCACAGCACTGCTGGCAGTGGCTCGTGGGCTGGCCGACGCTCTCGGGGGCCGTGACTGCCTGTTAATGACAAACCTTATTGGCAGTGTAATGAAAGCACAGCCCGTTTCCTGGGGCAGGCGAGGTCGGGCAGCGAGCACAGCGAGTGACCTGCCGAAGCTGCCTTCCCACCTGCGAGGTGATGCGATGCAGAATTTGCCAGACCAGGGTGCCAGAGAGGGGGTACACTCGGGTGTTCCATGCCTCCGAGCATCCCTTTGGGGATTTTGTTCGTCTGCCTGGCCCTGCTGTTTCCAGCCTTCAGAGCAGTGCTTGCTGCTGGTTTGGGATGCCCAGTGGGACAGACGGTGGCTTCCCTACAGACGGCTGAGCCCCCAGTTGAGGGCTGCATGAGGAGGGAGGCAGGGAGGGCATGGTCCCCAGGGATGGGCGGCGTTTCCTCCTTCACCTGGAGGTTCCTGGGCCAGCAAAGCTCATGGGCTGCCCCTGCCACAGAGGGGCTGGGGGTGGAGGTGCTTGAGGGCTTCTGCCCACTCTGAAGGTGTTGCATCACGAGCTGCTGCCTGAGCTGACTCTCCTCCTTGCCTTCTTCCAGGCATGAAAGCTGCAGTGCTGGTGGATTATAACCACAGGGGAGCTGTGTTGCATCTGCAAATCTCTGTTGTGCATCAAGGGCACATCTGAGCAGGTGAGTGCTGTGCACATGAAAAGTCTGCTGTCTTTGCGCTGGGAGAAGCTGGTGGGGGGCCATCATGGCTCAGGGCTGTCAGGCTCCTGGTTTCTGCCTTCCCTGCCAGGCATCTCTTATTGGAAGAAAACAATTGCAAGCTCTTCTCCTTGTCTGTAGGCCAGAAAGTGTCCTGTGCTGTGGGTGAAAGGAGCAGGAGGTGGACATGAGACCAGTAGCTAGCTGGAGGCCCAGAGGTTGCTGGTGATCTGCAGTGTCTTGGGAAGCAAGGCATGAAATGGTCACCAAAAAGAAACAGGGATCTGTTCATATGCACAGGGTTTCATACAGGAAGGCATGCAAAAGGGATGTAAAATATGAGCCAGGCATGAGAGTTCACAGCTTAGCTTAAAGTATTTGTGGTTTAAATGGAAATCAAGGTGATAGCACTGCCTGAGATGGCCAAGGTGTATGTGGCCTTTGGGTTTGGGAGGTTGGGAGAGGCTGAGCCTCAGTGCTGCCTTCTCTGCCTGTGTGACCCCGCAAGCAGGCAGTACCCTCCTGCCCTTCTCCTGGAAAGCATCTGAATCACTCCAGCCCTGCATCTCCTGCTTTTCTTCCCCTCAGAGCCACTGTGGAAACTGAAGAGCTGGAGAGGACGGTGCAGAGGTTCCAAGGCACACCGTGATGGTGGGAGCCATTCCACGGCAGCCACGCCGCTTCTGGGGGGTGCCTGGCTGGCGGGTGTCTTCAGCTAGTTGTGCCAACGACCACCCACTGCGGGACAGGGAAGTTAATCTGGAGCAAAGTGGCATTCTGCTGCAGAGGGGTGAGTGTGGGGGGCAGCCAGGACAGGCTGCAGTGTGGTGGGTCACACAGAGGGGCTGAGGTTGGCAGGGATCTCTGGAGGTCATCTGGCCCAAGCAGGACCACCTAGAGCTGTTGCCCAGGACCATGTCCAGGTGTCTTTGACTATCTCAAAGAATGGAGACTCCACAACCTCTCTAGGTAACCTGTTCCAGTGCTTAGTCACCCTCACAGTAAAAAAAAGCATTTCCTGATGTTCAGGAGGAACCACCTGTGTTCCAGTTTGTGCCCATCGCCTCTTGCCCTGTCACTGGCCACCTCTGGAAAGAGCCTGGCTCCACCTTCTTTGCACCTTCCCTTCAGGTATTTACATGCATTGATAAGATCTCCCTGAGCCTTCTCTTCTCCAGACTGAACAGTCCCAGCTCTCCCAAACTTCCCTCCCTGGAGAGATGCTCCAGTCCCTTAACGATCTTAGTGGCCTTTTGCTGCAGTCTCTCAGCTGTGGGCTCACCAGTTCTGAGGAGAGGGGAAGGATCATCTCCCACGACCTGCTGGTGATACTGTGCCTAATGCAGCCCAGGACACTGTTGTCCTTCTTTGCCGCAAGGGCACATTGCTGGCTCATGGTCAGCTTGGTGTCCAGCATGACCCCCAGGGCCTTTTCTGCCAAGCTGCTTTCCAGCATGTCTGGGTGCATGGTTATACTGTTCATCACTCTTTTAAACAAAATCCCTAGGCTCCACCACCCTGGCCTGCCACTTTCCCATCCCCATCACAGCAGAGGTCAAAATACCATGTGCAGCCTTGCTCTCCAGATAGTCTTGACCCACTTGGAGAACCAATTACTCTATTGCTCACCTGCCGCTAAGCCTTTGCTCCACAAGAGCAGGCAGAGCTGTGGGGACAGGCAAAGGGCAGAGCTGGCAGGCACGTGCAGTTTGGCAGGCTCTGGAGCTCCTCAGTCTGCTGGTGACTATTCCTGCATCCCCTCAGCTCTTGCAGTCATTTACGTATTTATCATGCCAGAAAAACTTGTGGATGGGATTCTCACAGCTCTCAAACTAGGCTGAAAAACAAAAGTGAGGTGCCGTGCAGCACAGAGGACATCAGGCCCTTAGGGCAGGCAGGGGTGGGTAGATGGATGGTGCAGGAGCCCATGGTGGGCTCTGCAGCCACTGGTACCACCCAGCTGCTAATTGAGGTGGTGGAGGTCTCTGGTTCAAGCTGGCAGACCTGTGACGTTAAGTCAGGTTTCCCCAGGCTGCCCAGCCAAGTTTATGTCCCTGCCATGGGGCTGGCAGCGTAGGGCACCAGCCCTGCCTCATTCAGCTCATGTGGCCAGGGCAAGTCGTCTTGGTGAGCACTGGGAGATCTTGTTGCTGCTGCCCAAAGGGGTGATGACAGGCCTGACTCCTGCGCTCCAGAACAGCGCAAGCGCGTCAAGTCCCTGTCAGAGGGCAGGTCCCTTTCTCCCCACTTGTCCAGGCTTGTCCCCAGTAGCCTCCAGCCTGGCTGGAGACTCCTCTCCATGCCCAGGCTGAGAAGGAAGTGCTGATCCTGCAGGAGGGTGATGCCGCAGGGTTCCCCCGAGAGCCACACCAGCCTGGTTCCTCTTCCCGTCCCTGGAGAGGAAGGTCCGAGTGGGGGTGTACAGGGAGCTGCCCGCATCCCAGTAGGTTCCTTGCAGCCAAAAGCCCAGACAAGGACGGTGATCCTGGTCTGATCTGAATCCTCCTGCTCTCTCTTCCCAGATGCTGCGCTGCAGTGCACCCCGTAGCGGAAGGCTCACCCGGATGTCCTGAGCGAGAGGGGATCCAGCTCTCACCCTGACCTGTGGCACTTTACAGTCCTCCTCCTGCTGCTGCATGGGCTGTTCTGACTCCGGCTCCGCTCGGAGTCCAGGCAAGTAAGGCCCCATGCGGCACATCCACGCGGAGACGTCCCTGCCCGTGGAGCATGGCACGGACCCCAGCCTGTCCCGACCCAGCAGAGAAGCACCCTTGGAGCCTTCCTCACAGCACTACAACCACCGCAGCATCCTCATGGGCTACAACAAGACAGAGATCAAGCGCCAGAAGGTTTACCAGGTCTCCGTCTTCTCCCATCTCTCCAGCTCCTCTGAGAGCACGGAGCAGCGAGCAGGCAGCCGGCCGGCCGTCAAGAGGGGTTACCCTGAGCAGCGAACTTCGGAGGGAGGGCGAGATCCCAAACGAACTCACTGGGGTGGTGGTGGGGTGGACAGCAAGTGCGACGGGGGCCCTGGGCAGGCTTCCCTGAAGGATGATGATACCTTCGAGGATGGTCTGCTGGTGGAGGAGCTACCTCTGTACAGCTCTGCCCAGCACTTCTCCCACAGCGGGCTGCGGGTGGTGGAGCACCGGTGTGAGGGCAGCCCCAGCCACAGCCCCAAGGCCAGCAGATACGACAAGTCGCAGGATGTCTCCTCCTCGCCCCAGCACATTGCTTGCAGTACTTTGCACACGAGAGACGGGTGCCCTGTCTCATCGGGGGATCAGCCAACAGACTATGGAGAGAATGGGGAGCAGGCAAGTGGCCACAACTTGCTTCACCTTGATTTGCACAATATTGCACAGACAGCCCTCTTGGACTCTGGCGAGAAGAGAGAGAAGCCAGGGGGCAGCCCAGCTCACAGCAGGAGGGCTAGCGGAGAGGAGGAACGGCCAGTGGTGGCCAATGGCTGCAAGGAACCCACGGCTCTGCAGACAGCGCTCAGCCCCGAGCTCAGCAACCTGAGCTCCCAGGAGAAGACGCCCTGTGGGAGCAGCAAGCTCAGCAGCAGCAGCTGCCCAGCCAAAAGGAAGCTGCTGCCCGCTGGTGAGGTTGTGGCCGATTCCTGCTCTGAGGATGAGAGCCTGTCCCCGCCGGCAAAGAAGAAGAGGGTCCTGCCATGCCATCCGGTGCCCACAGCCTGCCGCAGCACTGATGCCAAGGGGGCCCCATTCTGGAATCACCTGCTTCCTACAGCCAAGGTGAGCATCGCTCATGGGGGGAGGCAGGGCATGGCTCTGGGGACACTCAGAGCTCAGGGCTGCCCTTGTGGTCAGTGTGGTCCATCATGGCACAGCACCCTGTCCTGTCCCAATGCCACAGCACTGGTGTGAGCGGGATGGTGGCTCACAGCCAGCCCTGGGACACATGGTCTGTAGGCTGTCACCGACACTTGACACCTTTTAGTCACTGGATCCTCTACTTGCAACCAGCTCTTTGGCCTGGAGAGCCTTGCTCGGACGGGACAGCGAGAGCTGGACATGTGGTGTGGGGCCACATTCAGTGTCTGACAACTCCACATTAAGCCAGACTTACCGGCAGGCTTGGGAAGAGTGGCTGTCTTCTGCCTGCCTGACGAGGAGAAAGGCAGAGGGGTGGGATGGCTTGAGTCCCTGGCTGTGATATCCATCAGGGCAAGGGTTTGGTGGCAGGGAGTGGGACTGGACATGCTCTGGCCAGGCAGTGGGAGCCCCAGTGCTGTGTGCAGAGATGCCACTGGCTTTTCTGCAATTCTGGGGTGCCTGTGCTGTGTCCCCAGGGTGCCACAAACTCAGAAATGGGGCAGACTCCAGAGGTTTGCAACCACCCTGGAAGCTCAGCAGCTGCCTTCGATTCCTCCCTGCTTACCAGTCCCTCCTGGCCGTCTCCCTGCCTTCACCATATTCTGCCAGCTGGGGCTGCAGCAGGCTCACGCCAGAGATGGCACCCTCCTGTCTTTCCCTGGTGCAGGGATCTGCAGGCACTGACAGCAGAGCTGCTTGGAGCTGGGACATACCATCCATGGCGCACAGCTCTGTCCCTGCCCATGTGCCCTTTTTGGTGACTGTCCCCCAGCCCAGGTGCCCCCAGCACTGCCCTTGCAGAGTGAAGCCCTCCAGCAGCTTCCCTGGGTTTTCCCTCCCAGTCATGCCAGCCAGCTCCATCATCCCTTTTGTGTTGTGCTGTCCTTTGTGTGGCTTCCAGAAGGGAAAACCCCTGAAAAGGGGACATCTTTAAAAGAAGGCTGCAGTGTGGCCCTGGCTTTAACCCCCCACCCTACAGCTCTAGGAGCCTGGCTGCGGGCAGGGGCAGGGGGCACACCACTCTGGCCAGCAGCACTGCTGAGGACTTTGCATGAATTACCAGGGGATGGGACTTTTCTTGGGCTGGTCGGGGAGCTTCATTGTACGTGTTACCCTTCCCTGGGAGGTGCAAGAGGGTATTGCTGCATGACTCTGTCTGAGGGCGTCTTGTCACTGGGGCTGGTCCTCAGACCTCCTTTGCAAGGTGGGAGCTGTGTGCTGCACCCTCGGCTTAGGTACCAACACCCTCATCCCTAGCAGAACCACTCTGGGGTTTGGGCAGCCCCACATCCCCACCAGACACAGCAGCCTTCACGCTGCCATGCTGGCCACCCCCGCAGAGGCCACTGACAGCTCCTCATGGATGGGAGCCTCTCCAGTCTGTGTGGACCCTTGGTGGGGTAGGGCAAGGGGTGATGGCACCTCCTGAGTGTGCACAGTCCCCGTTTGCTGCCCTAACACAGTTCTCTATTTCGTGTCCCCTCCAGAGCTCTGCGGATTGCACTGCAGTTGGGAGGAGGCTGAAGAGCGGGCTGCGCCTCAAGTCGTGAGTGTCCTGGCAGCCCTGCGGGATGGACGTGGGGGCTCAGGGTGCCCAGCCAGCCCAGCACCCCGCAGCCCTGTGGAAGGGTCAGGTTGGGTCCCTTCCCTGCCCCCAGGCATCTCTCCTCCACGAGACCCCAGGCTGTGGGGCGGAGGGAGGTTTCTTCTCCCTCTGGTGGGTAGGAAAGTGGGTTCAACCTGCACCAAAGAAAGGGACAGGGGGACCTGGAGAGGGCAGCCCAGGGCTGCGTGCTCTCCAGTCTGACACTAATTTTCTCTCCTCTCCTCTCTCAAAGGCGACATCTCCGGAGCAGCCTCCGGAGGGGTACCAGGTCCTCTGCAGTGCCCTGGGCTACCACCACTGTCAGCCGTGCTCTGCTGGGCAACTTTGAGGTAACAGCACCCACCTGCCAGAGAGGGAGGTGGGTCCTGGAGCCTCTGGGCTGGGCTGGCGGTGGACATGAGAGGCTGAACCTGACAGGATCCCTGGCACGGGGCTGGGCTGATTGTCCCCAGGGGCTTGGCGTGCAGTGACCTTGTCACACAGCCACCATCCACCAGGAGAATGTCTCAGCCAGCAGATCCTTGGGTGATGCACCAAGACCCTGGACCTGAGATGGCTGCTGCGAGGCTGAGACGAGGTGCTGTCGCTGCTTCTCTGTGTTAGATGTCAGGTTGTAGCCCACCAGCTCAGGATGGGTCTGTCTCAGAGCGAGCAGCCAGGGCCCCTCACGGGTGGTCTCTGGAAAGCCAGGAGGCATGCAAGGGCAAGCAGACATGTGGTTGCAGTCATCTCACCCGCAGCTTCGAGGCGAGGGGCAGGACTGGTGTTTGAAGGTCCCTAACGCTTTCCACCTCTCTCTCAGGAGTCCATCCTGAAAGGGCGCTTCGCACCGTCAGGGAGGATCGAGGGTTTCACGGCAGAGATCGGTGCCAGCGGCTCCTACTGCCCCCAGCACGCCACCCTGCCCGTCGATGTCACCTACTTCGACATCTCTGAGCACAGCGCGCCCTCGCCTTTCCTGGTACGGGACGAGGGAGGGCTGGGACCGTGGGGGAGGTGAGCGGAGGCTGTACCCAGGAACTGCGCATCCCGGGGGCCGCTTCTCTCCAGAGAGTGCGGCTCCAGTAACCGCCTACCTAAGGAGACCGATAGCTGTGCCAGGAGCAGTTTTTTAACCCAAAAAGCAAAGAGAGAAAGAAGAGGGAACCCTTGCAGGCACATAAACAGGCAGGCTGCTGCCCAGCCATCTCATGGCTGTTGCTTTGCCCTTGCCTCTGTGTTGCTGCCTGTTCATTCCCTGGTCTGGAGAGGAACTGAGCTGGGCTGCTTCTTGCTGCCTTGTGCCAGGCATTCCCAGCGAGGGGGGCTCTGGGCCCCACGCCGGGTCCCAGCTGGGCTGTCTGTGGGCTTTCTCCCTCTCACGTGCTGTTTCTTTTGCCCCAGGGAGTGATTGACTTGGAGGCCTTGGGAAAGAAGGGTTACAACGTCCCCAAAGCTGGAACCATCCAAGTGGTGAGTTTTCCATCCCTTGGCCTCCGTCAGTGCCGTGGGAAGGGGACTTGGTGGGCTCCAGTTGCCCTCCAGGGTGGATATGCTCCGTTACATTGTTTGGCAGGGCAGCAGCCAGAAAGCATGTGCAGAGTGGGTACGTGGCCACCAAGACAGCACAGCAGAGGGGAGCATGGGCACGCTGGCAGGGAGACAAGGTGGTGGGAGATGCAGAGAAGGAAGGCGGTGGTGGGGAGGGACAGGGTCTGGGCAGGAGAGCATGTATGTGCGGTGGGAATGGGATGTGATCAGATGGGAGCACAGGAGTGGAGGTGGCTGGAAAGGACTGACCTGTGGTCCTCAGGCGAAGGCCTTTGGGGCTGCTGTGGGGCTTTCTGGACACTTGGAGCTGCTGGTGCCGCACCCAGATGCCCTTGCCCTGCCCTGTGGATCCATTCCTGTGCCCTTCCCAGTCTCACCCCCTACCCTTCTGCCCCCAGACCTTATTTAACCCCAACAAGACTGTGGTGAAGATGTTCTTAGTGACGTACGACTTCCAGGACATGCCAGCCAACCACATGACCTTCCTACGCCATCGCATCTTCCTGGTGCCCGTGGGAGAGGAAGAAGGGTCCACCATGGCCCCCAGCAACCCACTGGGGACTGGCCCACCCCGCAGAGTCCTCTGCTACCTGATGCACCTAAGGTAAGGCACTCCAGGAGGGATGGACGCCTGCCCCGGGTCACCCCTGGGCTCCTCTCCTGTGTGTCCCTGCCTCCCCCAAAACTGCCGGGCAGAGTGGGAGGATGGCAGCCTGACCCCTTCGCCCTGGGGAGGAGCAGGGACTGGCTGTTCCTTCGGGGAGGTCAGAGCTGCCACCCTGCCCCAGGGCCATGGCCAGTATTCCTCTGAAGGTAACCAGAGCGTGGCCACCTGGCGCAGGGGCCAAAGTAGGTGAGGGGGTTGTGCCCCGCTCCGAGACTGTCCTGCCCTCGCCTGGGAGCCTGAGGTCCCTCTCTCCTGCTGTTGTCTCCACTCAGGTTTCACAGCTCCAAGTCGGGGAAGATCTACCTTCACGATACCATCCGGCTGCTTTTCTCCCGCAAGTCAATCGAGGTCGACTCGGGGATCCCCTACGAACTGAAATCCTTCACGGAGATGCCGAGGAACCCCTGCTACTCGCCCCGGGCCTGACCTTCTCCATCCCCCAGGGCCATTGGGGAGTCTGCAGCCCAGCACTTTGGGGAGAGAGGAGTTAAAGGGCCAGCAAGCCAGCACCACGTTGAAGTATTGCCCTCCCCACATGCCCCCATCCTCCTCAGCAGCACGGGTTCTGTGCCTGCGCCCTGCAGCAGGGCTCGGATCACCGAGGGGACTTCACCAGGAGGGACAGGGGCTGGGGAGCAGTGCTGCTCCCAGCTTGGAGACTTGGCTGGAGCCAGGAGTTGAGGGGATTGAAGAGTTGGGTGGGGGGCTGCCCACACTGGTCCCGGGCTTGGGAGCAGAATGTGCAGAAGAGTTTGTATTTATTAGTATTTATTGTTGCTGGGAGCGCAGAGGAGGTTTGTGCAGAGGATTGGAAGTGCTGTGCTGTTCTTCCCCCCCTACCCTGTCGGTGCTGGATGAGGCCCTTGGCAGCGCGGGGCTGGGGCAGGGCTGTGGGGACTGTGAGGGGGACAGGGGATGGGGACACCTCTGTCTGCGGAAGAGAGCGTGACCCTGGGCTGGGGCAGTGTTAAAAGACGTGGGAGAGGCTGAGACTTGCTGGGCAGCAGCTCTGTGGGGCTGGCCCTGCTTCAGGCGGTTTGGGGAGGCCTGCAGTTGCCCTCCCACCCCTTTAGGGCAAGCCAGACCCCAAGGAGGCTGTGGCTGGCAGGGTAGTGGCCGTTGCCACAGGTCCCGGGGCTCAGAGGTGTGGCTGTCCCACGGATGGGGACCTGGGGGTCTCTGCAGGCGCGTGGGGACAGAGATGACCCTGCAGGAGCCTCCAGAGCCCACGTGTGCTGTGGATCTGAGAGGAGGTGGAGATGGACGAAAAATCAGAGGCTTGCACCGTGAATGCCATCGAGGAGGCAGCTGCGGGCAGGGGCCTGCCCCCAGTGTGACCGGGTGCCGGAGGGTGGGTGGGAGGCCCAGCTTAGTCCCTGGGAAGAGGGGCACCAGCAGAGGACATCAGAGGGAGAGACATCGCGAGGGGGTTTGAGGTGATGTGGAGTAGCTCCCCTCCCTGCTGCAGCCTGGGGAGCTGGGAGCCAAGCCCAGGGTGGGTCAGAGGGGTGAGGGAGCAGAGAAAAACGCGCTCGCACGTACCGTGTCTGTATCACCGCCCTGACCGGGGCTCTCCGCACACTCCTGCTGCCAGCTGAGGCTGCGGGGAGCCCCGGCCCCTCTCTGTGAGGGGGAGAGAGGGACAGGTCCCCGCACCCTCACATGCCGGCCTGCAGAGGGCCGGGGGCTCCCGGGCCAGCCGTCACCGTCACCACGGCCCAGGCCAGGCTCCCGTCGCTGGGGTGCGGGGACGGGCCAGCACCGGCCTCCGCCACGCCGGGGGCCCGCTCCAATCCCCCCCCCCCTCAGCACCGGGTCCCGGCGTCCCCCTCCTCCGCAGTACACCAGGGTCCCGGCGGGGGCGGGGAGGCCGCGCCGGTACTTTTCGTGTTTGTTTCTAATTTAATAAACGCCCGTTTGGAGACCGATCCGCGGCCCCCGGGACAGGGCGGAACCAGCGGCAGCGGCCGCCGCGGCGGGACGGGCCACCCCGGGGCGGCGCACCCGGAAGGGGCGGGGCTTAGCGGGAGTGCTTCCGGGGCGGCGGGGGAGCGATGCTGGCGCGGGCGGCGCGGCGGGCCGGGCCCGGGCTCGGCCTGGGCCTGCTGCAGGTGGGGCGGGGGGTAGTGAGGGGGCCGCGGTGCGCGGGGTCGGGGTGCTGGGGGGGATCCGGGCTGAGGGGAGCGGGGCTGGGGGAGCTGGGGCCATGGGGGCGCGGCTGGGGGGAGGTGGGCAGGGACAGGGGTATTGGGGTGCAGGGGGAGGCCTGGGGGAAAATGGGTGTGGGGGGGCTGGGGGGTGTTAGTGGGGGAGTGGTGTTGGGGGAGCGGGGGGAACCGGGTGTGGGGAGCGGTGAGGTGAGCCGAGGGGGCGGGAGTGGGGCTGGAGGGAGCTGGGAGGGAAAGGGGTGTAGGAGAAATGGATGCGGGGGGCTGGGTTGAGGTGCAGGGGGGCATAGGGGGTTGGAGAGGAGGCTGGGCGGGAGCAGGGTGTGGGAGGGAGTGAGGGGACCTGTGGGAGTGAGGGGCTGAGGGGAGGAGGGTGAGGGAGTTCCCCGAGGGGAGCGGATCCTTGTGGCGGGCTGGGAGGTGGCCACAGGTGGGGAGGGGCTGGCTGTTGAAGAGGGGTGGCCTGGGACTGAGGTGGGGGTTGGAGGGGGAAGAGAGGAAGGGGGCTGAGTGGGGCAGAAGAGATCCCCACACACACCTTCCTTTCCCTTGCGGTGTCAGGGAGGCTTTATTGCTTCTCCCCAATAGGGATGTGAGGAAAGGGGAGACGCAGAGAAAGCTCCAGCACGGGGGTGAGCCCCCCTAAACCTGCAGGGAAAGCCCTGACACTTGCATTGGCCCTGGGGTCTGGGTCTCATCCCTGTGGGGATAGCCCGTGTGCCCTCACAGTGTGGGCTTGTTCGGGGTGTCAGTGCTGTTTCCTGCCCTGGTGTATCGGGGCCATGAGCAGCGATCCCAGGTGGGAGAGCAGGGGTGGTGCTGGGCTCTGAGGTGCCGGCAGCTGTTCTCCATCCCATTGTCTTTCCTTTCTCCAGCGCTCCCAGCAGCTGAAGCGTTCAGCATGGCTGGCCCCGGCACCGTGCCGCTTGAACTCCGGGCTGCCCATGAATGTTGGGGTGCTCTTTGTGCCGCAGCAGGAGGCTTGGGTGGTGGAGAGGATGGGCAAGTTCCACCGAATCCTCGAGCCTGTAAGGAGCCGCTTTTCTCCCTTCCTGGATTCAGCAGGTTCCTAAAGCTGTAGCGAGGCATGTCCTTTGCGCGAGGATTCGGCAGATGGTGTGCTTATTCTTCCAGATATTTTACTACCTGTAGACTAATTTCCCTTGGTGAAGCGTTAAAAGCACGGAGAAATCTAAATTCTCCCCCATGTGTAAAGCGTCTTTGCTCTCTGTGCAGCATCTGCAGCGTGTAGTCTGCTTGGTCTTTGTTTACACAGCTCTCTCTAGTCTGACTGGGCTCTCTTGGGGGGCGAAAACCCCAGACTAGAAGGCTCAGCCATCTAATCCTGCCCTTCTCTCAGGGTTTGAACTTCCTCATCCCTCTGCTGGATCGGATTCGTTACGTGCAGAGTCTCAAAGAAATCGTCATTAACGTCCCAGAGCAGTCAGCGGTCACCTTAGGTAAGGAACAGCTCCTGTGTCCTGCCCCTTTCCTTCCCCTGCATCCAGGGTGAGCGAGGGACAGCACGGGGAGGAGAGGAAATGTCCCAGGGTCCTGCACTCGGCCCCATCCCTGGGGACCCAAGCTTGGCCGTGCTCCTGGTGCTGTGAGCAGGAGAACCCCAGGAGGTCCTATCTGCCCTCACAGGGCTGCGGCTGCCCCTTCTTTCTGGGTTAAACACATCTGGTCAGGAATCCGTTTTTCAGATGTTTTCCTGTGTTGAACCACGAAAAATCTTCTCTGTGTTTTTGTAAAAAAGATTTCAGCTCAGGGTAATGAACAGCTCTGTTACAATTCTAGTGTTGATATTTTTGTTTTGTTTTTTATCTCCTTAAATCGTTATTTATGAAGATAACTACAGTATGAAATGTTTTGATCTGGAGACCTGAGTCGTCTTGTGCATTAAAACGTCAAAATGTAGTGTTTTCTAGGGAACGTGAAGGCCCTTTTTACAAAGCCTTTTAGATAAGGAGATCCGTTTCAGCCAGTCCCTCTTCCGTGCCACGCTGCTGACACCAGGAAGGAAAGGGGTGACCTTGCCCGGCTCTGCTAGTTCTGTCGGGGAAGAGGGGGTTGCCGTGGTTTGTCTTTGCTGCTTCAGCAGACAGGACGTGTTCTCTCCCGGCAGATAACGTCACCCTGCAGATCGACGGCGTGCTCTACCTGCGGGTTATAGACCCCTACAAGGTACCGTCCCTGCTGCGCCGACACTCGGCCCCAGTCCAACGTGCAGCCTCCGTGGCTGCGCCCAGCACGGTCTGCGTGTGCCGCGCGGCTCAGCCAGCTGCCCCGGCAGCCCCTCGGGCACCGCTCGCCTGGCTCTGCTGGCTCCCTGCTCCCCACAACGCCCGCTTCAGCCTCTGCCTGGCTTGCTGCACCCGGTGAGGCGGGTGGGCTGGGTGCCCTCATCCTTCCCAAAGCTCTGGACTCCGCTTTTTTTTTTTGGCTGGGCTCTCTGTGGCAGGTTTCTCGTCTCAGTGATACGTTTGCCCATTCTGCCTTGTTTTGGGGTCCCTCTCGGCACTGCTATCAATGCTGTTTTTTGCTTCTGCTTTCTAGGCTAGCTATGGGGTGGAAGATCCTGAGTACGCAGTGACCCAGCTGGCCCAGACCACCATGAGATCTGAACTTGGCAAACTCTCCCTCGACAGAGTCTTCCGGGTGAGCTGGGGCGGTGGATCACGGAGCTGCCGGTGTCCCTTGAAACCGCAGGGCAGTCTGTGCAGCCAGGCTGATACACTTAACAGCAAAACACCCTCTGCTTAGAGGGCTTCTGGCTGCTTTTCAGTTGACCTGCTAGTGAATCCTTGAAGATGGGTCTTGTTTTGGTTATTTTTTTAGTGGGAGCTGTTTTCCACCGTGTCCAGGATTAGTTGGAAAGGGTGACGGATGGCGTGTGCCCAGACCCAGCTGGTCTGGCTGCATTTCTCTTGAGTCGGTGACTCTTTGCTCAGGCCCAGAGGCGAGCATCCTGGCTGAGCCAGTTCAGGGCAGCTGTAACCCTCGTGCTGCATTTGCTGGGCAGAAACAGGGGCTGTTTGCATTCCTGGACGATGTTTGTACCCAGATATATGGTAGATGTTTGCATCTCAGCGATTTCAGTTTGGAGCACTGCCCTCCCTAGGAGAAGGTGACCCCTTCAAGAGATGCGGGCAGCATTTGGCCCTGCCTTACGCCTGTGGAGATGGGTTTGTCTGGCTGACCTTGGCCCATGAGGGCCAGTGTCTGTTTCCTTCCTGACCCCTGTCTTGTGCTAAGCGCCTCTTCTTTGCTCTCTGCCCTTTCTTTTGTGCCTCCCAGGAGCGGGAGTCCCTCAATGCCAACATTGTGGATGCCATCAACCAGGCCTCAGACTTCTGGGGCATCCGGTGCCTGCGCTACGAGATCAAGGACATCCACGTGCCCCCACGTGTGAAGGAATCCATGCAGATGCAGGTCTGGTTCTCTGGGAGGGCGGTCTAGAAGGAGAGGGAAGTCTCCGCTTCCACATAACACGGTTGTTCTCCATCCAGAGCTGGCAGCACCGGGCCCTCCTGTGGTGAGGGAAGCCTGTTGGCACTTGGGCTGCAAACGTACAGCGACTGAATAAATAATTCCCATCCTTATTTCGGCAGTGGTGGCCCCTGCGTGGTACACACAAGCTCTGCCAGCTCTCTGTAAGGCTCTGTAGGAAGCAAATCCCAGAGCTGAAGGTCTCTCCTTGAGAAAAGCCTGGCACCAGATCTCTGGGCTGGAAGGGCAGGAGGGGGAAGCGGCTGTCCCGTTAGGTGTGGAGGGGGCTGCAGAGGACTGTGCAGCGTGAGGAGCAGAACCAGCCCTCACTGGGGATCGTGGGGTGTTTGTGGCTGTGTTCCCATCCTCTGCTAAGCTGCGCTGCCCCAAGCGGGACATAGGAGCGTGTCCTCGCTGCGCTTGCCCCACGGGTGGGATTTGCCCAGCGCGGCCGTGGCAGGCTGGTGTCTGACCTGTGCTTGCAGGTGGAGGCAGAGCGACGGAAGCGGGCGACGGTGCTGGAGTCGGAGGGGACGCGGGAATCGGCTATCAACGTGGCTGAGGGGCAGAAGCAGGCCCAGATCCTGGCATCAGAAGCTGAGAAGGCCGAACAAATCAACAAAGCTGCTGGTAGTGCCTTGGGCTGGAACATGTGGGGCCTGGGGAAGCTGTAGCCCTCTGCACTGAGGGGTGATGTTCCTGGGGAGAGATCGCATCGCTGTCTGCGGGCCAGGCATCCTCAGCCACACTGGTCCTTCTCTGCTGGGGCCCTCGGGCTGAGCTCCAGCTCGTGTTGCCGCCCCGCAGCCCAGGGCAGCAGGAGGTGTGTGGCAGGAGTATCGCCGTGCTGCTGTTGGGGAAGAGGAGGCTTTGCACGTGCGAAATTGTCTTGATTTGCTCCTTGAAATTGATCAGCTCCTCGTGAGTGCTTTGTTACGGTTCTGATGCACGTTCTGCTGTGGTTCGTTGCAGGAGAAGCCAATGCCATGTTGGTCAAGGCCAGGGCCAAGGCGGAGGCTATCCAGCTCCTGGCAGCTGCTCTGGCACAGCAGGTGAGTGATGACTTCTTGGGGCAGCCACTGCTTTGGCACTGGGACTGAGGGAGGTGAAACCACAGCTGGGGTGGCACCTGACTTTCTCTTGGACACTCCCTGGTGCCTTCAGTGGCAGCGAGCGAGGAGTTTTGGTGTCTTGGGGCTGTGACCAGCCGGGGCAGGCGGGGGATGGGGGCACAGATGAGCTCTTGGTGGTCCGTGACTTGCTGCTGAGCCTCATCCCTCTCTCTCCAGCATGGCAGCGCAGCCGCCTCTTTCTCTGTGGCAGAGCAGTACGTGAACGCCTTTTCCAAGCTTGCCAAGGACTCCAACACCCTCCTGCTGCCCGCCAACACCGGCGACGTCACCAACATGGTGGCGCAGGTCAGTGTGGTTGGAAGGACCCGGTCCCTTGCCCTGGGGAGGTGAAGGTGGCAGCCCAGTGGGGCCCGGCCCTCTCCTCTCCTCCCCCATAGCTCTCTCATTCCCTCCAGGCCCTGGGCATCTACACCACGCTGACCAAGCCACAAGCTGTGAAGACTCAGGAGGAGATGCCCCCAGCCCACGAGGACCCCCAGCCTCCCGCTGCGGAGGTGCTTAAGGCAGAAGAGGCCAGCTCCAGCTAGCAAGGCCGGGAGAATCCCGCACCCTCGCCCGGGGCCTGCCGGGTGTCCTGTCCCGCCGCCCTCCCTGGTCAGACAGACGCTCTTCTTCCCTTGGTCCTTATTTTGTATTTGGAATTAAATCATGTAATAAATGGTACCGGTGCTGCTGCAACACGTCCCCGGCGCTGGGGAGCACGACCTGCTGCCAAGGGGGGGTCCATCCCTCCTCGCAGGCTCCTGCCAGGAGCTCCCACGGACACGCAGTGATCTACAAGAGGGGCCGGGGGACCCCTCTCCCGGGGGGGATCCCTCTCCTGGGGTGTGAGCTCCCCGTCATTGTCCCCTCACCGGGTAGCTGCCCCCTGTATAGCGTGCTCCCCGTAGCGCGCACAGCAGGGAGGGGAACGCCTCTGGCGATCGATTAATTCGTTAATTAAAGCAATGTCTCTGTCGAGCCGGGGGTGCTCGGGGTGTCTCGCTGCGTGGGGACCGGGCGGCTCCAGGGCGCCAGGGGGCGATGCCGCTCCCCGCCGCTCCCCGCGACGCCGCTCTGGGGCGGCCGGAGCCGCGCGCGGCGCTTCCGGGGGGGGCGGGGGAGGCGGCGGGTCACGGCGGCCACAGGTAGGGCCGGGGGGGCGAGAGGGGCGGGGGGGGCTGGGGGGCGTCTGGGGGTGTGGGGGCGAGGGGCTGTGAGGGGGGAGCTGGCGGGGGCAGGCGGTGTGGGGGGAGCTGGAGGGCGCACAGGCGGCTCGGGTGGGAGGTGGCGGCCCGGGAGAGAGGGCTCGGGGTGCTGCGTGGGGCTGGAGGTGCCAGAGAGCGGCGGGGGTGCCAGGGAGGGGCTGGGAATGACAGAGAGGTGTTGGGGGTGCCAGGGAGGGGCTGGAGTGACAGGGAGGGTCTGGGGGTGCCAGGGAGGGGCTGGGGATGCCAGGGAGGGGCTGGAGTGACAGGGAGGGTCTGGGGGTGCCAGGGAGGGTCTGGGGATGCCAGGGAGGGGCTGGAGTGAGAGGGAGGGTCTGGGGGTGCCAGGGAGGGGCTGGGGATGCCAGGGAGGGGCTGGAGTGACAGGGAGGGTCTGGGGGTGCCAGGGAGGGGTGGGGGTGCCAAGGAGGGGTTGGGGATGACAGAGAGGTGCTGGGGGTGCCAGGGAGGGGTTGGGAATGACAGAGAGGTGTTGGGGGTGCCAGGGAGGGTCTGGGGGTGCCAGGGAGGGGTGGGGGTGCCAGGGAGGGGCTGGGGGTGCCAGGGAGGGGTGGGGGTGCCAGGGAGGGGCTGGGGTGACAGAGAGGGGCTGGGGGTGCCAGAGAGGGGCTGGGGTGCCGGGGAAGTTGGAGGGGGATGGGGGCACAGTGTGGTGGGGGTACAAGGAGGTGCTGTGTACAGGACGGCTACCAGGGCACGGGCTGGGACTGGGTCAAGTCAAGTCAAGGTGGTTGGGGAGTATCGGGGGAACAGCGGGTGTGAGGGTTGTTGGGGCGCAGGGCAGCAGCCAGGGATGGGTGCTGGTGGGGGGTGGTACCTGGCCCAAGTATAACCACAAGGGTCTGAGCCCTCCTGTCCTACTCTGTAGGATGCAGCGGTGGCCGGTGCTGCTCTTCCTGGCCTGGGTCTGCCTTCTCTTTTTTGCTGGTATCGGGCTCTTCATGAGCGGCTTCCTGCTCACCCGGATTGAGCTCGCCAGCAGCAGCTCCTGCTCAGACCCGCTCGTGCCTCCACCCTGGGAGAGGCAGAGCCTCCCACCGGGCTCCTGTTGGGCACCCCAGCGCTTTTCCAAGGCTGTGCTTGTCATCATCGATGCCCTCCGTTTCGAGTTTGCCCACTTTAACCCGGCCGAGGCCAACCCACTGCCCTACGAGAACAAGCTGAGTTTCCTGCACCACCTCGCCACCTCCCAGCCCCGCCATGCCCGCCTCTACCGCTTCCGAGCCGATCCCCCCACTGCCACCATGCAGCGCATCAAGGGCCTCACCACCGGCTCGCTGCCCACTTTCATCGATGTGGGCAGCAACTTTGCCACCTACGCGATCCAGGAGGACAACCTGCTGGCACAGCTGGGGCAGAACGGTAGGTGGGTGAGGGCAGTGTCCTCATGGGACAGGGTACATGCAAACCACTGGTTGGGACTCACAGGGGACATTTACTCCTCTCTTCTGTGGAAGGGAACTGCTTACAACACCTCGGCCCTGTCAGCTAATTGTTTTGCCCTACTCAGATGACAGTTGTCACAAGGTCATCTCCAAGATGGCAGTACAAAGCCAAGGGCAGTCGGTCATGTCGTGTTTGCGTTCAGGTGAGACGCATGACGAGGGTGGAGCTGGTGCCAGGTGTGCTGTGGGGGTGTCACTTGGGCAGCAAGCCTGCCTGGCCAGCTGCCTGTGGCTGTTAGGAAGAGACCTCATCACATTTTCTGTGTAGTTTGTTGCTGCTGGGATGTGCTTAGTGCAGCTGTAAAGGCCTTGTTAGGGTGGGATGATGGAGTAGAGAGAAGGGGACAGGACGCAGTCTTGCATTAGCCAGAGAGATTTCCTTCCAGGGCTCAGAGTGACACAAATACCAGCGCCTGGGATGAGGCAATTTGACTGGGTTGTCCGCTCCCCTGTAAGCAAGCAAGGTGGGCAAACGCACTAAAATCATCTGAGGTGAAAAACACTGGTAGACCCTGAGCCAGAGCAGCAGCCTTGGAGGAAATGATTCACACTCCCAGGCTGGAGAAGCCCTGCGGGAGCATGGGGCTGGCTGGCGGCAGGCAGGGCAAGCAGTGAGAGCAGTGTCACAAGTGGTGCTCCCCAGGGCTCAGTGTTGGGGCCTGTTCTCTTTAATATCTTTATCAACAGTGTGGATGAGGGGATTGAGTGCACCCTCAGTAAGTTCATAGAGGACCTCAGGTTGGGCGTGAGTGTTGATCCGCTTGAAGGTAGGAAGGCTGTGCAGAGGGATTTGGACAGGCCGGATCGATGGGCCAAGGCCAAGTGTCGGGTCCTGCTCTTGGGGCACAACAACCCCATGCACCGCTACAGGCTTGGGGAAGAGTGGCTGGAAGGGTGCCTCGTGGAAAAGGACCTGCAGATGTTGATCGGTGGCCGGCTGAGTATGAGCCAGCAGTGTGTCCAGGTGGCCAAGAAGGCCAACAGCATCCTGGCTTGTATCAGAAACAGTGTGGCCAGCAGGACCAGGGGAGTGATGGTCCCCCAGTACTCGGCACTGGTGAGGCCGCACCTCAAATACTGTGTGCAGTTTTGGGCCCCTGACTACAAGAAAGACATTGAGGTGCTGGAGAGAGTCCAGAGAAGGGCAACAAAGCTGGTGAAGGGTCTGGAGCACAAGTCTTGTGAGGAGCAGCTGAGGGAACTGGGGGTGTTTAGTCTGGAGAAAAGGAGGTTGAAGGGAGACCTTATTGCTCTCTACAGCTACCTGAAAGGAGGTTGTAGCACGGTGGGGGTCAGTCTCTTCTCCCAGGTAACAAGCGATAGGACGAGAGGAAACGGCCTCAAGTTGTGCCAGGGGAGGTTTAGATTGGATATCAGGGAAAATTTCTTCACTGAAAGGGTTGTCGAGCATTGGAACAGGCTGCCCAGGGAAGTGGTGGAGTCACCATCCCTGGAGATATTTAACAAATGTGTAGAAGTGGTGCTTAGGGACATGTTTAGTGGTGGAGTTGGCAGTGCTGGGTTAACGGTTGGACTTGATGATCTTAAAGGTCCTTTCCAACTGATTCTGTAAATACCTATGCAGTTATCTGTGATGACCTGGACAATTTGTATTGACCTGTTTTAATTCTAAAGGAAAAAGCGTCTCCTTTTACAAATCTTACCTCGCTTACACATTCAGTGGGAAGCGTCAGTGCTTTTGCTTTCTCTTTTCCACGCGTGAAAACCCACCACCCTTGTGTTCGAAGCTGGAGCACAGGACTCACGGCTTCTGCTCAACCCCTGCCAGCAGCCATCCACTGCCTTGTGTTTCACAGTGGGGTTGCGGGCTTTGGGCGAGGGTTTGTCTGCTTTGTGCACCTTCCAAAGCGCTGTGGTCGTACAGGTGGGCACCTGCCTGCTTCCTGGCCTGTTCAACACATGGGTCTTTCTGCTGGAGTGACGTGTCAGAGGTCAACAATGAGTTATGAGGTTGTACAGGTGGATTTGCTGTGGGGGGCACTTGTAGGCTTAAAAACAGGGCTGGTTGCTCCCTGTATTCAAACTCATTTACAGCCAGATGGTTGTTTCAATTTTAGGTTGCTTTTGAGTGTGGGTTGGAGAGGAGCCAGTGCTCCAGAGCCTGACCTGGATCTGCCCAGGCTTTTTGCACTAGTGTGGGTAATGGCGTGACTTGGGTGGGCTCCCTGCTCTCATTAATTCCTTTCTTGCTGTCTCAGGAAGGAGAGTGGTCTTCATGGGTGATGACACTTGGGAAGGACTCTTCCCAAAGAAGTTCTTCCGCTCGTACTTCTTCCCTTCTTTTAACGTGAAGGATCTTCACACTGTGGACGATGGGATCCTGCAGCATCTCTATCCAACTGGTGAGCAGCTCTTCCCCCAGGGCCTGGATAGCCCTTTATGTTATGTGGGGGTCCTACTGCAAGTTTGGGGTAGGACTGAAGAGTTTTTTCTGTTACAGAGTGGCACTGGGCAGTCACACACTGCTGCTCGGGGATTACCATGCTCTAGCTGGATTTCCACAGATAAGCCAGCTTTTGGGGTCTGTAAACTGTTTCTGTAAAAAAAAGAGTGTAACTTGATGGGATGAGGTTAAACTTCCACATCTGTCCTAGAAATACACTGCCAGGATGGAGCAGAAGGAGCAGCTTAACTTTGACATGCAGCTGCCCAGGGGGGTGCACAGTGCTCTAGGAAATACCCACAAGTGCAGCCAGGAGGCTGGGGCACTGCACTGCTCACAGCAGAGTATTGGTGGCTCCCGGTCTTGGGGAGAAGGTGAAGTGTGAGATGGGTTTGTGAATTTTAGGTGATTTCAGACTCCTCCCTGAAGTCCTAGGACCAAGTGGAATGCTCTTTGCTTTATCTGTGTGTGAATCTAAGTGAATCAAGGGTGCGGTGGCCTTTTGCGGGGAAGCCTTGTGGGAGAGCTGCGGTTCATCATTTAAGTCCAAATATATTGATTTTCATGTGTCGAGACCCTGAAGCAGAGGGGAGAGGCCAGGGTAACTGTCTAACTAGGGACAGCGTCAGTGTGCCATGCCCACGCCCTGGGTGGGATGCAGAGGGGCACATTGATGAACCTGACCTGAAATATCTCCAGAGAAGGACTGGAGTTCTGGGTTCTTTTCCTGACCATCCCTGTGCTTTAGGTCCATTTATGGCAATTTGAGTTAAGGCTGTTTCAAGGTGACTTGGGTGACATGGGCCACTCCTCTCCTGAGGGCTGCTGAACAAAACCCATCAATACTGGGTCGCTTGCCGGGCATTGAGCTCCCTGCAGCATTGCACCCAGGCACCTGCAGGCCAGGAGTGTGCCTCTGTTAAAACCTGCTTCGATCTGCTTAAGAGCTGGGAGTGATGATGGCAGGAGGGGAAGAAATGGCAGTTTCCAGAGGCAACCAGAAAGCTCTGGCAGGAGGATCCATGCATAGAGCCTGTGCCTGAATCCCAGTCTGGTGTGTGGTAAGGCTGCTCTTGTTCCGCAGTGGACAGCGGTGAGTGGGACGTGCTGATTGCTCACTTCCTTGGCGTGGACCACTGTGGGCACAAACACGGACCTGACCATCCCGAAATGGCTAAGAAGCTCACCCAGATGAATGAGATGCTCAGGTGATTAGTGCGGCGGTGGGGGGTTGCCAGCTGACCTTTTCCTTCAGCCGGGCTGGTGGGGTCTTCCCAAGGCATTTACAGATGCAGAGGGCAACAGGGAACGCTTACTGTGCCTGTTAACATGGAGAACGGCTTTGGCCAGCCCCAGCTGAAACCCCAGCTATGGGGCAGTCTCAGTTGTGTAGGCACATGTCCACGAGAGGTTTGGTTTCAGAGGTAAGGCTGTCTTCAGGTCGTGGAGCCTTGGTTCTGAACCAGGTGATTGGAGTACAGCTGAGCCTCACTCTCCCCGTCTTTAAAATGGAGATTGTTACACTGAGGTTTGTCTCATGTTTGAGAAGCACTTGGAGAACCCTGGCTAGGGAATGCTGCCTTTGTGTCAGAGGGCAGAATGGGATCCAGAAATCCTGATCACGCAGCCGTGCCTCAGCCCAAAACGCCGCGGCTTTTCACTCTTAGGACTGCTTTTAATTTTTGCTGATGGAAGGAGTGGATAACTTGCCCTGCTGCATCTGAGAGTGCAGTATATATTGGGTCATACTTACTGCATCCTTCAGGGACAAATCCCCTCTTTTTTTCTTAAAAGCAGGAGATTGCTCACCCAGCATGATGCAATATACAAGACCCAAATAGAAGCAGCCTAAAATTTGTTCCTATTGGGAACCTTTCTTCTGAATTGCATTTTGTCGAGATCCCTGAAGGCACTGAGGAACCAGCCACTGTTCACTGGGGACCTAAGCAAGATCAGTCCACTCTGTCTCAGGGCTCTGAGTGTTCGGTTCGGTTTTAAAGCGTCCGTTGCCCTGGTCCCTGGCTCAGTTGTTACAGCTCTGCGTCAGCACTGGAGTTTTGCTCAGATCCTTTTGTGGGCTTCAACTCTATAGCACAGGCAGGCTTGGTGGGGACATGTCCTCTCCCACCTGGACTACCTGGGACCCTGCCTAGGTAGGGGTTGACCTTCCTTATCTTGCTGACAGGTCCTTGGTGGATCACCTGGGGAATGACACCCTTCTTCTGGTGGCTGGGGACCACGGCATGACACAGACCGGAGACCATGGCGGTGACAGTGAGAAGGAAGTGAATGCAGCACTGTTTGTGTACAGCAAAACACCCCTCTTCAGCACTGGCCTTCCAGAGGTGAGAAAAAGTTGATCCTTAGCTGCCACTGCCTGAGGTGGCATCTGGGGCAAAAACTGCGTCGTGGTGTTACAGAGAGTAATGGTTTGATTGGCATTGTTTAGATTGAGAGGGGTGGGGAGTCTGTCACCTTTCCCAAGAGAAGAATGGAAAGGCTGACACAGGGTGCAGGTAACTCAAGTGTTTGGGACCCATGTTCGGGCTCTTCCAGCTGTGAGGGGTGTCTGAGAGTGGCCAGGGGAGCTGTTAGATAGCCAGGGCCAGACCCGAGGACCTGCAGCTCCCAGCAGGCATCCTCCCCTCCGCAGGGTGCTCAGGGAGAGCTGAGCTGTGCATCTGCCTTCCCCTGTGTTTTTGCCCCTCCTGGCTTCCCCAGATTCCACTCTGAACAGGGATGTCTTCCCCACCGTCCTCTAGCTCACATGAAAAGCTGTGTTGCTGTGTTCTTTACGAATTTCCAATTCCTCCCCTGTCTCTCCAGGAGCCTGAGACTGTTCCCCAGGTGAACCTGGTGCCCACTGTGGCCCTGCTGCTGGGTGTGCCCATCCCCTACAGTAACATCGGGGAGGTGATAGCTGAGCTGTTCTCCGGGGACGGCGATGCTGTGTCTGCAGCCTTGCAGCAGCTCTCGGTCTATCACATCAATGCCAAGCAGGTATGGCCTATGGTAGGCCTTCCCATTGAACTAGAGAGGAGAAAGAATGGCTTATTAAGCGCATACCTCTTCTGTTCTGTGGAGGTGGGGAGGTGACATGGTGTTACCTTCATGGGGAACTTACTTTGAAGAGTTACCTCCTTGCAGTGTTTGCTCCAGTAAAAGGTGGCACCATTTTCCCAAAAGAGAAATGAGAGATAGCTGTTTGGTGCTTGGTGGTGAATGTTGTGGTGTGGAGAACACTGTCCTGGAAGGTGGCATTCGCTTCAGGATGAGGGTTGGTCCCAGATGGTCAGAGGTGGATTTGGTTATTGGGGAGGCTGGTGGGGAGGTTGGTTCCTCAAGGCTGAAGATGACTAGGGGCAAGTTTTGTTAATGGAGATTCAAGAGTACAAGTGGGTGTTTTGATGCTGCTTCAATTTTGGAGGAGAAACAGTGTTAGCTAAAAAGCTGTTCTAGATCAGTGACAGAAGGAAAGCAGTGATGAAGGACTAAGTCAAAGAAACACCGTGTAACAGGTGACAGTAAAATGGGATAGAGAAGGAACAGTTTACACCAAGCACAATGAAATACAGAACCCCAACAGCAGAGTGACAAAATTTGAATGGAAGTGACTATAGCAGGCGTAAAAGAAGGCCAGTCAATGGAGCAGGCCATGTGCCAGGGCGAGCCAGAGCCCTCGTGGAGAACGTGAGGGCCATCTGTTGTGGCTCTTGGCATGCTACAGAACCAGATTTGCTGCACGTTTGACAAGGCATGTGTCTTCGCTAAGTGCCGGCCCACCTTTGAGGGACCCCTGGATTGCTAGGAGCACAAGAATAGCTCCTCCAGCCCCCAGCCAGGTCCCTGCTGTACCCCTGGGGTTCTCAAGGAAGAAGCCGAACCAGACCAGGTCCTGTTTTGGGCTCAGTTGCCTGGAAGCAATCCATGATGTGCCAGTTGGACACCATTGGTGCGAGTCAGTGAGGAGCTGGAGAGGATGTGATTGCTGATGGGAAGGCAGAAGCGTTCAGCCTCTTTGCTGTGTATTTATAGAGCAGCAGAGTGCTTAGTCATTTAAAGGTGATAGTGTACGTTACTGTCCATTAGTCACTGAGGGTATCGGTCATCATCTGTTAGGAATTAGCGTTACCCAGTCCTGCCTGTTTAAATATTTGCACTTGTTTGTCTGGGGGGGTTTCTGGCTCGATCGCCTTGGTTTTGAAGAAGCTTTTGCATACCAGGGAGGTCGTGCAGGCCTCGGAGAGAGCTGGTGCCCATGTTTGCCGTTCGTGGGCAGGGGTGGGCTGATCCTGCCTGCGCTCTGGGGCGACTGGAGGGCATGTGAAGGTATCGGTGTGTTTCAGGGCTTAAGCAAGTCTACGCTGCGGAGCAGCTGGGTGTTTGTACTGGTGGTCTGCCCTGGTAATGCCCTGGTAAGACTTTTTTTATGACTTTGGGATCATAGCTGCTTCTGTTCTCTTGAAGTAGGAAGCAGAATGAGCTCTCCTTAGCCTATGGTACAGTGGGTTAATGTGCCTGTATTAAAGAAGAGGAAGCAGTTTGATTTGATCCACTGTAAGCTCTTTAATTCGATGTCTGTCCTCAGACAGACAATGTAAAAGTCAGCATTGGGTGCAGATTAATAGCTAGCAATAACTCCCAGCTTCTGGAGGACATTTGCCTTATAGTTACCAAAGTCTCTGTATTAAAGGCCTTAGTGATGCACAGTGTTACCAGAGGTGCACCTGCAGGTGAAGAACTGAGAGCTGTCAGTGTGGCTGTCGAGATGGATATGTCACTTGAGAGGGGTGTCACTTTGGCAAAAGGATTGTGTTTCCTGCTGCTCACATTCTGGATTTGGGTGACCAGCCCTGGGTGATGCAGCTGGGGATGGGTCTGTCCTGGCAGGGGCTGGCAGGTTGGGGCCGTTGCCATTCTGGAGGGGCTGAGTGAGGAAGATGGCAGTGAATCCCGTTTCCAGTGGTCCCAGTGCCACTGTCTGACCCTGTGTCCCCTCTCCCGTAGGTGGACCGCTTCCTGCACTCCTACTCGCTGGTGGCTCAGGACCTGCCAGCAGACCAGCTCCAGCGCCTGCGGGAGCTCTTCTCCAGCACCGTGGAGGAGCACACTCGGCTCTTGGCCCAGGTGCAAGGGGCGACGCTAGTGCCTGCAGAGCTGGAGTCCAGGCTGGGAAGCCTCATCGGTCGCTTCCAGCTCTACCTGCGGGAGGCACGGGCTGTGTGCACCCAGTCCTGGGCCCGCTTCCATCCCCTGCGTATGGTGGGGGGCTGCACCCTTATCGCCACTTCCTGCTTGCTCTGCTACGTGGCCTCAGAGCTGGCCGCAGCATCGGACTCTTTCTATCGCAGCTGCCTCCTGTACCCACTGCTCTGGAGCCTGGTGGTGGCTGTTCTGCTTGGGCTGGCCCGTGCGTTCACCCAGGAGGGGCTGGATATCCTCCTGGTGTCATCATGGGCAGCCGCTGCTTCTCAGATGGGTTTTTTCTGGTACTGGTGGGGCCGGCATCCCAAGCGAACCCATTTGGTGGGCGGTCAGCCACCCTTGGCCAGCGTTGGCCTGAGGCAGAGGCTGCGAGCGTGTCTGGGGCTGGCCTTCCCCATGGGCATTCTCCTCTTCCGCTGCGGAGCTATGTTCTCTGATAGCTTTGTGGTGGCCGAGGCCCGGGTGGCCCCATTCCTGCTGGCCTCACTGGTGATGTTGCTAGTAGGGAAGCTCCACTGGGACGGTCACCTGACTGTGCCAGAAGGCCCCAAGCAGCAGCTCCTTGGCTTTTCTTCTTACCGGAGAGAGATCTGGTACCTGCTGTGCCTCATGGCCACACTCCTCGTCTGCGTGCGCCTCTCTGGTTTCTTCCACCAGTGCCGCGAAGAAATCCCTCAGTGCCAGCCCTCTCTTTTCCTCTCCCCACTTGCCAGCCTGAGAAACACAAGGGCCAAGAACCTTTTCTACCTCCTGTGTGTGGCCTTGCTGGCCGGGCTGGTCTATGCAGTGCGGAGCTGGCTGCGACACTATGGCAACCTGAACAGCTCAGACCCCCTCGTGCTCTTTGTGCGCTGGGGTTTCCCACTGGTGGCCCTCTGCATTGCATGCTACTGGGCCGTTGCCTCCAGTGCTGACGACTCTCTCGGCAAGCTGCAGGAGCTGGTGCAGGTGGCAGTTGTTGTCTTTCCGTGGGCTGTCTATGGACTGGCGTCCGTGGGGCTGCTGCTCCTGCTGTGCAATCCCATGACGGTGTTCGCAAAGGACACGCGGGAGTCGGCAGGATCCATCGTCACTCCCTACCTGGGGGTTCCAAGCTCTGAAGTCGACTTCCTCCACGTCATCCCTCAGATCTACAAGAGGATGCAGGAGTCTCAGAAGAGCCGCCTGGAGCAGGGCAGCTGCAGGGCCACCGTCGCAGCGTACGGGCTGGGCAGCGTGTACTCAGCAGCCCTGGTCATAGCACTTACGCTGCTGGGCTTCCTCTTGATGCTTCTGCATAGTGAGCGGCTGAGTCTCGCCTTCCTGCTCCTCTTCCTGGAGGCCTTTGTGCTGCTGCACATCCATGCGCGTGCCAGAGGCCTTGCCGGAGATGCTGGTGAGTCAGGGCTCAGTAGAGCATCCTCTGTATATGCAAACTGGGCCCTACCTGCAGCGACTTCATCTTATTGCCGGTGGGGGAGGCAGGGTCCAGTCTCTGGTCTTGGGGAACGGTGGTGCACTGATCCTCAGGGGATCCTCCTAGCTTTTTTAAAGCTGCTTAAATCCTCTTAATAGAGAGATGCGTGCAGCAGGGATGTGATGTGGGAGGAGGAGGAGTCCCTTGTGTCAGGGAAGGAGGCTCTGCACCCATCCCTTCTCCCCAGGGTGTGATCAGCCACTGAACTCCTCTGCTGCTGACAGAGTCCAGTAGCAGGGCAGGCAGCAGAGGGAATGCCTGGCCCCTCGCTGTGCCCTCTGGTGGGAGCCTGACTGGTTTCTGTCTGTCAGAAGAGAGCGTGGAAAGGGAACCTGGAAGAAAACCCAGTAGGCAGCTTTTGACTGTGAATCTGTCTTGTTCCTCGATGCTGATATCTCTCCCTCTCTCTCTCTCACACACACACAAAATCTCTCAGAGTCTTTTTCAGTGCCCTGGTACGCAGTCATCTCCTGGCTCCTTGCTGCTTCCCAGTTCTTCTATTCCACAGGCCACCAGCCCATCTTCCCAGCCATCCACTGGAACGCAGCCTTCGTGGGCTTCCACCTTGACCACAGCACGAACCTCCTGCCTGCTGTCCTGGTGGGCGCCAACACCTTTGCCTCTCATATCCTCTTTGCAGGTAAATCAGTTTCTTCCTGGGCTCTTGAGCCTGAGCAGACGTGGCTCACTGCTTTGCCTTGTCTGGAGACCTGCAGGCTGAGCATGAGGCGATGAAGGCTCCAGCACCAGCTGAACAGCAGCATCCTCGCTGTCCCCTTCTGGGGCCGCAGAGCTGCCCATGGCCTGAAGCCTCCATGCAGTTGTGCCTGACCAGCAAACTGGAGCTGGAGTATATGCATCCTGCACATCCAGGGCATGATGGCGGAGCTTAGACTGCTCCTCACCTCCTGGGCTCCAGTAACTTCATGTGCCTTTGTCCTTGAGGTAGTCGGCTGCCCTCTGCTCCTGCTTTGGCCCTTTGTGTGTGAGATGCCCAGCTCGCAGAAGAGGAAGCCCAAGAAGGAGCCCCGGGAGGAGCTGCAGGAGGTGGAGGAGCACATGATGGAGATGAGGCTCCGCGAGTCGCCAGAGAAGTTCTCCGCTGCTCTGCTGCAGCTGGGGCTGAAGTACCTCTTTGTCCTTGGGACACAGGTATGGGCAGAGGTGGGATGGCCATGGGTCCAAGAGGAAACTGGTGTGCTGTGAGAGCCGTGGGGCACTCTGATGAGAGAAGGAGGTTAGCCAGAGCATAGACAGGCCCAGGGGTGATGTGTCTGGTTGCAGGTGGACGAGCAGCTGCACAGGTCCTCTTCTCGGCCATGCCATTTGCTCTGTGCTTTGGGAAGGGCTCCAGCACAGAAACCGCAGTACGGATTAGACTGCATTTCATACCCATCTGCCCAGAGTGGCAACGTCTGTTCAGAAACTATGGGGTTGTAATCCTGCTCCCCCTCTTCCCGACCATGCCTGTCTGTTTTGCACCAGCTCTGGTTTTCATCTGATCCTGTGCTGATGTAGGGAGCTAAACATCAGAAATCTAATCCTGTGAAAGAAGCAAATTGCTTTCTGATCCCTTCAATGATCATTTGAAGGGAATGATCCCTTCAAATCATTCTCCTGTGTGGTCAGACCACAGACAGTGCAAAGGAGGGGGCAGGCCCTGCAGCAGGAGAGCAGGAGTGCCCCTCTCGGGGAAATACTAAATCAGGTTAGCCGCAGTTTGAGCCCTCCTCTGTGCTGTCCCAGCCTGGCCCCAGGAGGGCCTGCGTGTGCCCCGAAGCTGTTTGAGTTTCCTGACTTGAGGACGTGAGGGAAGGGAATCCTCTTTGGGATGCTTATTTCTGGTGTGCACTGTACCAGCCTCTCAGATGTGTGCAGCTTAGTACAACCCTCAGATGTGAATCTAGTGCCCAGGAGGTCTCTCCAGAGTCACTTGTAACTTGTTTTTCCTGATCTCCCCCACAGCTTCTGGCCTGTGTTTGTGCGGCTATGATCCTCAGGAGGCACCTCATGGTCTGGAAGGTCTTTGCCCCAAAGTAAGTCCCAGGAGATGCTCTGATGCTGAGTTAGGGCTCATATCCCTGACATTTTGTCTAGAGTTCATCAACAGTAATGGTGGAAAAGACCGTCTGATCGATCTTGTATGACTTCTTACCTGGTAGAGGCTGTAGGAATGTCCTTAACTAATTTCCGCTTCAAGTTCAGAAGCTGGACTGGAGCTAGAGCGTAGAAATTTCTCCTTATCTTGATTTCCAAGGGCACACAGAGCCCACCTGGAAGCTAAGAATATTCAGGGCAGGGAGCCAAAGGTAGAGGTACCAGACCAGAAGTGGTAAACCCAGAAATGATAAACTAGCAAACCTTTGGGCTAGTAGGAGTGTGGGGTGGCCTTGGCTTCTGGGGGATTCAAAATCCCACCTGGTTGTTGTCCTGATTGGCCTCTAAACCAGAGGCTTGCTTGGCTTCCAGGTTGCAGGCAGCAACTGCTGGGTAGTGAATGTAATTCAGGTTTTAGGATCTGGGATGCTACCAGCCTCTCGGTGTCAGGAAAATTGGTCTGCTGGGAGTGAGGGCAGCAGCCTGTCTCTGCAGGCATGCTGGCTGTGATCCTTACTGCGTCTATTGTGCCTGCAGGTTCCTCTTTGAGTCGCTGGGCTTTGTGGTGAGCAGCATCTGCCTTCTCCTGGGGATCTCCCTGGTGATGCGTGTGGACTGTGCTGTGAGCACCTGGTTCAGCCAGCTTCAGCTCAGGTAGCGTCGAAGATGTGGGGAACCCGATCTGCTTGTCAGCTGAGGCTGTGGTTGTCTCCCTGGCCCCCTGATGGCGGGAGGGTTACACGAGCCACCAGCAACGAGTGCCTGCTGACAGCAGTCAGGGATTTCCCCAGGTCCCTGCCTCAGCGCTGCACAAAAGGACCAGAGCCAACTGTTCCCCGCTCATCGTGATGGTGTTTCTCAGCAGTGGAGGTCAGAGCTCTCGCTGGGCGTCTGTTGGCAGTGGGAGGAGCCTGCTGCAGGAGCCCAAGAAACAGGAGTCCTGAAGTGCTCCTCTGGAGAAACACCAACCAGGGGTCTTGCTGCTACTTTCCTGTCCCCACTGTGCAACTGGTCGGCTTCAGTGGCTGGCAAGGTGTCACCTTACCTGTGCAGAGACAGTGACTCATGGGAAGGGGCCTGCTGAGGAGGGGAGGGCAGGGAGAGAGGAGAGGAAAGGTCCTGCAGCCACCACTTGTCTTTGCGTGCTCAGTTTTCATGCTGGAATGAAAGTGTGTATGGTTGCGTGTACAGATGGTTCCTGGGGTCTCGGTGGCAGCTGCTGCTCTGTAAAGTCAGTCAGTTGCTCCGTAGTGAGGCCCCTCTTGCCCTACACTCCCATGTTCCTGGTCTTCCTCAGCCCTGCGAAGGGCAGCGGGGAGCACTCTGGGCTGCCTCATACAGCCTGACGCAGGCTTAGCTTGTTGCAGGGGTGGGCACAGGGAGATCTGTGTCCATGACCAAGCAACTTTCCACTCAGGGTCTCAGCTTGTCAGTGGTCAGTGTTCCCTTGGGCTGGGCTGTAGCAGCCGAGGCTCCCTATCTCTTTCTGAGTGCGTGCTGCCAGGTGCCAGCTGTTGATTGTGAATGGTTGGGCTGCAGCAGGTTGAGGTGCAGCAGGATGTAGTGACAGAGCATCATCTCATCCCCGTATTGGATCTGGTCAGGAGGAAAGGGGAGTCGAGTAGCTGTCCCAACTGCAGGAGTGGCCTTGGTGTGAGCTCTGGTGCCTGGGAAGAGCTGCTTGAAAGCCCTGAGCAGGCGACAACTCTTCTGGGAGGTGGCTTAACTCACTGGTGTCTGTGTATGTGCTGGGGGTTGTGTCACCTTGAAGGGTCCCTGGGCACTGCAGCCGATGGTGTCTGTGATCCCACATTTGGTGATTATTCCCCTCTTGACCTTGGTGTTCTGTGTGGGACTTTATGCTGCAAGTGAGCTGCCCCAAACCCGCCCTTGACTGCTTGCAGTCAGGAGACATCATATTTATTTCTTTATGGGCAGAGGTAGAGAACAGTGACTGTGGTGCCTGGCTGCATCTCAGCTGCATTCCCCCAGCTGTTTCGGTGGGAGCTGGGCTTCCTTACTGCCCTGAAGCACCGTGTGGCATTACTTGGTGCTATGAAACTTTTTGTCTCTTTCCCCTCTGGAAAGGGCTGAGGACTGCTTGCCTGGCATTCCTGCTTTGATTTTTGTTCTGGTCCTGTTTGTTTTTTAACTCATGCACCATGACTGCCCCTGTTTGAGTTCCTCACTGCAAACTGCTAGTGTAACTCCAGGCTGTTCCTCTCCTCTGCCCTGGAGAGTCACGGGGAAGGTGTCTTGTCACCTCTCATCATTTCAGTTCTTGCCATTGTGCCCAAGTGCCCAGTCGCTGTGGAAAATGCCTCGATAGCAGGTTCAGTTTTGTATTTTACCCCTGCAAAATGCTTGCTCAGGTGTTAGGGTGCAATTCCGGGGAAGCTTGAACCGCTCTAATTTGGCTTTTTCGTTGCCTGTGCCTCAGCCTTGCATCTCCCCAGCCCTGTGGGCCTGTCCTGCTTAATAGCACCCAATGCAACCAGGGACTGGTTTGCAGCTGGCATGACTCCGTGGGCGGCCTCACCGCCTGGTTGCGTGCGCACCAGTGCTGATGCAAGGCAAGGGGTGGCAGCCTGCAGCGGGGGAATATGTTGGGGGCAGGAATGCATCATCCCACAAATAGATGAGCTCAAGGAGTCCCACCTTTAAAAACAGGTTATTTGCTGTATACTGTGACTGCTTGGTGGCCAGATGGTTCTCGGTGCTGAGGGGGCTGTGCTGATGCTTGCATTGGTGTGGAGAGGAGGAAGGGGATGGAGGTAGCAGCTACCCAGTGAATTTTCATGTAGTGTGAGGTTAGTCTAGATAGCACACACATATTGCTAAAGCCCAAGGCTGGAGCCCAAGTAGGTCTTGTTGTAAGCTTATAACCTGGTTAGGAGCTTGCTGCCTGAACACGCTTGTGCTGGCAGAAGTCCTTATGGTCACTAATGCTGTAGAACTGGCCCCTGATGTCCCCGCAGCTGCCACCCAGGCCCCTGGTCTTCCTTCCCTCCCGCCTCTTTCCATGGCTGCCATCATGCTGCTCGAGCCTTCCTGTGCCTGTTGTTTGTGGTCAGAGGTCAGCTGGCGCTTGGGCATCCTCTCCTCATCACTCTGTATCGCCCCTCTACCTTTCTGCTGGGGCTGTAGGCTCACAGCCCTGGGAAGCAGAGGGGACAGCAGAGCCGTGATGCCATGAAAACACGCACACTTATCTCACCGGAGACTAAACAAAACTTGCAGTAACAAAGCTGCAAGTACATTCTTGTCACTGCAGAGATGCCAAGGAGTGCTCGCTGCTCGGCCAAGGCAGACTGGCTACTGCACCAAAGAATGCAGATTCAAGAAGACAAGTTTTCCAAGGGCTGAAGATGCTCTTGCTTTTTTCGTTGACTTTTTTGGTCCTTGTCAGCCTTCCTCAGCTGCCCTCAAGCTGATTATTTGGCTGACATTCTCCTGAGTGTGCCAGGGATGACGATTAGTATTGGTCCAAGGCTTGGCGACCTTGGAAGCATGCTGCTGATGCTAGAGCAGACGTGGCTGGATTTGCTGACTTAAAACCCCAAGGAGTGTCCGGAGGAAGGTGCCATCCTGGTCCAAACCAAGGCTCTTTGGGAAACCTGCCATGCTGAGGAGCAGGCTCTGCCCTACATCCCCCCAGCTGAGGTTGTCACTGGAGCCTGCTGGGTCTCTCCTGGAGCACTTTTTCTGGTCCCTGTGTCACTTGGCCATGCGTGACAGGGGACGTGTCATCCTCAGCATGCTCAGCAGAACAGTTTCGTCCTGCACTCCGCAAAGCTGCTGCTCTTTGGGCTTTTGCAAGCATTCTGTGTGTGCTCCATGGCACAGTTCACAGTTCACTGGGCTCCTGCCCAGTGCCCTGTCTCTCTGGACAGGGTAGAGCTCCACTGGGAAACTTCCCTGGCTCAGGCCAGCAGCGGGACGGTGTGTCCCGTGGTCCTGGCACGGGCCACCAGTGGAATTGTGTCTCATTTGTGCCACCTGGAAAATGGCAACCAAAAGCCACCACCACTGCAAAAGGTTGTGGCTGCTGGGAGCATCTCCCCACCCCGATCCATGGGGCTGGTGCTGCTCGCGTGGCCGTCCCGGAGGATGGGACTGCTGCAGGGAGGCCAGGGCTCGGCACACCACCCTTCCCACGCCCTTTTCTCTGTCCCATCTCTCTCTATTCTTCCCTCAACACTTCAGGCTGCTTATTTATGCCAAGGCACTGTCAGTTCTCAGTGTGTGTGTCTCCTGTTCCCTGGGGAAGCAGCGGTGCCGCCGTGCAGGAGCAGGGCTGGGGAGCAGGGCTGGGGAGCGCTACCCTCTCCCCCGAGCTTGGACTCGACTCTCTGTGTGGCTTGGAGTGAGATTGTTCTGGTTTTTGTTATTAACCTCTCTGTGCCTCAGTGCCCCATTTGGGGTAGAAAAAGGGGATGGACCCTGTTCTGGAAAGCGATTTGGGAGCTCTGCATTCAGCTGGTGTTATGCTTTCCTGGGTATCTGGTTGTTAACGCTTTCGTTCCCGTTCAGCAGCTACACTGTGAAGGTGGAAGTGATGCTTGAGTCTCTCCTAGGAAGCAGAACCTTTTTTTCCTTCAAATAAACCCCAAAACAGGCAAGTTGGCAGCACTCATTCACCCCACAGCTGCGGTCCTTGGGGCCGGTGGCCCGCGTCCAGCCGCACCTGCGTCCGCTCGCAGCGCTGGGCCACCGCTGTCCTCCCTCGCCGGGGGCTGCCCCTTCCCTAGCGCAACAGGGTGGGAGCGGGGGGGTCTCTTCGTTATTAAATGATTCATTCATTAATTGGTGGTGGCGAGATTTGCCATCGGAGGGTGGTGCGGGGCTTTGGGCGGCTGCAAAACAGATGCCTGCAGATAAAGCCGTGAGCTCCGAGGCGGGCGGTGGGTGTCTCCTCCTCCCCCCCCACCCCCGGTGCGGGCTGCGGGCAGGTGGGACCCCTCCGGGGCCGGCCCGGGTCTCGCCCGCGGCGCTTCGCCCAGCGCCGAGTCTTGGTTCTCCTCGGCCACCGTCCTCCCGGCGGGGCGGTGGCCGGCTCCGCCCCTTCCCTCACGCCTGGTTGTTGCCTTGGAGACAGCCGCTTCCGGTCTGTGCCGCTACCCAATCGCGGCAGCGGCGCGGCGGGCGCCGGCCAATCAGCGGGAAGGCGGGAGAGGAGCGGCGCGCGCGGCCGGGCGGCGGTGGCGGCGGCGGCCATGAAGCGGCGGCGCGGAGCGGCCCCGGAGCCGGGCTGCCTGCAGGCCTGGGCCGCCGAGAACCAGGCCCTGGCCGGCCGCTGGCGGGTGCGGCGGGTCCCCTCTACCCCCACTCCCCGTTCCCTGAGCCCCGGGGCTGTCCTTCCTGGGACCGCGCTGCCGCCGGTGCCGGTTGCCATTGGAACGCCGCTGCCCGGAGCTAGGCCGCAGCCTGCCCGTGGGTCGGGGGGCGGGAGTGGAGGGGGCGCCGCGGGGCGGGCTGGCCCTGTCGCCAGGCCGGTGGGTGAGGGTCTCCCTTGCAGGCAGCGAGGTGCTCGGGATCCGGCGGAGCGGCGGCGCGGGAGGCGCGACAGCAGCAAGGCAGCTTCGGGGAGCTGCTCCTGAGGATGCGCGGTGAGTGGCGGCCCGGTCGGCCGGGGACGGCCTGCCCCGTGCCTTGCCTTCACCCTCCCCCACGCTGCTGTCCCGGACCCGAAGCCTGTGGGTGGGAAGCACCAGATGCCGGGCACTGGTGTTCCTGGCTGCAGCTCCGGTATCCAAGTGCTGGAAACAAACTTCCCAAGGGAGGGAGGTGAAACGTTCCCCACTGCCCTAAGCTGAACTGGGCCTGCAAAGGGATCAACCTTGCAGTTTCATGGCTGGGCTTTTTTTCGTTTGTTTTCTAGCCCAAACCTCTACGTAATCTTGCTGGGGGATGTCGGCAGAGCTTTGGGGTTTCTGGAAAAAATGAGGCAAACTTTGTCCTGGCAAGCTGGGGAAGGGCCTCCCTGCCAAAACTGTGGTGTAGAGGAAGCCTGATGAGAGGGACAGGGACGTACTTAGGGAAGCACAGTGTGAGAAACCTGTGCGAAAGGGTAGATGTGTGTTGGAAGCGGGTAGGCTATTGATGCTCTTTTGGGAGAGGCAAAAGGCCTCAGTCCTGGAGGACTACAGCACCTGGATAGCTGCGGAATGGATGTCTAAAGCAGTGTCAGCAGCTGGAGGGCTGACAGCTGCTCTCTCCCTAGGCAGTGCAGTTCCCAAGCTGTTAAATCTCAACATAACAACAAAAAAATACTTGTGCCAGGACACTTCTGTTGTCACAAGGCTGGGTGATGACACCTTAGTGTGGATGGTTGTTAGGTTTTTCCTAGCCAGCTCAATTTCTTCTTGGGTCGGCTGTGATCACAGGGCTGCCGGCTGCCCTCCCCACCCTGCCTCTGGAGCTTACCGTCCTCTACAACTCCTTGCTGTTTACTATGGGAGCATCTGACTCTGCCATCGAAGGAGAAGCAGAAGGAATACGCCAAGGGCTCCTCAGGGGTAAGGAGATTGTTCTGTGTACAGGAGCTCCTTGGGGTGAGGAGATTGTTCTCTGTGCTTTGGAGATGTGCTGTGAGTGGCCAGAGGCGGGGCAGCCTGTGAGCAGGGACACCTGGCTCTGCCGGGAAGGGCAGGAGGTGGCGTGGCTTGCAGCCAGGGATGATGCACAGCTGCCTGTCTGTCTGCTGCTGCCACCTGCAGGGGTGGGCCAAAGGTTTTAAAGGAAATGAGAGTTTTCAAGGTGTAAGGTGCCAAGTCTCTAGCAAAGTTTCAGTGACAGTAGAAAATGAGTGTTTTCTCTAATTACAGTGTGCTGGCTTCAAAGAAAACCCACTGAAATAGGCTGCAGGTCAGGGTGGGATCTGCAGTGTTGGCACATGCTTACTTAGGGGCAAGAGACCTCAGGAGGACTTGGCAGAGCTGGAGTCATAGCTCTGAACCGTGTGTTGTCTCCTGAGCGTGCTGCTGTTAACTCCACTGTCTGAGAGCTTGGTTTCCATGCTGCTGAGGCCAGGCCAGCCCTGTAACCCCATTCTTTCCCTTGCTACAAGGAGCCCGTGCTTACTTGAGGCTCTCTCTCTTGGGAGGATATCTGTTACAGGGCAACCGACCTGTTGTCTCATGGCTGGGCTTTTTTCATTTTTTTTTCAGTTCTTGAGGCTTGTGGGGCCTGCGGGCAGGATCTTAGCACTGAGGAGCTGTGGCAGAAGGTGCTGCAGGAGGTAACTGCGGAGGAGCTGCAGGCACCTTTGCACCGACTGGGAGGCCTGCAAGCAGCGTGGTGGCTGGCAGCCCACCGCCTGGGAAGCACCGCTGGCCTCTTCCACCTCCTGAGCAACGCTGGGGTAACTGAGCACGGGCGGATGCTGCGCTCCCCGTTACCTGCACTGGAGTATCTGCGCAGATATAAATACCTGTGGGTTTGCTAAAGGAGGCAGAGCTGGTATCAATAAACACCACTCTGCAAAAAGTTGCTGTGGCATTTGGAGACCTGAACCCATCAGCACTGCCCAGTCAGCATGAGTAATCCTCTCGCTGGCATCCATGCGTAGCCTCATGGCCCCGAGTGCGTTAGTGGGTCCCAGAATACCTCCTGGGGCCCTGGACCTCAAGGTGCCAGAGAATAGTCTTGAGCAGGCTGGAAGAGGGCTGCAGGTGGACTTGCAACCTCTGTAGGGAGCAAACTGTGAGCAGTGGGATGTAGAGGAACCTTCTCTGCTGATCATGAGGGTTGTGTGAAGGCTGTTGAGGGGTCCCACCTTGTCAAATGCCCTCTGATGGCACTTGGATCTGCCTTGCCAGGAGGTCCTTGAGGTGCACCTGGCTCAGAGGTGGGGAGGTGTTGCCCTGGGCCAGGCAGGAGTCACTGCAGCAAGCAAATTGCAGTTGAAGTGAGGGGGTGGTAGGACATTGCTCCCCAGCACAGAGAGCACTGTCAAAGGGTTTGGTGAGACCTCTGTTTCCCCATGCCCTGGGGTCGGTGTTTCCTGCGTCCCTTCAGCATTCCCTGCTTTCTCTCCTCTGTGTATTTACAGGACTCGGGGAGAGCTTGCTGCACCGAGGGGGAGAACGAACTCCTCTCCCTGCTCAAGGCATGGCGAGTACCTGCTGAGGAGGCCTCCCTGCCCCTTGTACAGCGCACCGAGGACTTGAAAGGGATCCTCTGCACCGCAGCAGCCTTCCTGCAAGGTTTGTGTGCAGGAGGTACTTGTGCCAGCACAGCCTCCCACTGCTCTCCTGTCACAGGACCCCTCTTGCTGCTTTTTTCCTGGTTTCTCTTCCCAAGCAAACCAGCCCTTGGGGTTTTCTGGGCTGTTCCTTTGGAAGAGGGCCTGGGCTGAGCCTCTGGGTCTCAGCTTTGCCCTTTGATATCCAAAGAGCTTCTCTGCTTTTTGCCCAGCTAAGTCTTTCTCTGCACTGTCACAGGGTTCCTCTGCCTGTCTGTGGCTTTAGGTAGGTGTCTGGGCCCTGCAGTGATCTTGTATAAAGCAGAAGGCTGGCAGGGGTGTTATGAGGATTTTCCTTTCTTCTGTCTTTCTTCTGGCACTTGCCTTGTTGCACACACATTGTTTCTGTCGGGTTAACAGTGCTGCAGGAGCCATGCAAAGCTGTTGTGCAGCTTTGTAGCCTGGTGTTGCAGCAGGTGATGGATCTGATCTGACTGCTGCGTTCTGTCCCGCTCATGGTTTTCCCTTGCTTGCTGTCTTTGACAGCCCCAGCAGCTCTGAGGGCAGCCAGCGCTGCCTTGCTGTGCTCAGGCTGTGGGGCTTTCCTGTGAGGAGGGAGGGCAGGAGCTGCTGCCCACAGACCTCTTAAAAGCCTCTAGGGTGGCAATAGCACTTCCAGCATGGAGGTGGCAGATGTGAACGTGATGTAGGCATGTGAGAGTGGCCTCAGAGGGAAACTTGAAACGGGGATTGAAAGAAAAGCAAATACCATTAATGATAAATATTCACAAATTAATATCCCAAAGCATCCTGCTGGGAAATGGCCCAGATGTGCTGGAAAAAGTCTTTCTGGGATTGTGTGTGTGCTTCCGCATCTGCACCACTGCTGCTGTGGATGAATGCACAGGTGGACCTGCCCAGCACCTACCTCTGCCCTTGTTCTGGGCCAAGGCAGGCGTCTTGGTATCTGGGCTTGGAAGCTGCTATTACTTCTGCTAGATGTTTCTGTCAAGTGGCTGTTCTCTTGCAACACCATCTAACCAAAGATGGCAGCTTGGCACCATCCTGCTGCACACTGCTGGGTGTGGAGGGGGTCAGGCAGGTCCCTGTGGCACTGGGAAGAAAAGGGCACATACGTTTGTTCGGGGACCAGGCGGGGCGGGAAGTGGAGCCGCAGAGCTGAGATGTTGGGTCTGTCCTAGGGCTACAGGAGCTGGAGGCTGGGAACTTCCCTGCTGCCTTCTCCCTCCTTCAGGAGGCTGCGGGAGGATTCTGCTCCAAGAGGGTCCTGGCCCAGATCTACACCTGCCTCAGCTGCTGCGCTCAGCGAATGGTAATGGCCAAGCATGTCTCCCGTCAGTGGGGAGAAGGGAAATGCAGCCTAGAGCAGGGTGGGGAGGCTCAGGCTGATGTCCTGCTGCCTCTGTGTGGTCCTAGGCTGCTGCAGGAAGGCAAGGCCTTGAGAGAAGTTGCCTTTGTAGCCCCAGTCTCCTTGGACAGCTGCAAAATCTGGGCAGGGATTTTGGCTGAGCGTAAAGGGTTGCTGCAGAGAGAGAAACTCAAAAACCAGCCTGAGGAGAGCTGTCTTTGGCTAAAGTGCTTCCCTTGCTTAGTGGGGATGGCTGGGGAAGCAGAGCAGGGATCTGGATCCCACCGAACAGTAAAGATGTCAGCAAGATGTCCTTGCAACATGAATGTCTTCCCATCTAACTAGGGCAAGCCTCAGACAGCCCTTCAGCACCTCAAACGGGCCCTCCAGGTAGACTTCCAGTGCCTTCCTGCCCTGTCCCACGCGGCAGCAGTGTACCACGAGCTGGGGGAGACTGACGCGGAGCTGCAGGCCCTGGCTTTGCTCTATGAGGTTTGTCTGCTTTCTGTAGTTCTGGGCTGATTTTTGCCCAGCAGATCCTGCACACAGCTTCAAGCAGGCTCCTGCCTTCGAGGGGGCTGTTTGACTCTGGAGGGTCTACAGCGATCCAGCCATGGATGGTGCTGCCTTCAGCAGCAGGCAGGAAGGAGCCCAGCAAGATCCAAAATTCCTGCTCAGCACCTGGCTGTTGGATTTGTCAGGACCTTTTGGTCCTAGTTCGTGTTCTTGGTGGCTTGGGAGAAGAGGTTACACTCTCATGTCAGAAAGTATCAGTCTCTTAATAAATCCTCTAATAGTAAAGAGGCCTTTAAAAGGCAGATTGTGGCTGTGGGGGGGTCTGCGCTAGCTGTAGCAACCTTGGTCTGCCTGGGAGGAGCAGGTCACAGCAGTAGACACGGAGTTAGCTCTTCAGCTGTTTGAAATCCATAAGATACAAACACGGCTGTGGAGAGGGATCTCTTGTTACGCACGGCTCAAGATCTGGTCTAACTACGTCTGCGGCAGCTCAGAACACCTTGAACTAAAAACCTGAGGTGATCTGGGTGATCTTGTAAATCTCCTGATGCTGTGTGGAGATCAGAAGTCTGCCTGTCCCTGTGCGATCCTGGTTGCTCTTCCTGGAAGCGGCTGTGCTGTACTGAGTGAGAACAGCGTAGCTGTGCTTATGAAGTGCAGTGCTTCTGCTCATCTGGCTGCATCTCCAGATGCCAGAAGTGGCAAGTGATTGCAGCTGCTCAGGACTTTGACCAGCATTGTGTTGACCATATTTTCTGTTCCTGTTTCACAGGCTCTGGAAAAAAACCCTCCAGCAGCTGCTTCCTCTAGTCCATATTTCCTAATCCGAACAGAGCTTCTTGTCCACACACCACTATTAGCTACTCTCCTTCGCCACTGCCACCCCTCTGAAGTGAAGTACCTGCTGGCACAGCGGTGTCTCCAGGATGGGAGGTAACAGTGCTTCTGGTCTGCTTGCAAGATGTTGCTTGTTTGGCCAATGTGGTTCTCTCTGTGCTCCTGGAAACCGTCCAGCTCAGTGCTGCTGTTATAGGTCTACTCAAAGCATGGGTATTATGACCAGGGCGAGTGCAGTGCAGCGGGAGCCTGTGGGCTGGCAATCCAGGTTCCACCTGGCTGCTGGCTGTTCTTGGGGTCCCCCTGCTCCTTCCACTGCATGTCCTGTCCCCATTGCAGGGTGGCTGATGCAGTGGAACATTACCTGGATTTTCTGGCTCTGCTTCAGGAGGGGCTGCAGCAGCAGGTAGGTGTCCTGGTGAAGAGCTCCCTTGGTGACTTGGTAGATGAGGTTTGGATCCTCATCCCAAGACCTGGGCATCACCCCTGGACTCCAGGTTTCAGTGCCCAGTTTGAGATGTGAAGGAAACGAGGTGAGGGCACTGGCATCTCTGACCTGTGGCACATCTGTCTTTGGACTCACACCAGAGACCACTTGCCACTGCTGTTTGGAGAAACAGCTTCCCCTTCTCTGTGGGGAGCAGTTGTCTGCCTGGTTTTGAGCAACCTTCACTTCAAGAGTAGGGATTTGCCACTTCGACTGCTGATCTGTCAGTGCTTCACAGCTTCTGCTTCCTCCAGCAGACTCCAGTGTCTGTGGGAGTGGGTCGGAGCTTTGCTGGGCAGCAGCTCCGGCTTCCCAGTAAGCACAGGGTCATTCTGCTTGGCTGGGTGCTGTGCAGTTCTGTGTCTGAGCACCGCCATTGCCTTTGCTCCCCAGGTGCCCCTAGATGGTAGCTCAGCTCTGCCCAGGATCCCTGAGGTGTTCCTGGAAGCAGCGTCCGCCTTGGAGCAGGCTGGAAGGCACCAGGATGCCATAACCATGTGCGAGGAGGTCATCAGCCGGACGACTGACCTGATCCCACGTATGTTACGAGTGGAGGAGAGGCTGGAGCAGATGGAGTGCCCGTCGCCAGGGGCAGGGCTGGCGGGTGGACTCCTGTCCCAGAAGAAGGAGCGTCTGTGCTGCCTTGCCTGGAGAGCAGCTGGATACCTGCACCAGGGCTGGGCGTGGGCCATGCTGGGCGAGAGCAAGGAGGCCGTAACACAATTCAGCAGGTGAGGGAGCCTTGCTGGGAGAAGGGGCTTCCCCGGCAGGCAGCAATGGCTGGTGGGAGCTGGCCTGACTTCTTGCAGCTGGCTTCCCAGCCCAGGAGTGGTAATGAAGCTCCCCTGTCCTCCCACCTACAGGGGCCTCGGCGATCTCTTGCGAGTCCAGCTTTATGGGTCTGGCGTTGAACCGAAAGGTGGGATGCCGCACAGCTGGGACCTGTGCGGGGCCTGGCTGGGTCGGGATCTGCATGCTTGGCAGCAGTGGGGACAGGAGCAAGACGCCGGGCCCAGCATCACCTCTGGCAGGAGGTGCTTGTCCCAGCGTGCTGAGCTCTGCGCCACGCTGGAGCCTCTGAAGGGACCGGCTGGTTTGGTTGGAGCAGGGTTTGGCCTCGGCTCTGCCTCCTTCCCCGCTGTCTAGGTGACAGTTAAATGGGCTGTGAACTGGGAAGCTTCTCCAACTCAGATTTCAGGGAGGAATCTGTACCACTTGTGCAGATGGGCAGCTACAGGCCAGGCTGCTGCTGAGGTCACTGTTCACCACAGCCATGTAACGTACCAAGCTCTTGGCGTTCTTCACTCTTGTCCTCTGCTGCCTCTTGGCCTCTCCCAGCCTGTCAGAGAGGCTGAGCTCTGTCACTGGGGCTTCGGGGAGCTGGAAGACGAGCAGCCCAAGTAAATGTTCAGCCTATCCTGACTGCTAACCTGACTCAGCCTGCTGGGACGAGGAAGGGAACGTCTGGAGGGTGCTGTCTCCAGCTGTGTGTGTCTTTCTGTTCCAGAGAATCTCCTGCCAGAGGTGGAGGTGCTTCAGAAGATCAGGTTGCTCTCCCTCATCGGGCGAGGTACGCAGTTCCTGGAGCTGGGGAGGCACAAGGAAGCCTTGTTGGATTTTCAGCATGGTTTGCAGATCTCACCAGGTAGGAGCCTCATTTTGGTGAGGAACAGAGGGGATTTCCACAAATTTGTCCTGGGCTGCTTTGCTGTATTCAGCAGAAAGGTCTTATGCTTTAGACCACGCTTATTCAAATGTCAAGGACTACAGTAGGGCTACTAGCAATGTTATGTACTTGAGATGCTTCTCTGGGGCCTAGTCGGCTCACTGCCATGGAGAAGGAGACCAAAACTATTGTCAGAGGAGTCTATCGGAACCCTGCCCACAACCTGTGCCCTAAGATAGCTTGGAAATTTCTCTTCTCCCTGCCCAAAGCCCAGCCTGGTACAGCCAGCTTTCTCCCAGAGAGGGTCTGCTTTCCCAAAACAGCACCGGGACTCTCGCTTCATCCTAGGAACCAGCATGTCTGTGCCTGGCCGCCCAGAGGCTGAGTACAGAGGCCTGTCAGGGAAAAGGGGAGCAGGGCGGGGAGCCGTACGTGTCCTGAGCACAGCTGAGGCATGGCTGTTCCCAGGGGTGCCCCTGCTCAGTGCTTCAGCTGTGCCCCTGCTCAGTGCTTCAGCTGACACGCTGCAGGGGTCTGAGCTTCATCAGGATCTGTCAAATCTGCTGGTCTCAGTCCTGACCGAGGCTCCCTCCCTTTGGGGGTGCAGACCTGCCTGCTAGGAAAACCCCAACCCGTGCCCGAACAGAGGTGTGGCTGGCTGTGCCGCAGGGCCGATGCCACCTGCCTTGGCTGCTGGCCCCAGGGTTAATTAGAGCCTGTGACACAGCCGGGACGGTCTCCTCCCCATTACACCACCTCTCGTCTTGCTCACCTCCCTCATCTGGTTTCTAAGCTTCTTTTGCAACACCCTGTGACCCACAGCAGCACTGGAGACCTCCTCCTCCCCTGCTCGGGGCTGAATCCCCCTTCCTGTCTTGCAGGTGACCCAGCTGCTGCCTCCTACCTGGTGCAGGCCTTGTGGAAACTGGACCGAAAGCAGGAGGCAGCAGCTCACTGGCAGAAGTTCTCCCAGAGCCCCCCTGGGGAGGATGGGCAGCAGGAAGGGCGTCAGGGAAGGTGTGTGGAGGGGTGGGTGGCATTTCTGCTGGCCACATGAGAGAGCTCCAGCAGTGCAGCCCGTGTTTCAAACTGTGTGGACTGTTTCGTTCAGCTCCCACCAGCCTGCACCCACAGCTCGGATCATAGAATCACAGGACGGTTTGGGTTGGAAGGGACCTTAAAGACCACCTAGTTCCAATCCCCCTGCCACAGGCAGGGACACCTTCCACTAGACCAGGTTGCTCAGAGCCCCATCCAACCTGGCCTTGAACACTGCCAGGAAGGGGGCAGCCACAGCTTCTCTGGGCAACCTGGGCCAGTGTCTCATGTGTCTGAGGAGCTTCCTCCACGTCTGCTCTGAGACACCATGGGCTGTGGCTCTGCAGGGGGTCCCTGGGGCACAAAAGAGCTGACATGAGCCAAAGCCCTGTTCTGTGATGACAAATGGGAGCAGGGAGGCTGGAGGCAGAGCAGAGGGCTCTGTGCAGCACACAGGAGCGAACCTCCTCGTCAGGCCACGGCAAGGGAACGCGGCGGTCCTGGCTGCTCCAACGCTCCCTTCCCTTTCAGGCCCTTCCCGTTGTACCTGGCTTCGTGTCTGAAGCAGGCCGTGTTCCCGCACAGCGAATCTCTTGCCAGAAGCATCCAGGATTACCTGGGGACCAGGAGTCGGGACCCCTTGAGCTGACCTGGGTTGTCTCGCCACCCCCAGCTGCTGCCATCTCCCCACACAAGGCCTTTGGGGACCCCTCCAGGACTCAGAATCTCGCCTGGATAAAGCTGGAGTCCCACAGGACTGACACAGAATAGATCTCCTTTTCTAATAAAAGCCTCAGCTCTATTTAGTTTTTCTGTGCCCTTTTTCCGGACCAAACCCGTGCAGCCACGGCCTTGGGGAGGCGGGTGCCCAAACGGGACTGGGAAGCGGGGTGTGGAGGTGGGGGGTCGTGCGGTCCCGCCCTGCCAAAACCACCAGAGACAAGAAAACCCCACTAAACCGTAAATACATGGGGGAAAACGGACGCGGGTGTGTTTGGGTGGAGGGGAAGGGCCGGGTCCCCCCACACCCCTTCACCCGAGGGAATGACCCCCCCGGAGCGCCCTCCCGCCGCTGCCCCGGCGCGCAGCCGCGCCGGCTGAGCCCGGGCGTGCCCAGCGCACAGCGCGGCTCCACGAGCACCCGCCTCCCGCCCCTTCTGATTGGCTGCAACTCTGCCGCCCGTTTCCCTTTCCCCGGGTGTTAGCCAATAGCGAGAGGAAATGGCCCTCGGGGCGGGACTTCCCGCCCGGATTTTCCCGTTGGTGGATTTTTGCCATTGGCTGCCCGGCCGGTGTTGCCCGGTGGAACGGCCACGGCAGGGGCGGCGCTGCGATTGGCTGACGGGTGTAGCGCTCGGCTCGTGACGGTTGGGAAGGGAAAAGGAGAGGGGCGGGGCGGAGGACGCAGAGCGACCGTTTTTTTTTCTCCTTCCCTCCCTTCCCCCTCTCCCATTGGCTGAGGCGCTGGCCCGGCGGAATTTCCGATTGGTCAGCGCACGCTGTTGCTAGGCAGGCGAGGCGGCGCGGGGCGGGGCGGAGCGGAGCGGAGCGGAGCTCCCCCGTCCGATGAGTCGGCTCTGAGGTTCAGTCAGCGCGAAGCCTCCCGAGCCGCCGCCACCGCCAGCCTGCCCGAGGCCCGCCGCCCGCTGCCGCCGCCCGCCCTGAGGAGCCGCCACCGCCCGCCTCCCCTCGCCCCTTCCCCCCTAGCACCATGGCATCGGGATCCGAGTAAGTGCGGGCCGCCCGCCGGCAGGCCGCGGCCTGGGCGCCGCTTCGGCGGCGCTGGGCCCGGCCCGGCCTAGCCTGGCTTACCTCAGCGCGGCGCGGCCGGGGCTGGGACCGGCGGCGGGCCCGATCCGTCCAGCGATCCCGCTGTGTCATGCAGGCCCTGAGGAGGCGGAGACGGTGCCGGGAGGGGGATGGGCCGCTCCCTGCGCACCGCCGCTACCCCCCCCTCCCGCCCCGGGCTGGGCCTCCCTAGGAAGTGTCGAGTCATTGGGGGGTGGGCGAGGCCTGCCCGGGCCCGGGCCTCCCGCTGGGCTCGGGCCGTGCCCCGGCCCGCGGCCCGGGGCCGCCTGTCTGCCGTGCCCCGGCGCGGCCCGGGCCGTCCCGCCTGGACTAGGCCTCAGCCAGGGAGCGCTTTGTCTTCCGGGCCCCGGAGCGGCTGGCGGGGCAGCGAGGAGGGGAAAAGGCATGTGCCGGCCTCCTCCTCGCAGCGGGCCGGGGCTGGCAAGTGACTTGGCATTAGCAGAGGTAGACATGTTGTGCCCGGCTGGCCTCTGTGGCAGCTGAGGCAATCGGCTATATTTTCGTCTCCGGTGTCTTGCCTCACTCTCTTTTCAGTTCCAGGCTGAGGATCATCTTTCGTGCTCCTCAAAAATGAGTTCAGTAATAGTGGTCTCTTGGCTCCCAGCCCACGTGCTCAAGCTACTTCATTGCACCCATTGAGGGGAGTAAAAATCGAACCAAAAGATAAATTTCCCAAATCGAAGAATACTTGAATTGACTTTTTGGCCTTGCCAGAGGCACTTTCAGTCCCTTTAGTGTCTGTTGTTTATGTTCTCCTTTTCTTTTGCAAATCCTGAAATTCAGACCTGCTGAGCCCTACTGAGTCAGTTCCAGCAAGGTGTGCCAAGAATTCAGTGTCCGTGGTAGAGCTTGTGATGGAAGTGGGCGTATGAGGCGTATTTTGCAGCTGAGCGAGGTGAACAGTGTCTTTAAAAAGAAATGTCTACTTTAGCAGAGTTATTTTCACCATGTAGGAATCAACAAAAGTTACTCTGCAACTGGAAGACAGTTACTTTTTAGTTGCCGTTTTTGGGTCAGTGCTGTTGGCAGCCATCTTGCTGAATTGAGCTTTAGCATAGAGAGTAGCATGGCAAGTCTAAGAGACTGTGGTTTCAGAAGGGATTCTCATTTTCGTGTGCCTGCCTGTCTGAAACAGTGTTTGAGAACTTGGCACCTTGAGCACGAGTATGAACTCACCGCTTGGTTGTCATGTGCTGTTCCAGTTAGTAGCTGCAATCATCTCGTTTGCTTCAATGGATAAAATGTTTCATGGATTTTTTTTTTTTTTTAATACCTACCGGTTCAGTCTGTAACATGAATGTTCAAGGTGGTAACAAACCGCTGACAGGTTTGATCTGGGAAGCAAGTTCATGAGGATATTGATAAAAAGGCACGCTAGCATACAGAAGGCATGGCTGTTTTCACTTTCATTTCTGCAGCTGGAATCAGTTTGAGTCAGTGCCTTTCCGCTGTATTTTTAGCAGAGACTTGCAGGAGCAACTTATTTCCTTAGTTTCAGGGGAGCTTTGGAGGTCGGTAGTAATTTTCAGAAGAATCACTAATTGGTAATTACTTTCTGCTCTCACTCTTCATATGGTCCACTGTAATTCGTAGCCTCTGGGCATTATCACATGCTGAATGAGGGGACCTCTGACACACAGAAAAACGATAAAGTGATGTGAGTTCTAAAAAGTCCCCTGCTCCCCTCCCCGCTTCCCTGTGTCAAATGGGGCTGTTGAATTGCCTTACTGAGAGAGAAAAGGGGACGAAGGATGGAAACTGGGAACCCATTTATTGTTGGTCTTTAGGGACAGTACGTATTTGCTTCAATTTTATTGATGTCTTGGGCTTTATATGCAAGTTTGGCCATTAGCTGTGATGAGGATTATGTCCTCACTTCTGGCCTCTGTCTAGGGGCAGGCTTGATGCAGGCATTGAATTTCCTTTTGATTCCAAAACAGCTCTAAAGCTACGTTTTGTGCTCAGTTTGTCTCTTTGTTGAGTCAGTGAAAGAAAGGAGCGAGAGGGAAAATGTGTGAGGGAGCTGACAAAAGGGGTGAGTAGGGGAGTCGATCTAGAGGATTTGTACCAGGCTCTCTCTGATGGGAAACTCGTTGAGGAGCTTTAAAAATTACCTCGGTCAGCTGTCTGTCCTACCCTTTGCTGAAGTTTACCAGCATGCCTAGGAAAGTTGGCAGGAGAGAGCCCCAACCCATGCCTTAGGCTTTCCTGCTTGGTATTTTCAGTTCAGGCTCTCTGATGCACAGATGTCAGGGATTGTCTGAGCATCGTTGAGGTGCACAGACATATTCTGCTCTGTCATCTCAGTTACAGCATGAGGAACCCCCAGGAGAGACACAATGAGGGCAAATGGTGATGATAATAATACTCTAAATTGCTACTGGACGATGGGTAGTGCTTGTCTCTCAAAGTCCTTACCCTTGTCTGTAGGAGAAATAACATCACTCTCCTGTGTAGCTGACATGTAATTTTGCTAACACCTTTGTTCTTTGGCTGCAGAACTGTCAGGTCAGATAACTGAAGCTGACCCTGCACATTTAAATGTCTGCATGCTATTTCATGGAGACCCTTGTTCCTTTTTAATGCCTTCAAGCTTTTCGATTACTTTAAGTGCAGTAATGTACTGACAACATTGATCCAGCCCTCCCTTCCTTCTTAGGAAACTGTAGATTCAGTTCTTCAGTACTGGAACTTTTTTCTCACGTTCAGCAGAACCAAGTGGACCTCTTGCTGTGCTCTTCAGCGCTGCTGTGTGTTGGGAAGGATCTGAACTTTACATATTTATACAGCTTTTGCTTTATTGACAGTTTTGGTCCAAAAGCTTCCACTTGCTGCCCAGTTCCTCTTCCATTTATTTTTATCTGGTGTGCCAGACTAGTTTTTAGGCTGCATGGCAGTCTCTGCATCCCGAGGGACAGACACTCAGTTTCAGTGACAGTTTATGTAGCCAAAGTCTGGCAGCGGTTTCTTATCAAAAGGCCTTTGGATCCACATCTCATGTGCGGAGGAGTATGAGTTACATTCACACTTTGAACAGGCTAAATAGGAGTATTGTTTCTTTCTGATGTCTCCTAGCTCAAGTTTTAAAATCTACCTGCTAAATTAATTTTGAGTGTCCAAGAGCTAATGCTGAGAGAAGGTCCTTACCAGTAGGTTGTTGGTTTTATCCTCTCTTTTAACTATAAGATCCTGCCTGACCTGACAACTTACTGGTTCAGTTTTCTTATTGCTTTCTTAGTTTTCCTGGAAATCCTGGACCTTTTAGGACTCTACCAAGACCCCATTTTAGGTTGAAGAAGGAATTAATGAGCTTCTTCCAGGATGTATCCAGCAGCCTTTCTTGTGTCTTTTTGGGTTCAGAGAATGGAGCTGTAACATCTCTCATGGTCATTGAAAGGGGTGGATGTTGATTTCTTACCTATTGCACTCTTTAATGAAGAGAGGAGAAACACTACTTTCCTGGTGCTGGCAGTCCAGGAAAGACATGTTTTACAACTCCTCCTTTTGTTCACTTAAAATAATGTTGTATCTCATTTCCAACATGTTTCCTATGTTACCAGGGCTTATGTGAAGCTTGAAAACCTCTTGGAAACAAGCTGGCTGCCCTCATAGGCTTGCTTGGTATTGTTCCCCTTTAAAGTATCAGAGAAAGGAGCCAATACCACATAGTCTGTCTTGGAAAAACCTCCATCATGAGGGGCAGGGGACCTTGGGTAACATCACACTGTAGGTATGTCACGCCTCTCTGATGTACTTTTAAAAATGCAGCGAGCGTGCCAAGTGACGCACTGCTGCCACAGTCTGCGTTCATGCTGTGTAGCTGCTTGCTCTGCCACTTCCACTCAAGGTTTGATTTCTTCTGGTTATTTTGTCCCTAAAAGAGCGAAACAGAGCCCAAGTGTGCGGCCAGCACCGTTGTCCGCAAAGCCTCCTACTCTTTGCCAGTGCTTGCCGCTCGCTTACAACAAAGGAAGACTTTATTTTATTTTCTTTGTCAGAATAAAACCAGACTATGCAAAGTTTTGTGTTCAGACCTTTGACACTGGCACACCTGGAATACTTTGAGAAAGTACTCGGGTGCCCACCAAGGGAAGTTACAACAGTCTGCCACTGTTGTGGCTGGCTAATGTACAGCTTCCAGAAGCTCCTCGGGAATAAGATGGTTCAAATTCATGCTTCTTTCATGGAGTGAATTACTTGCTGTATTAGTTTTTGAGGGAAATTACTTAGTCTGTGTTTCTTCCATTTTTTTTGCCATTTCATTTGCTCCACTTGATCAAGGCAAATGAATTATCTGTTGTATTTCTTGTGGTGTAGTGGGCTAGAGCTGCAATGACTCCTGTGAAGGTACTATGGAAAGGTGCTTATATCCTAAAAAGAAAACCCCATTTTTCATGAGCACTTGAATATTTCTACTGGCTTGCTAGGTTTAACTAATAGGCCTTGACAGGGTAAAGTCTTACAACTCTTCCTGTCAGGGAAGCTGCAGCATTGTCCATTAATTCCTCTATTTATCTGGGATTTGACACCAAATAGACTTGAACTTTTGTTTCGGTGGCAGTGGTTACATGTAATTTCAGATGAGTCAGACTAATTCTTTTAGGTGAAACATCTTACAGTCAGCAACATCTCACAGACCACTTCTTTTCGTAGGTAGCTTCATAGCTGGTTTCATTTGAGGCTAGTAAAGGAGTTACATTTACTGACAGAAAACATTGTGCTTTGAGCTCCTGCAACTAGTACCTGGGAAAAATGTTCTTCTTTGTCTTACAAACAAGTATAATTTCTAAAAGACAAGACAACAAAGAAACCTATAGAAAATGGAGCTGAAAACAGGGAGTGACAGGAAAAGGGGGAGCAGTATCACTCAGACTCGTAACTCCTGTTTTCTTCACCAGTTCTAAAGCGGATGACTTATCAACTGCTATTCTGAAGCAGAAGAACAGGCCCAATCGGTTAATTGTGGATGAAGCCATCAATGAAGACAACAGTGTTGTGTCACTGTCCCAGGTGCGTCATCTATGAAAGCAAAGCGTTTAGTCTGGTAATTTGCAAGTTGTTGCTGTGTATTAACTTGGAATGTAACTTTGCAACATGAATCTAAGCATTTGTGTCAGAAGCTGCGCACTGTTATGAGTGAGGGAGGGTTGTCTTGTTTCCTAACACTCTTCCATGATAAAATGTGTTTTGATTCTCAGATTTCTAGGATTCAGTTGGGCTTCAGGATTAGCTCTTGACCAGCGTGGTGGGAGCCTCTGTCCTTGTGGATTTAGTGTATCACTTCCAAGATGTAATTCTGCAAAGTCAAGTAACCCTCCTTCAAATGTTCGAGTTCTTGTTTTATCAAAAGCTTGTTCTAATGCTGTTACTGTTTACAGGCAAAAATGGACGAATTGCAGCTGTTCAGAGGAGACACTGTCCTGCTGAAAGGAAAGAAGAGGAGAGAAGCAGTCTGCATTGTCCTGTCAGATGATACCTGCTCAGATGAGAAGATTCGCATGAATAGGGTTGTCCGCAACAACCTGAGAGTGCGCCTGGGTGACGTGATCAGGTGAGGACTCGTTTGCTAACTGTTGGCATATCCCTGGGTTGCCTAAATAATTTGTGAGCTGGCCCTGAATTGGTTGAGTCAGTAGCAGAGGCAGGGTTTGCAGGAAGTATTCTTAGTCTTCCAGAGGAGATCTCAGAAATGTTTTCACGATCAGGGATCTTGGTTTATTTGTGCATTTGTTTCTGGCTGTATGCATATTGAGATTAATACTAAAAAATTATGCTAAAGATTCGTGAAGTCTCTTCAGGACCTTCACGAGACCAGGTCCAGTCATTAAATTGAGTGGTTCATTTATCCCACTGTTGTCACAGTTGTATTCCCAAATCTATGTGTTCAAGTGAACTTGCAAATTTTTTTTGTGTAAGTTTTTAACGTCCACAGTGTTAACTGTGGAAGGCATTAAACAACGTTGTAATTGATCAAGTAGTATCTAAGCTGCCCTATGGCGAACAGAAGTTAAAAACTTGCTAGAAATGAGTGACAAAAACATGAAGCAGTCAAATAGCAAGATTAAAAATCCCCAAGGGATGTTTACATTCCGATTTTTGTTATGAAAATAATTTTAAAATTAGCAATGCTTAGAAAGCATTGCTGGGATTTTGTTGTGCAACACTTGCAGAAAGTACTGGGAAAGCTTTGCAGTATACATCTCTGCTTACAGGAGACATATTCCATTCTGTGAGGGGAGTGCAGCGGGGGGGAAGCACATGAGCATTTCTTAAACATAAAAATGCTAATTTGCAGGCTTAAATATGGGAGGACTAACAGCTGCTCCTCCTGAGCATCTTCCTAATCTGGAATATCCCGTATGTTCTGGGAAAATCGGATACTGGTTTTTGACTCTAGAATTCCTGGAGTGATGCCTGGAATAATCTTGAAATGCAAAATATATTTCATACAAACTTTGTAGAGGAGAGGAATGAGGCTGTTTCACCCATCACTCTACCACTAGAAAATGCAAGTCTTAAGACACCGTTGTAGTTAGAACAGACCAGTGCTTTGAGCCAGTCTCTGGATTTAAAATCAAGGTGAATCCTTACTTTAACCTGGTATGAGATTACTGTTGAGTAGTTTCTAGCGTGACAGCTCAGCCTGTGCTCTCCCCTTCTCTGCAGGGACTGTGTCTGTAGGGGTTCTCAGCCTTCCAAATATGTTACCAATTGTCTTAGCTTTGTTGCGAGGGTCAGAGAATTTTTACACCTCTTGCCCTGGAAGTTTTTCTTGCTGATGTTTAACTGCTTATTGTGTTACTTTCTGTGGCCTGGTTTCTGCCAAAATCCAGATTCATGCACTGGTTGCTTCCTGCTAGTGGTCTGTCAGCTGTTTTCCTTCTGAGGCAGTCTGTCTTTTCCTTTACCTTTCTGCCATGTCCTCTCTGTAAAGCATGTGGTAAAAGAATCTGTTAAGTCTCGAGCAAAGTCACGTATGAAAACTTGCGTGCTCAGCTGCAGTTCCACGTAGGCTTTTCTTAGCTGGCAAAGCCAGTTTGAGCTTTCTGCCACAGCTTCATGCTCTGAGCTATCGCTACAGTAGGGTGTTGTCCTACACTGCAAAATAATAACTGTAGTGTTTATTTAAAAAGGTGGAGGGGGCCTTCAGACTTCAACCTAAGTGTCAGCCTCCACAAAATGGGGCTGACAGAGACCTGTCTGCAAGCTGGTTACCCCTGGTTGGTACCATGAGGGCCTTTGCTCAGAGTCAGAGCTGTCAGCAACAGCGGCTCTGGTTTCTGTAGTAAGTTAGAGAGAGGAAGGAATAAAGAGTTTCCCCCAGCTCCCTTTCCCTTGCAGCTGGTTCAGCAGTAGCTTGTTGAAACAAGCTACAGAAGAGCAGGGGGTAGGAGGAAAGTATGAAACTCCCCAGTGGTCTTGGACAGGGCTGAGAGGAGTGAAGGGAAGTGTGTGTTGTGAAGACTAGCTCTTTATGTCAGCATTGAAATGTTCTTATGCAGGTGGGAAGTCTCACCAGGGTTTTGGAGGGTCCTTTCGGGCATCTGTGCTGGCCTGGGAAGGGGCATCACTGCCTTTTCCAGACTCATGTGTACATCCAGTGTGATGTGGCTAACTGGAGTTTTCTTCTGTTGCAGCATCCAGCCTTGCCCAGATGTGAAATACGGCAAACGTATCCATGTGCTGCCAATTGATGACACAGTCGAAGGGATCACGGGGAATCTGTTTGAGGTCTATCTCAAGCCATACTTTCTGGAAGCATACAGACCCATCAGGAAAGGTAATACTGCCTGTTATTGAAGTCTTGATGGCAGCGAGTGTGAGCTGGTCCTGAGACTGAATAAAGAGAACTTCTAGAAGCTTGCACAGATCTCTGTGAAGCATTAGACTGACATCGGTAGAGTTAAATTTTGCTTGTGCTGATTTAATTTTTCCTAATCTTCAGAAGAAAGGATGTTTACTGCTGCTGGCTGGCAGAGCAGCTTGATAGTTCTCCTGTGTTTTTTTGCTACATGAGATGGGAGAGCCATCAGAAAAGGCTCAGGTAGAACTCAGGAGAAAAATCTCATTAAACTAAGTTGCTACCACTTGATGGAATTGGGGAATTGCTTGCATATTAATCAATTGGTTGGGTATACCAGCTGGCACCCTGACTAAATTCACTTCCTCAGAGTAATTTAATAATTGGGAGAGTGTGTAGAAAACCAAATGCACTTTTGGAGTTGTGCTAGTAGCACTTCTGCTGGAACAAATAGGTCCTGATACAGTATAAACACAAATACGGCTTCTGTAGCCCAGTTTAGCCAGGAGTCGTAGTGCAGTATGATATATTATTCTGACAACCAGTTATAACTAGTAACAGCTAGTTATAATAACTTAAATGAATTTTTATTAAGTTAGATCTTTTTGTCTGTTTTAGAAATGCTAAATCGAAACTGAATGGAGAAGCAATGTGATTCCTTGCCATTGTGTTTTGCATTTAGGCAGGGTATTCTTTTCTATTGTTTGCTGGTTTTGTTTGCTGTTTGTTACTGGGTGAAATTTGAGAACTTTAATTGCTGCGGATCTAAACGGTCCTTGGGCAGTCACAGTACATATAGCTCTGGAGTTTAAAATGCAGAGCAGTGTTACAAATGCCAGCAGTGTATACCTACATAACCCACTTCCTTGTCCTGTGGGGCTGCTGGTAGTACAAGGGTCGACATTTTGCAGACATTGGTTGCAGCAGGCTACTGAAGTGTGGGGTTTTACAGGTGACATCTTCCTGGTGCGTGGAGGAATGCGTGCAGTTGAGTTCAAAGTGGTGGAGACGGATCCAAGTCCATACTGCATAGTGGCTCCAGACACGGTGATCCATTGTGAAGGAGAGCCTATCAAACGAGAGGTGAGCAGAATCCTGCCACGCTGTCCTCCTACTGAATCTTCTCTGTCTGAAATCCTTTTCTGTGATAGTGCTTGAGAGCAGCAGTGTTGGCAGTTCCTGTTTTGACATTTTGTGTATTGAATGTAATGGTGAGAAATGCCGGTTTTGGGAGGTGAACTGCTGATGAAGGTAGTCAGAGAAATATACTTCCAGTGTCCTTCCTCATATGCTGAGATGGCACCAGTGTGTAGGTTTGCTGACGAGATGCCATACTTTGGCAGCAGTTGGTTTTGCATCTGCTTCCAGATATCTCATGCTGGACTTAGATGCACCTTTTAATTTCAAAGTTCCCTTGATCGATAGCAGGAAGAGCTTACAATGTTGCTAGATTTCATGCCACGTGAAAAGAAAGCAGTTAGTGCTTTTTCAGTGAGAAATTTGAAATCCCAAAAGGGTTGACTTTAAAAAAAATTTCCCCAGTCCCTTAAGGTGCCTAGCCTTGAGTGTCCCAAGCTTGAGGCAGCCTGAGTGGCTTGTCTGTCAGGTCTTGGCCACCTTACTGTTACAGGGTAGGAAATCTCAGATAAATGAGCTAAGGTGGTTGCGTACTTCGTAAAGTAAGTGCCTTTTTACTACCTGCAAATCTGTGTGGGTGCTGGTTTGTAGTTGGCTGCCTTCTTAAAAATTCACCTCTATATATGTGACACTTGTGAGACTGCATCTGGGCACCCCGTGAGTCCAGTTTGGGCTCTTCAGAACACAGCAGAGACAGACAGGAGCAAGTTCAGCCAAGGCCACCAAAATGATAAGGAGCTGGAGGTCAGAATGAATGCGTAGGGGCTGGGAGAGTGGGATGTTGCAGCTTGGAGAAGGGCAGGCAAAGGCGCAGGCTTACTGACAACTGCCTGATGGGCAGGGGTAGATGACCAGGCTCTTCTGAGAGCTGTGCCCAGCGACAGGACTAGAGGTGGTGGCATAAGCTGGATCTAGAGAAATTCCCAGTAGATACTAGGAAAAAGGTTTCCCCCAACTGTGGAGCAGGGCCCAGAGAAGACAGGAATCTCCAAACCTGGAGACCTTCAGTGCTTGATAGGGCCAGACCCTGAGTGACCTGCTTGAGGTAGTAGTTCTTGTTTGTGGGTCTTGGACTGAGCACCTCTGAGGTTCCACGCTGTGTTATTTTATTGTTTTGGTGTGGCCCAATGTTAACTAAGGCCAGTAGAGATGTGGACAGCCAAATGAATGGATACTGTAGAGCTGTACTGGAATTGCTGGTTACAGTTGATCTTATCCGCATGTCTGGATCTTAACATTCTCTGTTAATTTGAGACAATCCCAAAAGACATCACTACATCTGATGTCTTTTGATGTCGTATGATAGCTAGAGTATGTCAAGTAGTTTTAGATACCACTTACAGTATAAGGAATAAGTATATTTTATACTGAGCTTCATTGTCTATTGCTATCTGTTAGCCACATCAGAGGGTCACAGAGCTTGTTTTGTGCTAGAGTCTGTACAGAACCTGGCAGCAGAGGCTGTCATGCAAGAGGGTGGGCTTCAGTGAGGTCTAGTTACGTGCAGGCAATTCCCTCTCTATGTCTGGGAAGACAGACCTAAGAAACAATTGTCGAAGACAACAGGAAGACTTAAAAGTGAGAATCTCAAGACAGCAAAGAAACAGCAATGAGCAAAAACCCAGATTCCTGGCTTCTGTAGACTGGGCGGGGTTGTTGGAACTATTGTTCTCACTCAAATGTTCAATGTATTTCCTTCCGGATAGGATGAAGAGGAGTCACTGAATGAAGTGGGCTATGATGACATTGGTGGCTGCCGGAAACAGCTGGCTCAAATCAAAGAGATGGTGGAACTTCCCCTCCGACATCCTGCACTCTTCAAGGCAATAGGGGTGAAGGTGAGTCCCCGTGTGCACCAGCTGGATCAGTGGGCTTATTCTTGCAGACGACTCTTGATACCAGAGGTTTATGAGGCACTGGTGGAGGCAATAAGTTATTTGTGCAGGTTTTTTAATGCTGGTGTTAGGAAACTATTTCCTTATGTGTCTGGACACAGATTAAAGTACTGGCAACTTGTAAAGCAGAGTGATGCTTTGAATCAGCGCTGTCAGTTACTGGCAAGGTTTCTGTTTGTGTCTCATGCAAAGTAGTAAGGGTGTTGATAGCAATGCTGGGATGAGAGCTGTTGCATGAGATTGCATCGCAATTTCGGACTGGCTTTATCAAGTATATACAATTTCACTGTGAAGCTACTTAGGCATTCAGATACTAGCTCACCACCTACGTCCCTTGCCTTTGTCCTCAGCCTCCACGTGGAATCCTGCTGTACGGTCCTCCTGGCACTGGTAAAACACTGATTGCCCGAGCGGTGGCCAATGAAACGGGGGCTTTCTTCTTCCTGATCAATGGTAAGTTTTGTGGCTGCTCTGCCCCCAGAACTGCTGTGTGCTCATTCATCCGTCTTAGCATAATTAACGGTATTAATAGGGCTTGTAGAGCCACATTGTCTCCCTGACATCCTTCCTTACCTCCTTCAAGTGTGCCTCTGGGGACACTTGGAGGCCATTTCTGTGGAAGGACCTGTAGTGGCACATCCCTGACGTTTGATTGTGTTGTAGCAGGGTGGTTGCAAGACAGCTTTGCGACACAGGACACAGGTCTGGCTGGATGTTCATTTATGTGGGTGAGGGCAGAGCTGGGAGTGAAGTGCTGAGGTTATTCTAAGTATATGGGTGCAGGACACTTCTGTTGCTGCCACCATGTTCCATTCAGAAAAGAAGCTGGTCTGCTGTGGATTTCTCTTCCCCTCAAGTAAAGCACAAGACCCGTTTTGTTTCACATAACTAATTGGGAGGAACTTTTGTGAAAGCTATAATGAGTACCTTGGGACTTAGCTACAAGTGGTAGAACCTCCTATTGATAACTCTCACCTGTAGCAGTTGAGATTGTTACTGGTTTGTGTTCAGTAAGGACCAAATTCTGAATTTTCCTTAAAGCTTTTCTGTCCCATTTTACAGTCGGTGCTGGAATAACTGAACACATTTACAAGTGCTGCTTTTCTTTTCTGATTTTGATCACATAGACCCATGAAGGCAGTAGCAAAGGAGTGTATAGCACAGCGTAGCAGTGACCAGTAGTAGGGAAGTGACTTGCTTTGTATCTCAAGATATCAGATGTAAATGGGCTGGTTTTAACCATATGTCGCCCTTGTCATATACTTCCTAAAGTGTGTGGAAGCTGTCACTGAATGCTAATGAGCCAGCCGTTACTTTAGACACTTGTACTTCTATTGCATAATAAAAATAGCGTTGTCAGAGTTAGTGATGCGTTGTCTGTCTGCTGGTCCCAAGCCTGGAGCTGCAGGCAGTGTTGTAGACAGAGCTGGTATGAACTGGTGAGCTACCTGTAATGAAACACTCTTAGTACCTGCCCACACCAGTGGCTCTGCAGCTGATGTGCTTCAGTCAGCTCACAGCTTTGCACTCTTGAGGGTCGGGTTTCTTTTCTTTGGATCTTCTAGAAGCATACTTTCTCTTCATTACCACTCCCATCAGCACGGTGGAAAAATCTGTAAAAACTAGAATAAATCTGTAAGCCTGTACTAGTGTTCAGCAATTGTAGGAGATCTCAGGGGAATGCTGTTCTTCCTTCTGGGATTGATGTGCTTACACATTCTTTTTTTATTTATTCTTTGAGAGGAGATGGGGTTTGGGTTTTTGGTTTGGTTTTGTTTTGTTTTGTTGGCTTTTTTCAAACTCATTTACAGGATCTTACAGAGGTAAATGTAATTTACCTTTAGCTGTGTAATGTAAGCTAAAGGCAGCTTCAATATATTAGAGCTTTTTCCTTCCCTAACCTGATAATTCATCACCATATAATTTGATTGCTTCTCTTGCAAGCTAGGACTGGCATTAACAGTGTGTGGTGGTACATTACAGAGAAGCTCACCAAGTGTGAAATTAGGGTAAGGAAAGAGACAGCTAAAGGTAGCTCATTGACTAGCGCTGCATTCTGTTAAAGTGAAAACACCAGAGAAATCATAGAAAGTAATACTTCATGCTGTTCTTCCCTGTTCAGCTGCAAATTTAGTGAACTCGGGTGATAGTATTTGCTTTGGCGTGAAATATAGATTGTGCCATGTGAACATTGTACTAAAAAAATCAGCTGCATGTCATGGGGCCAGCTGCCTCTCTTCCGGGTGCCACAGTGCTGCTATTTTTCAGGTCCTGAGATCATGAGCAAGCTGGCTGGTGAGTCTGAGAGCAACCTCAGGAAAGCCTTTGAAGAAGCAGAGAAGAACGCTCCTGCTATCATCTTCATTGATGAACTGGATGCCATTGCTCCTAAGAGAGAGAAGGTAAAGAAAGCCTGTAGAAGGTAAAGGAGTACATGCTTTTTGGTAGCAGCTGTCCTGAATCTCTGCATTTGATTACAGGCTAAAGCAGTATCTAACTTAACACCTGATTTCAGCTGGACATGAGAAGAATCAGATATAGTTCACGATGTTTCTTAACAGCTTGTGGCTGTTGTATCTGTCCGCTCTGGTGCAGTACTAGCTCCTGTGCTGCATTGTGGAGCCTAACCACTGCTTTCTCCCTCTGTAGACACATGGAGAGGTGGAACGTCGCATAGTGTCTCAGCTGTTGACTCTTATGGATGGACTGAAACAGAGAGCACACGTGATCGTTATGGCAGCTACCAATAGACCTAACAGCATTGACCCAGCACTCAGGCGATTTGGTAACCATGATTGCAGTCTCTTTTTTGTATATCACATACTTTGTTACAGGCTGTGCTTCAGGGGCTTTGGAAGGATTGAGCAGAAATTAATACTAAACATCTTCTGTGTGTTGCATAAACTATTGACTTGTCTCCAGCTGCTTGTTTGAAATTCATTTCTAGGCTTCCAGCCTTTGGTATCATTTTTCTGTGCCATATTAGGTTAGAACTTGCAGAAATAAAAAAGTACTTTGAAGTGGAAAAGTGTGCTAGCTTCTTAATAGAGAAGCTATTTCAGGACACACTGAAGGAGTAAATGCTTAAGGGGATGTTCATGCCTTAGGTTGCAGAAGGCTCTGAATTGTCTGATTTCTCTTTCTTTTATTGATGAGAAGTCGGTAGTTTCTGAGATTCAGGTTTTTGACACTTTGCAGTGTGAAAGAATGTCTGGTGTATGACCAGTTGGTAAAGTCTGTAATAGCAAACCAGTCAAGTGTGCAGGGGAAAATGGCCTCTTAAATGTGTAGCGAGGCGTTTGAATGCACTGTTATGGCTAGAGGCAAATGGTAAGCACCTTACTTAATATTGCAGTAATACCTAGGTTTCCTGCCTCTCCACATACTGGGGCAACTCATGTTTTTCACCACTCGAGTACTGCTGCGAAAGTTCTGAAAAATTAAGTCTCTCAGTATTTGCGGACTCTTGTGGTGAATACACAAAGGTAGAAATAAACAAAAATGTCTCGTGGTATGTTGGTTTGGGGAAGCATATTTTCCTATAAATGAGATTCAGAAAAAGTTACTAAACAGCAATCCTCTGTGTCATATAATCTTGAACTCCCGTTAATACAGTAGTCTCCCTTTCCCTAAATGGCTAAAGCTTTTCCTCCTTCTCTGATCTGACTGCTACTGTGCTGATAGATGCTGCAGAGAAACCCAAAGCTCTGGCATTTTCTGAAATTGTACATGTGTGTGGCTTGTCTTCATGTTGTCAGTCAGAGGAAGGCAGCAACTGCAGCTCCTCTGTTTCTCAGAATCAGCAGCTCACCATATGTTTTGTACTGCCCAGGTCGTTTTGACAGAGAGGTAGATATCGGTATCCCAGATGCCACGGGGCGCCTGGAGATCCTGCAGATCCACACGAAAAATATGAAACTGGCTGATGATGTGGATCTGGAACAGGTGAGTAGCGTGCTATTAGGAAAGCCTGTCTCTGCAGACAGGCATTCCTGATGCTCTTTGCAGTGGAAGAGTTGTTGTTAAGGCTTGATTGCATAAATGTAGTTGCTCATTTAGGACAGCATGAAACTGGGTGAAATGTGTGATCTCTGGGCTTCCTTCTGACTAGTTTACCAGTGACCAAAAGTCCTCACTCACTAGTTAAGAATGGCCAGCAAAACAAATGCACATCGGTCCAGTCTGGAAGCATCTTGCCACTGTCCTCCTGGGTTTGTTTGCTGTGACGTTCTCTTTAAAAGTAAAGCAAGCTTGAAACTGCTCACAGAGAGCTGGGTGAGCACTGTGGTGACACTGGACACCACGTGTAAACTGGATGATTCCTGTAATCTCTGTCCTGAATGAAGAACTGCAGTCCTCAGGGTTATCTTCCTGCACACGATCTGAATTCCAGTTGCAGCTTTGATTTCAAGTAGGAGGTGGAACAGCATTGTCTTTGCTTGTTAAATATGTGGTAGCACTTGTCTTGAATCCTCAGCAAAGCACTGATGTTCCTGTCCTCCAGAGCTTTGTTGCACCTGCCAGTGAGTGACCGGAGTATGCATTGCCCTTGCAGATCGCTTGCTTGTATCCCTGTGAGTCATAGTCAGTGCTCTGCTTTCAGGTGGCAAACGAGACCCATGGCCATGTTGGTGCTGACTTGGCTGCTCTTTGCTCAGAAGCTGCTCTTCAGGCTATCAGAAAGAAGATGGATCTCATAGACCTGGAAGATGAAACCATTGATGCTGAAGTGATGAATTCGCTGGCTGTGACCATGGATGACTTCAGGGTAATGCAGAAGTGCTACTCTTTCTTTTGGGTGCAATGTCTAATTGCTTATCTGAAGCGTGTGAACATAATGTGTTAGAATTACTATAATGCCATTTCTTCTAATGATAGTGGGCTCTGAGCCAGAGCAACCCTTCTGCTCTTCGGGAGACTGTGGTGGAGGTGCCACAAGTTACCTGGGAAGACATTGGTGGTCTAGAAGATGTAAAGAGAGAACTCCAGGAGCTTGTACAGGTAGGGGTTTCCAACAGATTTTTTGCCTAGTAGGCTTGAAAAATAATTATCATAACAAAATCCAGAACTTCTTCAGATTCTCGTCTAGGCTGTGAACAGGGTAAATGCAGAGGTTTTAGTGGTATTGCTTGTAATGGACTAAAAATACCATGCTGTTCCATCTTAGTGAACTTGGAGAGGAAGGTGCTGGGAAGCAGCGTTAGGCTTTCCTTAGCTGAGTGTACAGTGTCATCTTGGGTGGGTGTTGTGCTACATGCAGAAGGAGCAGCAGTTCTGCTTCTCGTAAGTGGAGACCAGCAGCGGAACCACTGCTGAGAATCTTCTTACGTGGTGGCTTTATATGCCAGAAGGTGGATGAAGATTCTCATACAGAGAGCCTCTGAAGGGCTTTCCATCAGAGTTAGCCTAGGGACAGGTGAGAAGTAATTGTGAAGCCTTCTATGGAGGGAGAGGCTGGGGCAAAAAGTCTTGAATCGTCTGTGGAAACTTCTGGTGCCTGCATTGGGATGGTTTGGCTTTGATATGTCCCTGCATTCTGTTGGCACTGTAGAAACATCCTGTCTGTGAATAAAATAATCTAATTTTCTGATGTTAAAATCGTCACCTATCTCTGACCTCATTGCTGAGGATAAATGCTCACATCAGGCACTTTGCCTGCCTCTGGAGAGCAGAGCAGATAGGTTAGATAATGAGCTGTTCCCTTTTGCTTCTGCAGGGCAGAGTGAAGTTGAGGTTAAGTGTGCTGGAAAACTACCTGTACCAGTACTGAGTCCTTAGAGGTAAAGAGGTTGTTTAAGGCAGCTTTCCAGTTTAGCTGTGGTGCTTTTCAAACCAGTGTCCATTTAAAAACTCCAGTGGCACTGAGCAGGTAGGATCTTGGGTTTAACCCACCAGAAATCTCAGGTAGTGTTTCTGGTAGGAGGAGAAACAAAACTGATCTAGTAAAAGATGTCCCTGCCCATGGCAGGGGGGTTAGTCTAGATGATCTTTGAAGGTCCCTTCTCACCCAAACTATTTTGTGACTCTAAGGTACAGGCCTGTTCTCGTGTTCACGAGAGGTTTTTGTTTGTTTTTGTTCTCCTTCAGTATCCTGTGGAGCATCCAGACAAGTTCCTCAAATTTGGTATGACCCCATCAAAAGGGGTTCTGTTCTATGGGCCACCTGGTTGTGGTAAGACGCTGCTGGCCAAAGCCATTGCCAATGAATGCCAGGCAAACTTCATTTCCATCAAGGGGCCGGAATTGCTCACCATGTGGTTTGGCGAGTCTGAAGCCAACGTGCGCGAGATCTTTGACAAGGTAGGTCTTTCTTCTGCTGCCTGTGCTATGTTTGTGCTGAGGTACCCTCAGAACTTTGTCTCCGCTGCGTCTGTCTTATGGGCCTCATTCTTGCTTGTGTCTTTTGTGTTTTCCCCGCTTGCACAGAGAGCAGGGGCTGCTTTCCTGATGTTAGGAAATTAATGCTCTTCAGCAACATAGCTATTTAAACTGTTTTCTCCAGCTGTAATTTGCATCTGTTGTTATAGGATGATAGATACCCCAGTGCCTTAACAGTGAGGCTAGCATTAGGATGGCATAGATATCCTCTCCATGCCTGAAAACTTACCTTGACACCTCATTAGCCGTCGCCATCTACAGATTTTAAAATGGGTTCTTGTCCTGCAATATACATGGCTTAGAAAGGAGCTCACTCCTACTGCCCAAGCTCCCCTGTAGGTAGTGTCACCTCCTGTCCCAGAAGGTATCTGCGTGGCTTATCCAGGAAATCCTCACTCTTGTGATGAGGGAAGGTGCTGATGAAACAAAGTTGGAAGGAGAGTGGGAGTGAAAAATTTTGGTTGGCAGGGAACCTCAGAGGCCATCTGGTCCAGGTGTTTGTCCAGAGCAGGGAGATAACTTGGAGGTTTGATCAGGTTGCTTAGAGCCTCGTGTTCTGATGTGTGAAGGGTGGAGAATCTCTGACCTCTCTGGGCCTGAGTGCTGGTGTTTTGAGCTCTCTTGAAGAATTTCTTTTTTCCTTATTTCTAATTGGAATTTTGTTTGCAACTGTTTGTACCTGTGGTCTTTCATCCTTTCACTGCACACCTCGAAGAAAGATCTGGCTCCCTTTTCCCTATAACTACCCATTAGGTAGCTGAAGACAACGTCTGGGTTTCCCCCTTCCATTGGATATATCTTGCCTACTGATGCTTGGGTGCCTAAATAACCAGTTGATGTTCCGAGATCTTGCAGGGAGAGTTCTGGTCGAGGCAGATTGACTCTGGCTTTCCCTCTAGTCATTGGAGTTACCACTTTTCTGCCTGGTTCACAATGCTCCCAGCTTTGGGGGAAATTCAGCTGCTTGTTCAGGAGAATTAAATTGAGGGTTTGTGTGGCAGGAGACTGTTACGGAGCAGCTCCTCCAAGCTCTCCTTGCGGCAGTGGTGCTCTGGTACGCCTCTGAGCTGCTTTAATGGTAGGGTAGGCTTAGTGTGACATCAGCGTGCTCCTCGCCTGGTGGTATTAACATGGACTACTTGTTCCCATTTGCGTTTTTCAGGCCCGCCAAGCAGCCCCTTGTGTTCTCTTCTTTGATGAGCTGGACTCCATCGCAAAGGCTCGAGGTGGGAATATTGGCGATGGTGGTGGTGCTGCAGACCGTGTCATCAACCAGATCCTGACGGAGATGGACGGCATGTCCACCAAGAAGAACGTCTTCATCATCGGTGCCACCAACAGGCCGGACATCATTGACCCAGCCATCTTGCGCCCCGGCCGCCTGGATCAACTCATCTACATCCCACTGCCCGACGAGAAGTCCCGGGTTGCTATTCTTAAGGCCAACCTGAGAAAATCACCAGTTGCCAAGGTAGGATCTGCACCCTGACTGCGTCTGACTTGGGTTTGCTGTGTGCTGGACGTGCCCCTCACAAGCTGGGGCTAGAGCAGAGGGCTGGTCACTGCTCCACGCAGAACAGAGCGGGGAAACCTTCAGTCCCTGAGGGGTGGAAATGAAGGGGTAGGGGGTGGGTTGAGCTCAGAGGCTAGTTATCAACGAAGCTGGGTGTCGGTGTGTTAAGCACAGCAGGTCTTTGTCACGTAGTGGAGTTCTGCCCACGGTGCGGGAACAGGGAAGCCTGTTATGGCAAGGTGGGAAAGATTCTTGTCCTCTGAAAGAAAAGTAAATGTAGAACATGGGGGTGGGAAACGGAAATTGAAGAGGACCATTGCAGTTAATTGTTGCTGAACTCTGTGTCCCTTGCCTGGGGAGCAGGTGATAATGCAACTGATAGTTAACAGAAAAGCAGAAGTAAAGTGAGAGTTCTAGCTTTTTTATGCCAAGCGTAGCTTTTTAGGTACTGTTGGGAGGGAAAGCTTCAAAGGGGGTTGCAGTACTACCCCGTCAGTTGGCGGAAAGGAGGAGGAGGAGGTCATTTGTCTTGGGCTGCCTGTGCCCCATCTCCATTTCCAGTCTGACAGCGTTTCATTTGACTCCTAATGCTGAGACCTGAGCAAATCGTATCCTAAATCCAAAAGTGCAGAGGCATTTACAGCTTCTTCATGGCTTCTTGCTGGGTATGTGGAGGGTGTGGCCTGCCTTCATGTGTGGTTAAGTTTTTTCCCAAAACCAAGAACCATAACAGCTGTGATCTTTCCAAAACTGGCCAGAGTTAAGGCAGCACCTTAGTACCATGGGTTCCGAAGACACCTCTCTGTCACCTGAAGATGTAAGGTGTTAAGGTGAGGCCTCTTTTGCTTTTTCTTTTTTTCCCCCCACTAGGATGTTGACCTGGATTTCCTAGCTAAGATGACCAATGGCTTTTCGGGGGCCGACCTGACAGAAATTTGCCAGCGTGCCTGCAAACTGGCCATCCGCGAGTCCATCGAGAGTGAGATCAGGCGAGAACGTGAGAGGCAGACCAACCCTTCCGCCATGGTGAGTGGGGCACCCTGAGCTTTCCCCGCTCGTGAGACAGGCAGCCTGCCTCTACCCACGACTGAGGTGTGATGTGTTCTTCTGTAATCCTTGGATGGGGACGAGTGGACTCTGGTGTAGAACGTGGAGCTGGAGCACTTTGTTCTCATCTTGTGGGAGGGTGAGGCTCTCCTGAGGTGCCTTGTGGTCAGTGTTGCTCAGAAGGCCCCTGCTGCAGCCCTGACTCACGGTCTGCCGCAGCGCCCCTCTCCAGCCCCTGCCTTGGTGGGCATTGGAGGCTGCTGGCCTGGAGGGAGGCTGTGGGCGGCTGTCAGGAGGCAGAGCTTGGGCGTGCAGCTCACCTGGGCCCTCTGTGCCACCGCAGGAGGTGGAGGAGGACGACCCGGTTCCCGAGATACGCAGGGATCACTTTGAGGAGGCCATGCGCTTCGCTCGCCGCTCCGTCAGCGACAACGACATCAGGAAATACGAGATGTTTGCACAGACTCTACAGCAGAGCCGTGGCTTTGGCAGCTTCAGGTAACTGTGGGGGAGTGGGGGGGGGGGGCAGCGTGGCTCAGACAGCCCCAGAGCAGAGCACCGGGGCAGCTTTCTGCTGAATTCTGGGTAACAAACCCCTCTTCCACCGCGCGTTCCTGTTCTCCCCAGTGCGTACAGCAGCCTGTAAGCAACGTGGCGGCTGTAGGCTCTGCTGCAGCTCGGTTGTAGCTGCTGTGTTAGTGCTCCTGAAGTCCATCAGACCTTTCTCCTTTAACACAAGTGGTGGCCGCGTGAGCCTTTTGCGTGACCTGCCCTGAGGTTTCATCCCGTTTCTCCTGCCTGTCCTACTTGGCACCAGGGTGTTGGCGTGGAGGGAGGGGATGGCGCTGAGCTGCGAGCAGGCGCTTGAACACCATCTCTTCTCTCCCCTTCTGCACCGCTGCACGCAGGTTCCCGTCAGGTAACCAGGGCGGCGCCGGTCCCAGCCAAGGCACAGGAGGTGGCAGCGGGGGCAACGTGTACAGTGAAGACAATGACGATGATCTCTACGGTTAACTCGCTGTCCTCGGACCAAACTCCAAATCAGGCCACGTTGTACAGGGAAAAATCTGATGTTCAATGGACTTTCGGCTTCTTCATTCCTCAGTCCGAACAGTGTAGCTGCACGTCAGACTTTTGTACAGGGGATGTTTTCTCAAATTCAGACCGTTGTTCAGTTGGGAGGCAGACATTAACAAGGAGGGGAACCGACTTAATTTCTGAGAAATTTCTGTTCTAGTTTATGTGGCAGAATCAGCAGCTTTAGCAAAGGGTACAACGCTAGCCTGTATTAAAAAAAAAACACACAAAAATAATAATAAAAAAAAATAAAAATCCCACAAAACTCTAGCCAGGCCCTGTCAGTTCCTTGGTGCGGTGCTGGCGCTGTCTGTAAGCCCATGTCTCGGGCACTGTCCGAGCGCTCCTGGCTCTGGTGGAGTCCAGCTGTGTGCTGTGCACGGGGTTGCTCTTTGTTCCCAACACCTCTTCGCTCGTGTTAATGGAAGAAATCGGTTTGGCAGTGTCCTTGCCCTGGCTTGGCAGGAAGGGCTGGGTAAGAGCCTGGCAGGAGGTACCCGGTGTTTCTTCTCTCGTGCTGGCCCTGGACTGTCTGCTCTCCTGCCGCTTTGGCTCCTCGGCAGCAAAGGACTTCTCCAGCAACCCCCTCTCGTCAGCCCTGCCTGCAGGCAGGCATGAGGGGGCTCTTGGGCTGTCTCTGGGGTTTGTGGTGCAGCGTGACACCGCTGTGGTTAGGGAAGAGGGGAGCTTCTGCCCAATGCTTTGCGCGTCCCCTTGGGTTTCTGATGACAGTCTTCTCTCTGGTGCCAGACGGCCCCACCTTGTGCCCCGTACTCGGTAGTGGGGTTCTGATCACAGCTCTTGCCCTTCCTTTCTACTTCCTTGCTCCTTTGTTTATTTTCCCCTCTCTGAACTGAAAAATGTGCTACTGCTCTACTTCGTGTTTTAGGTGAGAGAAGCCCTGGGTCTGGTCCTGTCATGCACACTGGAGCCGGGCAGGAGCCTGGGTATGGCCTGGCCCTGAGCCCCAGAGGCACTGGCAGGAGGACGCAGAGGGCAGCCACGGGCAGGAACTGGGGCTTTCTGCGAAGAGGGTTAAATGCAGATTGTGTGGCAGAAGGGTGCCCCGGCCTGTGGGGCTGAGCCACAATGGAAAGGGCAACTTCCCTGTCCCCCCAGCAGGAGTTGTGTGGGGCCCTGGCGGTGGGAGTTTCTGCCCCAAAGGGTGGCATATCTTGGAGGGCTCCACCAAGCCAGCTGGATGTAAGGGGAGAGGGGAGTGTCAAAATGTCAGAAGGATGGGACCATCCCTGGGAGGGGACTTGTGCATAGCATTGGGGAGAAACGCGCTGAAATTGGGGACGCTGTGTTTAAATAGCACAACCTCCTGCTGGGGTAGGAGGCCATGTCGGCCCTGGGGGAGTGGGGGCAGCTCAGGTGCTCTGTCCTACTTCAGAGCTCTCTGCCAGCACCACTCTTCCCCTGTCCTCATGCCACCTCTGTTGGGGACAACACTGCTGCTCACTCGTACGGGGACGCTGGCCATCGCCAGCTCCTGCAGCAGGGGGTTCAGGGTGGGAGGGCTGGTCCTTCCCCTGCCCCTCGCCTGCCGTTTTGGGTTCACTGGACTGTGGAAACTTTTACTCCGGGGCTGCTTCCCTGCCTGCCCTTCTCCCCGCTGCTCACCTTGGGTTTGCTTTCGTGTCCTGCTGCCTCACCAGTGCACGCCCCAGAGAGGCAGCTCCAGCCAGGGGTGAACCAGGAACCCGGCTGCTCTGGAGCCCCAAATCTTCCCTGCTGCCTCTCCTAATTGCAAATGCTAATTAAATCCAGCAAGAGGGCTGCAAAACCGCATCTTTCTTCCTTGCCACCTGTGGGACATGGCTCCTGGTGAGGACAGCACCTACTGGAGCTCCGAGAGCCATCTGCCCCTGCCCCGGAGTGGTGTAAACCTGCTGGGGGGATCAGGGTGTCTTCCAAATCAGTACTTGCAGCAGCTGGGGAGCTCGGCTGGGCTCCCCCCAGACCCAGGAGAACAGTTGGCACGGGACTGGGTTTGGCCCCAGGTTGTGCCTCTTTCCAGGGGCCACCCCACAGCAGAGACCCCTGGTAGCTGCAGGGGCAAGAGCCTTCCTGCAGCACCTTGCTGGGGGGCCGAGGCACCCCCAAAGGTGCTGGGGGCAGGAAGGTGCTGTTGGCTGGGTCTTGCCTTGGGTGAAGTGGATTAGTGGGGGGGGGGGCGGCTGAGGGCAGCCCTTTCATCGCCTCCATGGTCGGCATCTCCTTCTGCCCCCCTGGGGCTCCCCGTGTGGCCCCAGATCCACGTCCCCCCCACCCCAGCCCTACAGCCGGGTCCCACTGGGACCATGTGACCTCATATGGGCCACAGCCCAGCAATGGGGGGGGGGGTGCAGGATGGGGGACCCCTCCCTGGCCAAGGCGTTGGGGTCCCCCAGGGGACCGGGGCCCTCCTGCAGCACCCCAAACCCCCGGCCCTGCAGGCGCTCCCGCCAGCAGGGGGCAGGCTGCGCCCGCGAGCGGGTCCCCTGCCCCATCCTGGGCCAGGCACGGGTGTCCCGTGGGCATCCCTGACCCACGGCTATCCCTGACCCACGGGCATCTCTGGCCCCAGGGGCATCCCCCACCTTGGGCATCCCCTGTCCCATGAGCGTCTCCTCCCCATGGCTATCCCTGCCTCAATGGCACCCCCCTCCTCCACGGGTATCCCCAGCCCCATGGATCTGCCCTCCCTATTGACATCCCCTGTCCCGTGGCATCCCTTCCCCACGGGTGTTCCTGCCCCAAGGGCATCCCCTGCCCCATGGGCATCCCCGGCAGCACTGTCAGCCCCCATGGCCAGGGGGGCTGTGCTGGCTCTGCCCCCCCAGAGTCTGCTCAGCCCGTTAGCTGCCCCAGCCCTGTCTGCTGCGGGGGCTTCAGGGATAGCTTGTTGCAGGGTGATTTCATGGCCTTGAGCTCTCTCCTGGGAGGGGACAGGGAGCCACGGCCCCCATTTGGGGTTTGGCAGCCTCTGCCCAGTCCTCTCCCGAGGCACAATGACTGTGGGTTTCACTCTCATCGCCTGCCCCTGGGTGCTGCTCCTGCTGAGAGCTTTTGGGCAAACCTTCTGGGTATCAGCAGAACTTTCCCAGGCTGCAACTTGTGCCGCTGCCTCTCACCCTGCCCCAGGGCTGCTCCGGAAAAGCCGGGCACGGATGTCTCCCCAGCCCCCCCCCAGGCAGCCAGCAAGGAGCCCTGACTGGTACTCCTGTCTCCCGACCCCCGGCGATGCAGTTAGCACAACTAACGCCACTTTATGAGGTGAGCAGCCATTCTCTAACCGAGAGGGTCACATATTCATTCCCTTCCCCTCGTTATCAGGCCCTGATAACACCATTGGTGCCCCTGTGCACCAAGCAGACAGACCAAACAGATTTCTTCTTCCCCTCCCTACCAGCCTCAAGGTTCCTGGATGCCAGGCTGGCTACTCCCTTCCTTACCGGCCTTGAGGGTCCCAGGCACCCGGCCAGCCCGGTGCTGGGGTGACAGAGCCCCGTCCCCAGCCCCGCTGCCTGTGGGAGCACAGCCCAGCATCTCCCATCACAACGCACCCCGAGGAAGTCTATTTTTTTTTTTTAAAATACTTTATTTTTTTCTCTCAATACTGACATTACAAAAAAAAAAAAAAAAAGAAAAGAAAAAAATTACAAAATAAAACCACTATAAAACATTCAGGTCTCGTTGAAACCGAGAAAAACAAAGCAGCTTGCATCCGCGCGCTGGCCCGTCTTCTCGCTTGCGGTGTCCACCAGGTTCTTCTGTACGTCAAACTCCACAGGGACCAGGGGAGGGAACCGGCAGCATCCCCCTTCGCCGGCCAAAGCAGGCGATTAATTAAGCAGCACCTAATGGCTCTCCTCACCCCGTATGATACACTGTACAGCTGTACACCCAGCCCCGACAGACACCCCATGCTTGCCCCCGCCCCAAAAGATCCCCTGTTTCAAGTCAGTAATTTATCTTTAAAAAAAAAAAAAAAAAAAAGATTCGTGGGGCGAGGGGAAATATTTTGGTTGGGGTTTTCTCGGCGGTGCTGCGGTGGAAGAGGAGCCGTACAAAGCCAGGTTGAACACGCCTCCTGCTCCATAAGAGCCCTTTCCTGGGGAAAAAACTGGCACGAGGCAGAGCGGGCCGAGAAAGGTAAGAAATATAAAAATTCTCCTGATGGAAATCCAAAGGTTTTAAAAAAATACAGCATTTGAAAACAAAGCCACCAAGCAAACTGCCTCATGCACCTCCCAGCTCCAACCCAACACCCAGAAACACCTCCTTAATGAATCGTCCCTGTAGAAAAATATATACACGCACCTCTCTCGTCTTATTAAAAACCCTAAGGCTGAACTCAAACGCTAGTGAAACCCACAGCTCTGCTCACGCTCGGTTCTGCTTTTGCACCCAGACTTGTGCTACACACACTCCCCACCCCCTTCTTGTGATGGCCTTCATGTTCACGTGGCTGAACCAACCCCCCTCCCCAAAAAAAAGTCAGGGTGCACCACGCCAGGAACCCCAAAACAGGCAGAGGAAAAACCCTTACGGAATTTGTCTAATGAGCTCTATATATATATATGTATTTAAAAAAAAAAAAGCAGCAATGCAAACTCAACACATCTGAACAAGAAAGCTCCACCCTGGGCTTTCCCTTTCCCCCCTCCTCCTGCCAGCTGGGGCTCTGTGGGCAGCGGGTGCCCCCCGGCACCGGGGACAGCCCCGGGCAGGGGCAGGAGGCTGGATGGGATCATCCCCATGTGCTCCATTGTTTGGCACAGCCAAGGCTCGGGTTGTAGGCTTGGCACAGGAGACAGGACCACGGTACCGTGGTCCCAGGTGAGAAACAGTCCGGCTACGGCGAGCGGGGGGCAACCACGGGCGGCAGCCGTCGGCACCGCGGTACAGCCGGGACCCCGAACAGCAGCAAGTGTCAAAGAGGGGAAGAGAAAAACTAACAGGGGGGGATGCCAGATCCTGCGGAGTCCTATTTACACTGTGCCGGACCCCGACAAGTCCAGCCTCTCGTGGGAAAAGTGGCCTGGAAAAGCAGGTGGCATTAAAAAAAAAAACCCACAACATGAGGCACCTCCGCAGGCAAAGGGCCCACGCTGCTCGCTTGTGCGAGGTGGAAAAGCTGGACCTCTGGGGGAAAAATAAAAAGTTTGGCAGCTGGGAGAGCTGCGATGGGCAGGAGCCTCCCTGCTGCTGGAGCAGAAAACAGGCCGAGGAGGAGGGATGGGTGGGGAGCAGGATGGGTGGGGAGTGGGATGGATGGTGGGGGGTGGCTTGGGTGGGTTTTTTGGGGAATGAAAGTGGTGTGATGGCGGGTTTTTTTTTTTTGCATCTGAAAGTGCTGCGGCACCTCTGCTCCATGTGGGCTGGGTGCTGCAGCACCTGTGTTTGGAGTATTGCTGCTTGGAGGAGAGTCCCCGGGCTCTAGGAGCACGGGAGGTGCTGCTTGAGGATCTGTCTCGTCTGGGGAGCTATTCTGTCCGGGAAGCGGATTTTGAACTCCACGATCAAGTCTCCTCGCTGGCTGGGGGCCTTGGGGAAGGGCAGCCCCTCCCCGCGCAGTCTCTTCACTGTCCCCGGCTTGATGATGTCGTTGCAGGGCAGCGGGATCACCCGCCCGTCGATGGTGGGAATGTTCACGGTGCAGCCGCACAAGGCCTGGGGGGGAGAAGAGGGGACACGCCATCAGACGGGGCTGACACCCCAAAGCTTCCCGACAGCCGCACCCCGGCTGCTCCCCGGGTTAAACCGCCCAGCTCCCTCTGGATGATGCCCCAAGAGCATGGGTTGATGCTCACCAGTGCAAACCCAGGTCTCTGCTGGTGCCAGCCCAGTCTAACCACCCTCAACTGGGCTGGGGGAGCTGTGCAGGAGATGGGTGCCCCAGGAGAGGGGTGCCCCAGGAGAGGGATGCTCCAGCCTCATGGGTGGCAGGACTCACCTCCTGGGCTCTGCAGGAGGCACCACCAGCAAGCACCCAGCCACTCGCAGCAACAGGACAGGCTAAATTTATCCCCTTCCCTGGCCTTGCTGCCCAGCCTCAGGCAGCCGAAAATCCAGCTGAGATCATCGGATGCCACCGCGGTCCATCAGCTGCCGCCCTCCGGAGCCCGGCAGCTCTGCCTGGTGCTGGGGGTTATCTATAGCACAGCCCGCGTCCCGTCCCCCCTCTACCAACAGCCCCCAGAAGGTGACGCGGCATGGGACGGCAGCGCAGCCATGGCACGGCACCCAGCTTTGCTGGCAGCCGGGGTCCCGGAGGGGCTGGTCCCCATTGCAAAGGCAAGAGGGGGTTTTGCGGGTGCCACCCTGCGTACCCCAGCCCCCGGCAGCACCGGGGCGGTGGGTGCCGCGGCAGCCGCAAGCCGGCCTGCATTAACGAGCCACGTGACGCGGGAATGCAGCAAGAAAATCCTTGTGTCCTTAAATAACTCAGACAGCTCGGGCGTACACGTGGGCAGGACCGTCTCCAGGCTTTCGGAAAGGGCTGAGGGAGAAGGCTGTGGAGATGCTTCTGGAAAAGGGGGGGTTTGCTGGGGGTACAGCCTCGAGCTTCCTGGCGGGGGGCTGGCGCAGGCTTGACCCTCTGAGCTGGGTCCTGGGGCTCCCAGCCCTCCTGTACCCCCCAGAACACCCTGTAAAGGGAGGGGGGAAGATGCGATTGGCTCTTTCTGGTGTGGATGGGGGGATGTTCTGCATCACCCTCCCCAGGAAAAGCCTCCAGTGGCACAGCAGCAACAGGCACCAGAGGAAACATCTCTTCTTCTCATGCTGGCCACTGGCTCAGGGCCGATGGCTGTGGCTTCTGCGGCTGGACGGGGGCTTTGCACCAGGGCAACCGTGGCAGGACCCGTGCCAGAGCCGGCTGGGGGGCTCCGGAGATCTCCTTGCACAGCTCGTCTGCACAGGGTCTCCTGGGAAGGGTCTTCTCCAGGGATGAGCTTTTCTGGCTGCAGGAGGACACCCGCTGCCAGCTCTGTGCAAGCAGCGCGTGCTCAGCTGGAGCTCCAGCAGGTTGGGGGTGTAGCGAAGGAGGATCTCCCCCCATCAATGCATTTCTGCCCTGCGCCCGCCCAAAGATGCCAGAGCCCTTCTGCTTGCTGGTGCCCACTGCTGTACACCGTGGAGGGCTGCACGGGTGCATGTGTGCCAGGGAAAGGACATCTTCCCCCACAAAATGGGAAGGAGAACAGGAACTCCCCGTGGGAGCAGGCGGACGGGGCAAGTCGAGGGATGCGAGCAGGAGCGGGTGGTAACAGCGAAGGCAGACGGGATCTCAATGTTTCCTTCCTAGAGCCAAGACACAAGAATCCAAGGCGACTGCTCCTCCGCCGTATGTTCCTTGTTTTTCATTCTTCTTGCCCAACTTTGCTGGCATTTGGGAAAATGGTTGCTGAAGTAACACCAGCAACCGCCGGGAGCTGCCCCGCATCCTAGAAAGAGGCTGGGTTTATCCCTCGGGATGAAACCACCGTGGGTTTGATCGCTGAGCGCCGCGCTGCGAGCGCAGAGCTGTATCTGGGTCAGCGCTGGGTCCTCCTCCGCTCGCAGCGGAGCCGCGGCGGGGGACGTCGCCACCCGTCGGGATGCTTCGAGGAAGGTGACGCCAGGTAAAGGATGCAGAGCGGGCGGCTGCCGAGGGCAGAGGAGGGCTCTGTGGGATGGAGGAAGAGGAGGAAGATGCTCTCCTGAGTGCCCCAAGGTGCCTTGCTCCCCATGGCAGCAGGGTGCTGGCGAGGGGTCTCCGACACAGCCACAAGTCGGGTCACAGCACCCACCACCTGCCAGCTCTGCCTGACCACACTGCGCCGTGCTGCTCTCCTGGCAGTGGAAGAGACTAAAGCTCAAGCTAAAAAAGGCAGACTTACACGGAGGAAGGGTGCAAGGAGAGCGCCCAAGGCTACGGCCGTAGGCTCAGGTGATGAAGAGGTCGTACTCCATCACATACGGAGGTGGTGGCATATGGAGTGCGGGAGCTCCCGGCATCAGCTCGTGCTCCAGAGCACCTAAGGTACTTGTTCCCGTGGAAGATAAAAGCAGCAGAGTAACCCCTGCCCGGGCAAATGGCAGGCTGGGGATGGCAGCGAGGCCAGCAGCTCCCCGAGGATGCCCAGCGTGTTGGGTTTGCGCTGGGGGAGGACAGAGACCAGCTCAAAGAGACAAAGAATGTGCCTGGACCACCAATTTTCCAGCTTGAAAAAGTGACTGCATCGTGCAAACCAAACGCCAGCACACATGGCTTGCTGATGGGGACCACGGGCACCCGGCACCAGCGCTTCTGGTGCAACAGCGCGTGGGGCCGGAGCAGGTTTCTCCACTTGCTGCTCAAAGGGCAACTCCAGGCAAGAATCCCTCCAGCCTGAGCAGCGCAGGAACCTGGGCTAACGTGGTCTGGACATCGGCATAGCCGGCTTGGGGTTAATTTTACAGCCAGGGGAATGCATGGAAGGAAACATCTGAGATACGGCATGCATGGCTCCATAAATAAGGCAGCAGAGTATTTCTGGAGCGGGCAGAGGAGCCAGCCACCGCAGGAATAAACCTCTTCACCGTGCACTGCGAAGGAAATTCAGCTCCCCAGGCTGCAGGTTAACTTGAGCTGAGTTTGCTCCAGGAGCACCCGGCTCTGCCCGACCCACGTGGCTGCCCCTTGCCGCCAGTACACCCAGTCACAGCCCCAGCTGGGATGCGGAGCCATCGCAAAGCTCTCCCAACTCCCCGGCACGCTAACGAGCTCACGTTTCCCTACCTCAGGTCTGGCCCATTGAGCTTATTTCTATTAAATGCATTTGAGAACATAAATCTGCCTTCAGAATAAAAAAAAATATCAGCTCATTAAGAAGACAGACAGCGTCTACGGTCTGAAAGGAACAGCAAATGGCAGCTGCCAAAAATGTCAGCGTTAAACGCAGCTGCCAGCTGGGGTTTACTAAAAGGCAGTTATACAGCACACCTCGTACCGGGGTGACCTCCCCTTCCTCTCCCACCTTCGCCCAGCTTGCTGGCTCTGATGCACCCAGCCCCACTGCGACCTCCAGGACCGGCAGCCTGGATGTGCTGGGTTATGCTCATGGCCTGAATACCTCATTTATTTGGTTCTGTATCATCTAGGAAAGCCAGAACCAAGGGAAACAGCGACAGCATTGCTCAGGGAGGGCGAGGTACCGCCTTTCTCTGCGTGACCCTGCTCCCTGTCCATGGGGAGAGGGGGAGAGGCACCCGGTGCTATCGCAGACGGTAATTAAGCCACAGCAGGCTCGGCTACAAGAACAGGCAGGGACCAGACTCATGCCAGCCAACCTGGGTTTTCCCTTGTTCCTACAGAAGATCTGGGCTTTCTTCCACATGTGAGCACCCTACGCTAAAATAGAAGGACAAGACACATGGGGAAGGGAGAAAACGGGTAAATACCACCTGTGTTGGCTCAAGAAGCAAGGCGCGTTCAGCAGGGACCGCAGCACCCGTGTCCTACACCCGGCACAGAGGCTGAGCACCTCCAAAACCAAGCACGAGTTGGCCTCTGTGCTCCTCTCTGCAGAGTTCTTTGCTTGTGTCTCTCGTGACTTACCTGGTCCTTCCTCATCGGTGCAGGACAAGGACTGACTCCTGTCTTGGCCCCATGTGCCACCACCCAGCGCCACCTCCCACCTCGTGGGTTTTTCCACCCATACCCACCTCTTTAAGACTGATGTTTGCCGTGTAGACCACGTTCGTCCCATCCCTCTTGAAGTGTGAGTGAGGCTTGTCCTTGAGGATGAAGACGATGTCAGCAGGGATGTTGTCCGGGGTGGCGTCCCCTTCTTTGGGGAATGTGATTTTGGTTCCCTCCTTCCAACCCCGTTTGATGACAATGTTTAGGATCTTGTCCTCAGTCCGCATGGTCCGGCCATCAGCGTTGAGCCTTCGGCGTGTGATCTTCATCCTCTTGGTGGAGCCGTGGTAGATCTCTTCCAGGGACACCTTGAGCTCGTGGATGACGGGTGGGTCTTGGACCTTCCTCCGCATGTGCAGGGACTCTTGATGCCGCCGGTGAACCCCGTTAATGCCATTGAAGCCAAACCGGCCGAAGGCACTGAAAGGGTCGTCATCGTCATCGATATCCACGTCATCCTGGTCAAAGCCATTGAACATCCGGGAGCGGCTGCTGGCAAAGAAGATGTCGAAAGGGTTGGACCCTCCGAAGAAGGACGCGAAGGTGGCATGGGGGTCTCCATGGAAGGTGTAGTGGAAAGTGTTCCCTGAGCCACCTGAAGAGCCACCTCCAGTTTTGAGACCTGGAAGACAACAGGGAAGAGGAGACATGAACACTCCCTGCTGGTGGATGCCGTGCCGGGACTGCACTTTCCAGGTGGGGATGTGGTCTCTGCTGGCTCCAGGCAGCCCTTCCAGCATCTCTTGGGGGTGCAGGTCATCCCCTCCAGCCCAGTCACCTGCAGAGAGCATGAGCCAGGACGGCACCATCTCAACCCATGACACACCATCCTGCCCCTACACCCATTAAGCTCAAAATTCATTCAGGTCTTGTCCCTGCTACCTGGACTGAAGTGCTGCTTTGTTTCTCTCCACTCAGTTCACTCCCCCAAAGTCCCAAGCAGCCAAGGCACACAAGTGGCCCCCCAAAGAGGTCACACACGCTCTGCAAGGCTATTTTTGACCAGGAGGGGCAGGAAGGGTTAAGCCAGGCCTGGCTCAAGGACTATTTTCAGGGCACGCCAGTGACAGGGAAGGGCTATTTCTGACAGGCTGTCCCTCGTGCCAGCCCCCTGCAGCGACAGATATCAGGGGGACAAGCACAAAGCGGGCAAGTCTAGGGGTCTGTTCTGATCAATGAAGTTAATATTCTGTGTGGGTCGGAAGGTTTTCGCTTCACCTTGTCCACCGCAGCGTGTGGGACCCAGAAGCCCCTCAAAACGCCGATCCCCAAGACACGTTGCTCCAAAAAATGGCATCTGATGGCAAACAAAAGGTGTGGGGGAATGTGGACCGTGACTGGTCTGACGCTGATGGGGCAAGGAGGGGGATGCTCTTTCCTCCCTCCTCAACTCGCTCTTACTTGAGGTGCCTCCAGGCGATGGGGATTTCGCCAAACGCCCAGCGAGCCCCTGTCCCCAACAGACTGTACAGCCAGGAGGTTTCACCTTTAATCCCGTGACACCAGCCTGCACGGGGTCTGATTTCGGCATCGCCTCCAGGGTCAGGCTGGCTTCCCACTTGAGACAGTCACTTCTCATTTTACAGCAAATCACCGCGCCTGGTGCATCCATCATAGCCCCGACATAATTAACGGGTTGAGAATTAACCCACCACTGGTTAATTCTGCCGGCAGCTCATTAGGGGATGCACCTGCCCGCTGGCCCCACGAGAGGGGCTGCCCCTTCCACCCGGCAGCCTGCTGCTGCCAGACCTCCTGCTCTGTTAAGCACCCAAGTCCTGGGCTGATTAATGCAGATGCTATTCGGTGCTCTCCTCGAATGGGGTTGCGCTCTTCCATCTTCGACTAATAAGGCCGCCTGCGGTGGAGCGGCTCTCCTCCTCCATGCCAACCACCAGACAACAGCAGCCGCTTGGTTTCAAAACAAGGACCTATTACTTAAATTGGGAAAAGCTTTGAATCCTGTAGGTCAGCCTGTACTGGGGAGGGCAGCGGGACCAGTGCCCAAAGGCAGGGGGGAACGTGGGCAAACGCAGTACTTCTCTGCCGGGATATTTAGTTCAATTAAAGGGTTGCTAATGAATTACCCCAGGTATGACCCCCCAGGAGGTGAGCTCCTTCCACTTCCCGGTCTCAGCTGGCTCCCGGGGGTTTGGGGAGGGCAGGGAGAGCCCAGCCATCCCAGGAAGCAGGGTTGGAAAAGCAGAGCAGCCCGGGGAGGAGTGGGATGAGAGGCGATTTCTGGCACCCGCGGAACCTTTGCTTCCCCAATTCCGCGGCTATCAGCCCCGTGTTGGGGGCAGGCACGAACCGCAGGAACACCTCTGTGTGACAACACTCCCTCGACTATAAAAACCGACCTGGACCCCGCACCCCTGCCACCGAGCGGGCACTGCTCGTCCCCTTACCTTCCTCCCCATACTGGTCGTAAACGGCTCGTTTCTTGGGGTCGCTCAGGACGTCGTAAGCCTCCGCGATCTCCTTGAACTTCTCCTCGGCGTTGGGGTCTTTATTCTTATCGGGGTGATACTTCAGGGCCATTTTCCGATAGGCTTTCTTGATTTCATCCTCGTTGGCACCGGTCTGGATGCCCAAAATCTTGTAATAGTCCTTCCCCATGACGGTGACGCTGCCGGGAGCCGAGTATTTATTCCTGAAAAGCACAAAGACAGCTCTCCGTGAGGCGAATATGGCACCGGGGCGGCTGGGGACGGGACCGGCATGCACTTATCGCGGAGCCGGCGCTCCCCACGTCCCACCGGCCAGCAGCACCACAGACGGCTCCAGTCCACGCTTCCCAACGGCGGTCAGAGCCCCGGCGCCAGGACGTGGCACGGCTCCCGTTCTACCCCCCCGAGCCCCACGGCGGGGATGGGGAGACTCATCTCTGAGGCTGACGGGGACAGGGAGAGCCCGAGCCGGGGCACGGCGTTATTATAGGGGCCACGCCGCTGCTAACGTCAGGCCAGGGCTGCGTCCCCGTCCCGTCCCCCCCGGGCCGAGCCAGGGGGGCTGAGCTATGTCTAAATGTAGCCGCCGGCCCATGTCCATCACCCCCCGCTTCATCCTCTCCCAGCCAGGGACGCGGGACCCGAATCGGGGTGATGACAGCAGGTTTTTGGAGGCTGAAAGCGGCTGCTGCCGCCTTCACCTTAAAGGAACTTCAAACATTTTGTTCCTGAAAGCAGTTGGCATTCAGCTGGAGATAAGCGCCTCCGGCATGCCAGAGCTGTGATTTGTGTTTAGCGGAGAGAGAACGAAGCCGTTAGACAGAAACATCTTGTGGTGGTGGGAGGGCTTTTTTATGTAAAAAAAAAAGAAAAACCCTTTCTAGCCTGACTTGCACTCCCCGAGAGCCTTCAGCCACGTCCTGCGGTAAGCCAGAAGCCCCGGGGCTCACCCCCTCTGCTGTGTGGGGGCTGAGGCTGGGGCCATGCCTTACTAAGGCATGGAAAACCTGGTGGCCGTCACCCAAGGGAGGGAAATTCCTCCCCCAGTCACGCTGCTGGAGTGGCAGAGACCCGGAGGAGACGGGAGGGCAGCTCCTCCGAGGATCCTTCCCGCTGCTTCTCAGCCTTGGGTTATCTGACAGCAAACTCCTGAATCCCCCAAGCCTGACCTGCCTCCCTGCTTGCTGCTGGCCCTGCTCATCTCCACGTGTTGCCCCAGCAGACCCGCTGCTCTCTAAGCCCTCCTGCTCCCTGCTACAGCCTAGGTTTCACCCCATCCTTGCTCCAAACACCCCAGGGCAGCCCCAGCCCATCGTGCCCCTCCAGCAGATGGGTTTCCGCATGGGGAGTGAGCCTTGGCCCCTTCCTTCACCATCGTACAAGCTGCCAGATGTTCTTCCCCACCCTTACTCCATCCATAAGTTCCTGGTGGAGGTCACGGAGAGACCCCCCAACCACAGCAGCTCAGGTAAGGGTGGTTGGATGCCCCCGGGGTGCATACCCACAGTGCTGCACTGAGCCCCTGGCATCCATCCCAAGCATCACCAAATCACACAATGGTTTGGGTTGGAAGGGGCCTTAAAGATCATCTACTTCCAACCCCGCTGCCACAGGCAGGGACACCTTCCACTAGACCAGGTTGCTCAAAGCCCCATCCAACCTGGCCTTGAACACTGCCAGGGAGGGGGCAGCCACAGCTTCTCTGGGCAACCTGTGCTGGTGTCTCACCACCCTCACAGGAAAGAATTTCTTCCTCATATTTAATCTAAATCTCCCCTCTTTCAGTTTAAAACCATTCCCCCTGGCCTGCCTTAGGTCACACCTCAGACAACAACCCCTCTACAGCTGAGTAGCTGCTATGAGGGCTTGGAAATCAGCCACCTCCATTCGAACTCCAACTTCTGCTCTCTTTTGCCCCAGCCACGGAGCAGCTCCTTTGCCAGAGGTGGGGAGGAGGGATAAGGCACTCAAGGCACGGCCAGGGGAGATGGGGGCACCGGCAGACACGTGAGGCAGCTTGGGGGGGCACAGAAGAGGTGGGAGAAGGTCCCTGGGGGCGTAAAGAGCACCGTCAGCGTCTCCCGCGGCAGCTCCTGGGTGCCAGCACGTTTCTGTACCAGCTCCTGGTTGCGGAGCCGCTGCCGTCACCCAGCCCACGCAGGCGCTGGGGGATGCTCTGCCCCTCGCCCCCCTCCGCCTCCCCATCTGCCCTCCCCGTGGGGCCCGGGCGTGCGGGAGACCCTGGGGTGAGCAACAGGCGGTGGGGCTGAGAGGTAACCTGCCCATCGCCCCCACCAAAGGTCACCCCAACGCCTCCCTTCCCCATGGCAGCCTGCGGCACGGGGCAACGGCTCCCCACAACACGGACCGGGACCTGGACCAGGATTTGGCCCCCGGCTGGATGATGACAACCCTCCCGCAGCAACAGCAAGCCAGGCAGCGCTGGATAAAATCCTGTCGCACCCCGTCCCGAGAGACACAGAGGTGGCAAACCTTCAATTGTCCCCCCAGGGACCACAGCACCTGGCTCCAACCCCATGCAGCCCAATCCAGCGGCACTACTGGGACCCCCTTTGCCCAGCCAAAACCTCACGGCGCTTCCCACGAAAATACATCCAACCCCGGCAAAACGCTGTCACACCCCGCAAGATCTCCTGTCCTGACCACCGAGGGGTCTTTGGCCGGGGTGGGGATGCTCTCCTGGCCAGTGACCCCTTCGTCCAGCTAGGCTCAGGGAGGGGGATCCTGTACCGAAACGCACCCCCGCGCCGCGGTTTACCGTGCCGGTGAGGACCAGCTGCCGACGGGTGACCCGGTGGGTTACGGCACGTTCCGGAGGCGACGCTCACACCCGCGACGATGGTAAAACACGACTCTGTCCCCGCAGAGCCTCCCTTCCCTCCCACCTCCTGGGGATCAGCTGCGCCTTGCCACCGCTCCTCTCCCCCTTCTGCTCACTCATCCTCTCCCGCCTTCCCATTTAACGCCCTCGGGAGCGGGGAGGGGTGGGGTGGGGGGGCAAGGCGTCGCAGGGTGGGTTTCAGAGGGGCAAGGCCATTCCTGCATCGCCTTCCCTTCGGACACAGCAGCGTCTGCCTGGTCTTGGAGGAAACCACAAGCATCCCCTGGCCCCGCCGAGCCAGCCCAGCCTCCATCCTCCTCTTGCAACCACACACACACAGAGAAAAAAAATTAAATAAAAAATTAAATCTTTGTTCCGGCCCCGCATGACATCAGCCCATGCGAGTGCTGGGTGAGCGCGCCAGCTGAATAGCGATTGTTTGACATAATCCCTCCGCTCGGCAGTCATCTAAGGGAACAAACCCACCCCGACACCGGCACCAGCCAGAGGGTTTTTATTTTTTTTATCATCTTGGGGCGCAAGGTCACCGCAGGACACCGGGGACGGGCACCGACGGCTTAACGAGGACGCGAGGTCGAGAGGCGGAAACCCACTTACCGAAACTTTACGAACGCATTCAGAGTCCAAGCCGTCATTTTTAGAGGCTCTAGTCTTATTTTAAACATCACGGCTGTCCGCGGGCGTCGGCAGGTGCTGCGTGCCCGGCTGGGGGGCACCGGAGGGCGGCAGGGGGATGGCGGAGAGGACGGCGCTGGCTCGTGCCGGGGATGCCACCGTCCCCAAGGGATGCTCGGGTGGGCAGCCTCCCCGTCCAGCTCCTCCGGTGCACCAAAAAGGCAGCTCCTCGCCCCAAAAAGGCAGGTCCTTGCCAGCCCAGCGGCCACGGTTGGCTCCGACCTCCGCTCCCAAGGTGGCTCAGGAAGGGCTTTGGCGGTGGGCGAGCGGGCGTCAGCGCGGCGCTGCCGGGGAGCTGCCGTCCTTTGTGTGCTTCCCAGCTGCGCGCGGGGGGACCCCTCAACGGAGCTGCTCGCCGAGCCGTGATTTTCCTTTTAATTGGTTTCTCACAATTTCTCGCTAAGCCGTCGGATTAAGACGCTTGTGCCGTCAGCTCCGGCACCCTCCCTCCCCGCTGCCACAAGGCCCCCGGCCGCCCCGTTACTCTCACGTCCCCTCCCCGTGCAGCCCCCGCCGAGGACCGGGGTGTGCAGCCAGCAGCCCCCCCGCCGTCCCCAGAAACGCCTGTGCTGACGCCTGGGGCCGTGCACCCACCAGGCGAATCGGGGAGGCAGGAAAGTAGGGCGGGTGGTGGCGGCGATGCGTTAAAAAAAAAGAAAGAGTCCCGTTAACCAATGTGCACCTCCCCAGCTTTCCCCTTGGGATGCGCGGGGGTCCCTGCGTCCCCCTCCCCGGGTGCCGGCTCTGGTCCCCCAGCAGAGAGGTCGGACCGCTGCGCTCCCACCGCAGCCGGGTACCGGGACGGCGGCGGCACAAAACCTACTTCTGAGAAGTCACCTTCACGCGCGCCAAGGAAATCCAATGCCACCGCGTCCCCCCGCTCCGTCACCGTCACGGAGAGCATCCCCTCCGGATGCCCCACACTGAAACTGGGTCTACCGGGACATCACCGGGCGGCTCCTGCATCCCACCCTGGGCGAGGCGACAGCCCCCAGCCCGCTGCCTGCCCGGAGGGCTGGGGGTCCGGTGGCTCACCGGGCACCGGGGTGGGTGCCGGGGTGGGTGCGTACCTCTCGGCGCGGCTCCAGAAGAGCAGGATGGCCGGCATGGCAGCGTGTCCCGGGTCTGGTCGGGGAGCCGGAGGGGATGTCGACGCGCCGGGGCAGGCAGAGCCACCCGTGCCCGGTGCCGGCTGGCAGCCGCAGGCAACCAGGCAGCAATGTCATGACTACCCGCAATGAATCATCCCCTCCCCGAGCCCCCACGCTGCACCGCCCGCCTCCCCCTCCCCACCGACAGCCCCACTGGGGTGCCAGGCACCTGCGTGGGGACGGGGTTAACCCTCCCCTCGCTGCCTCTGCCGGCACGGCCCCCGCTGCCAGCCCCGCCGGCTGCTGCCTCCTGCGTGGGGACGGGTCAAGACCCCCGCTCAAGGTCCCCCACTTCCACGCCCACGGGGTGCTGCGTCCTCCGTGGGGCCAGGGTCAAACCCCACTCACCACCCTCCCAGACAGGGTCCCCCATTTCCAGCCCTACCGGGTGCTGGCTCCTGGGAGGGGATGAGGTCAAGCCCTCTCCCCGTGTAGGGTCCCCTCTTTCCAGCCCCACTGGGGTGCTCACACTGGTGTGGGGATGGGGTCAAGCCCTCCTCGCTGCCTCCCCATGTAGGGTCCCCCCTTTCCACCCTCACCAGGGTGCTCACACTGGCATGGGGATGGGGTTAAACCCCCTCATTGCACTCCCCTTGCCCCGGGGCTAAGACCAGGTGTGGGGATGGGGTTAAGCCCCCCCCACATCCCCCCAGGCGGTGCCCCATTTAGGGGTGCCCCGTTTAGGGGCTCGGCAAGGAGCTGCCACCTGCATGGGAAGGGGTTCACCCCTCCGCTGTGCCCCAGTGCGTGGCTGGCCCCTGGCAGGGGTGACCCTCTTGCCACAGCTCCAGCCCCACTGCGACCCACTGGTTAACCCTCTCCTCCCCACCGACAGCTCTTCTGGGGACGCTGTCACCTCGACTGGGGACAGGGGTTAACCCCTTCCTTGCTGGCCCCTCTGACCCCATTACTGTCACCTCAGGGCAGGGGGCAGGGGGGGGGTTATGCACTTCCTCACCAGCCAGTTCAGCCCCACTGGGACATACTGGTCCCCCCAAGAGGGGAAGGGGGAGTTAACCCCTTCCTGGCCACACCACACCACTCCAACAGGACACATTGTTCCCTCCAAAGCAGGAGGGGAGAGAGGGGTTAACCCTTACCTCACCGCCCTCTCTAGCCCCAAAAAGCCATACTACAGCCCTGGGGGGGGGGGGTATTAACCCCTTCCTCCCAGCCCCACTTGGATGCACTGTTACTGCTACGGGGCAGAGGGATTAACCCCTTCCTCCCACCCCCTTCAGATCCACGGGGACACGCTGTCACTAGGTAGGGCACAGCAGTTAACCCTGACCCACAGCCCCAGCAGCAAACCCTGTCACCCCATGGGGGCAGAGGGGCTAAGCCTCCCTTCCTAGTCCCATAGCAAAACCCTGGCACGACATGGGGCAGAGGGACTGAGCTTCCAGCCCCACAGTGACACCCTGTTACCCTATAGGGCTGAGGGACAGACCCCCAGCCTCACAGCGTCATCCCGTCACGGCACAGGGACTGACCCACCCCCCAGCCCCACAGTGATACCCTGTCACTCCACGGGCGGGGGAAGTGAGCTCCCAGCACCACAGTGACACTCTGTCACCCCATGGGCAGGGGGACTGAACCCCCCCCAGCCCCACAGTGACACTTGTCACCCCACAGGGCAGGGGGACTGACCCCTCCCAGCCCCACAGTGACACTCTGTCACCCCATGGGCAGGGGGACTGACCCCCCCCCCAGCCCCACATTGACACTTGTCACCCCATGGGCAGGGGGACTGACCCCTCCCAGCCCCACAGTGACACTCTGTCACCCCACAGGGCAGGGGGACTGACCCCTCCCAGCCCCACAGTGACACTCTGTCACCCCATGGGCAGGGGGACTGACCCCCCCCCCCCAGGCCCCACAGTGACACTCTTGTCACCCCACAGGGCAGGGGGACCGACACCTCCAGCCCCACAGTGTCACCCCACGAGGCACGGGAACGGGCCACCTCAGCCTCACAGCAACACCCTGTCACCCCACGGGGCAGAGGGAGTGACCCCCCCCCAGCCCCACAGCGACAGCCTGTCACCCCACGGGGGAGCGGGACTGACCCCCCCAGCCCCACAGCGTCACCCCACGGGCAGAGGCACTGTCGCCCCCACAGGGACACGCCGTCACCCGGGAGGCCGGTGCCGGCGCCGCGGGGGGTGTGTGGGGCAGCGCGGTGGGGCAGGGCCGCCGCCCCCCCCCGGCACTCACCGCTCGCGCTGTCCCGGGGCGCCGCGCGCTCGCTCAGCCGCCCCCACCCCCGCCCCGCCGCCCCGGCCACCACACGTCAGGGGGAGTCCCGCCCGCGCGCGCCCCGCCCCGTTGGGCCGGGAGGGTGTCCGTCGCCGCGCCGCGCCGCGCTCATTGGCTCTCCGTCAGGGGGAGGCGGGGCGAGGCAGGACGGGCCCTCGCCTGCACCCGCCCAGCCTCGCCCCGCCTCCCCACCGCCGCTTTCCATTGGCCAGTTCAAGCCGGCACCGCCCCCTCGTGGCGCTCTCATTGGTCGGATCCTCGTTGGTAACGGCGGGATCCCCGGGGGGAATCTTCTGGAAGGCTGTGACGTCACCGCGGCGCTGCGCGTCAAACCTTCCCTCAGCGCCCGGGTGCGGGGGGGGGAGCCAAGGGGGTCACGGGTGGTGCGGGGCCTGCAGGGCCTGTGGGGCAGGCGTGTGGCCTGTGAGGCTAGTGTGCGGCCAGTGGGGCTGGCATGGGGCCGGTCAGGGGGCCTGGCAGCCCAGGCCGCTCCCCAGCATGTCGTTGGCTGCTCCACAGGGAGCGAGGCTGCAGGTGGGGTTGGGGGGGTGCAGAAGGAGGTTCTGGGGCTGGGAAGAGCTTGAGAAGGTTCAGGCCTGATCCAGGGTGGAAAATGGGGGGAGACCTCCTGAGAGCCCTGCCCGTGGTAAGGCAGCACCTTGTTTCACGTGGGTCTGGCTGGGGCAGGAGAGGGAGTGAGGCCCTGTCATCGCTGCCTGGGGTGGTCTGAGGGTGTCTGACAGGGATGGTGGGTGAGCATCTGCTCCCCAGGGACAGTGCTGTGTCTGGATCAAACACCCAACGTGATGGGGCCCGTGGTGCTTCTGCAGCAGAGGCTTCTGTGTCTGGGGGTCAGCTGAGGTGCCTGAGCCTGGGGAGGGTGCAAGGGCTTGCCTCGGGGGATGCTTTTTCATCAGGAAAAAGCCATCGAACCCCAAAGCCTGGGTCATGTGCAAGGCTTAGGGGCTGTGTTTCAAACAGCTCCTGATCTGCTCGCCTTGGTACATCCCAGCTCTGTAGCCCACAGCCGTGGCCAGCTAGCAGGGAAGCTGGGTAGCTGAGCTAAACATGCTGCCAGCATTGTTTCTCTGCAAAGCCCTGTCACACGTCCCCTTCCGAGGGAGGAGTGTGTTTGTGCTTTTGCCGTGTGAGTCTCTCCTTTGATCTTTCCAGCATCCCAGCCTGGGTTAGACCTGGAGCGAGGCAGCTCCTGGCCAGAGGAGCTGTCTGGACCCCGTGTGCTGCATTTTGTCCTAGGAAACCTGGCTCTTTAGAGAAACAAGCCCAACTCTTGCCCCCGTTGAGACACCACGTTGGTGCAGAGTGATGATCCCTCTGCAGACCTGTCCAGAGACCGAGGAGGGAAGCAGCTGGTCCTGTGGGTGCTGCAGGTCATGGGTGAAGCTGAGTGGTGATGTGCACAGTTGCATCTGTTAATACCAGTTTCTCATGATGAGAGGGTGCTTTTGTAACCTCTGCATGCTTCCCCTTACTGAGGAGGTGTTCAAATGGGGCGTTTCGGAGTAACTTCTGGGTGCACAGCTTGTCCTTACCCTGTGATTAGGTCACAGCATCGGTCTCCCCATCCTGTCCTGCACTGGGGTCTCTGACTTTCTGGGGCAGGGTGTGAGCAGCCACTTGGGCTCCTGCTTTCCCCCCATGAACTGTTTGTGGAGCCCCTTCAAATTGGGAGAGTCGGTGTTTTCATTGTACCCCCCTGTGCAATAGCTGAGTCATGGTGATATTAAACCAGCACTTACTGTTACCCGTCTATTTCGCTGTCTATGTGTTTGGCCGGCAGTGTACCCCCAGTGGGGGGGCTCGGGTCACTTGTCCTGTGCCACACTGATCGATGCCCTGGCCTTGCAAAACGCTTTTTGTTGCCTTTCATCGGCCTTTCATCGCCGGGGGCCCTGTGGTGGGGGGAGGCAGCGCTGTCCGTCCCCGTGCTCACAAATGATCTGCTTGGTGTGCAGCCTGCCTGGGCACAAACAAGGGCTTTGGTCCAGGGGCTGGGTGCGGCCCCTCTGCCGCTGAAAGCTGCGCTGGGCCGGGGTCAGGGCTGACCACAACCGCCTTGCTGGGGCGCAGCAGGTGTCTTAACCAAAACTGCTCCTCCTTCACAGCCCGTCTGCCTGACGACACATCCGCACCCTTTTAAAGACATGCCGAGAAAGTGCAGGGAGGGTTGGCAGGAATAATTAAAGGTACGAAGCCGTTTCCATAGAAGGAACAATTACATAAACTGGCTCTCTTCCGTCTGGGGGAAGAGATAACTGAGGGAAGCATGACGGGGAGTAACAAAACCCTGTGTGGAGGGGGGGAAGGTGAGCAGGGAAGGGTTGCTTGAGCTCCCTCCCTGTAACAGGGCATCAGTGCAGGAAGAGGCAGTGACCTCTCAGGGCGAGAGTGTGTTTTGTGAAGCGGTTTGGGATTAACCTGTGGAAATGGTGGCCTTGGGTGGAGGGATGGAGGGAAGGTGTGAGAAACTTGTCTGGGGTCAAAAGGCAATTATGCTAATTCCTGAAAAGAGAAATCCACTGAGGGCTGGTGAGCCCAGTGACAGTGCTTCTGGTGCACTCCCTCAGGCTGCGGGAGTGAGGAGCACGGTGTGCTGCCCTGGAGCTTCAGCTCTTCCTGAGGCTTTGCCTGTGGGTCTCTGTCCCAGAGAGGATGGGGAGGTGGGGGACCGATGATTAAAACATTGTTGCTTGGTGTCTGAAGGTCGGAGCAGTGGATGAGGCCACCAAGCTCTGCAACCTCCTACCCGAGTGCTGGCTGTGAAGCATGTTCCTGGCGGGCACCATACCACTGCAAAGGAGACCTCTCCCCAATCACTGCCACCGCTGCTTCTGAGCCAGGTCTGGATCTCCCCGTGGCCGAGCAGAAGCGCAGGACCAAGGGCACCATCCTACGCACAGGGGAGTGATGGCTCCTCGCTGCGGTGCTCCCCCCGGCACACTCTGACTCCCCCGCTCAGCCCAGCACGGGGAAGTCTCCGGCGACTGTGGCTGGGTGAGCTGGGGAGATGCATCTGAGGACACTGGGCTTGGCAGCAGTGGGGTTTGTACTCTGTTCTCCACGGCGAGAGCAGCGCCCACACATTCGGTGCTGTCTCTCCTTCCTGCCTGTTCCCATCCTTGGAGTTGCCGCCTGCCTTTTCCAGCACCCTGAGCTGCAGGATGAGGAGAGGGCTGCAAGAAAAAAATCCATGCCCAGGGTTTTGTTTTTTTTATTGCATTAATGCCCTGTTCCCCACCTGCGGCTGTCCTGGCTGTGGTCTGAGGCTGATCATGAGGTGGTTGATCCATCTCATCTCTGAGGAGATGCTGGTGGGTCACTTTCCAGGTCAGGCCTGAGTCTTAGTTCCTGCTGGAACTGCTGTCTGTGCAGGTGAGCCCTGTCCTGATGACATGGGGATCTCCTTCCCCGGGGCTCAACCAGCCTCTGACATGTCCCCTGAGGAAACCACCAAACCCAAGTGGCTCTCACCAGCTCCCAGTCATCCTGACTTTGTCAGTAGCCCCAGCACGTGGCGGGCTTATGCCTGGCCGGCCCTGAGCACGGGCTAATCTGGACGGAAATGGTCCCCAGGAGGTCTCGTGCTCCAAGCACAGTCAGTCACAAGGTCAGAGCAAGCTGCTCAGGGCTTTATCCAGGCTGGCCTTGAACACCCCCAAGGACGGCGGCAGCGCTGGAAGGGCTTGTTCCGGCAGCACCTCCCACGCCCCCGTTGTGCTGCGTCTCCCCAGAGCCTGCCCGGCCTCCCGGGGCACACCGTAACGATGGTGTTCGGTTTGCCCTCCCCGGCTGGGGCTGAGGACGCAGGCCGCTGCCTCCCCGCTGCCAGCGGCATCCGAGCCGGCCGCTCCGCTCAGCGCTCTGCACCTGCGGGGGTGGCATAATGAGCCGCGTCCTTGTCTCAACCTGCCGCTTCCTCTCCCGGCAGCGTCTGTGCTGCCAGCTGGGTTATTTTTTCTTTTTCTAAATTTTTTTTTTTTTCCCCTTCCTGCCTCTATTCTCGAGTGGTTCCCAGCCGGTGCTGGCACGCGGCCCTCGCTGGAGACCTCCTCCCGGGCTGACCTTTGCAAACCCCCTCAGATGAGTGCACCGGGGCTGTCCTGCCTCCCACGTTGGGCGTGCGGGGGAGATGCGAGCAGCTCTGCATGGCAGGGAGTAGCAGAGCGTGGGAGGACTGGGTCCTCTCCAGTCCCCTGCTGTCCCCCACCTGTGCTCGGGCTCTGCTGGAGTGGCCAAAACCCAAGGGCAGGAGTGAGTGGGAGGAAAGGGTGATGTAGGAGATGCTGCAGTGCTTTTTTGGGGCAGAGCATGGGGAGAGCAAGGCTCCACCAGGCAGATCCTGCCTCTGGACGCCTTGGTTTGGGCTGACCTACCATGCCAGCTGCTCCTCCACCAGTGCGCAGGTCTGAACTGGGCCTGCAGCGTGTGTGGGCTGGGAAAGCCGCTCGTGGGAGCCATCTCTGCAAACCCCCTGTCTGAGGAGGTGAGAAGGAGAGGCGGTGTCCCCACCCCGGCCTGCGTTCGCTGGAGCACGGCAAGTTGTCCCCGGTTGCGATGGTAATGGGCAGCAGGCACAGGACTCGAGTGCGGAGCATCTGGACTCTGGCTGAGGTACTCCCCGGCGAGGCAGGGCGATGGTAGCTGTGAGCTGGCAGCATCCCTGCAGCCCCTGGGATCCTCCTTGCCACCCATCTGTGATCTCGCATGTCTCCCTGGAAGGGAGGCCAGCCATTTTGGGGGGGTCTTAATAGCATCGGTCGCCCATGGGGACCCATCTGCACGTGGAGGACATGCGCTGAAGTTTGGCTTGGCTCCATTCCAGCTTCCAGCCTTTGCTTTCCTGTAGCACTTGGTGGTTTCTCCTGGGGATGACTCTCTCCAAGTTATGTTTTAACCAAGTTATTTCTAGTCTGCGTTTGGATGCCAAGTGCACTGAGCTCTGCTAGTCTCTTCAGCCACCACATCATTTGGAGAATTTTGGCCTTGACACACATCCCAAGTCCCTGCTTTCCCGGGCAGGGGTATTCGTGGGTGTTCCCAGCAGGGATGCTGTCCCTGAAGGTCACAGCTGGAGGTGGGTAGTGTCCGGGCTGGAGACAAACCCTCCTGCATCTACTGGGAGTGTGTCCATCTGATGCTTTTCCTCTTGCAGATCTGCCTGGCATCTAATCCTTAACTTGCCAAATGAGCTGACAGTGGCAAGGTGTGGTAGGTTTATCAGGACGCAAAGCGGTACCCAGTTGACTGCTGCAGGAAGATTAGTACCTCCGTGGTGCTACCAGATCTGTGACCTCCAAAAAAAAACAAATGACCCAAGGGTTGCCTGGCAAGGAGAGTTTTCGGTAAGAACAGGCTGGCTTGCCTTTATTCTGGTCTTGCCTCTTCTCCATTGCTTCCTGTTGTGGAACACCACCCCAAGATCCTGCCAGCAATTCATTGCAGAGGAGTGTCTAGGTAAAAGTGTGACTTAACTGAGTTTGATGGCAAGGTTCACTCTGTTACTACCTGGAGGAAACACATAGAGGGGAAATCATGTTAGAATCGATTTAGAATGATTGACACAGGGACTGGAGGTGCAGAAAGGTAAGGGAGACCCTCCTGTTGAGACACAAGGTTCAGAGAGAACCCCCATGCTTTCTGAACTCCTTCTCAGAGAGGAGTCTAGGGGTGGCTGGATCCAAACTTAGTCCCAGACTGGGTCAATGGTTATGTCAAAGAGACACAAGGGTAAGGGCTTGTGTGTGTTTATGGCTAAAGGATTATATGTGCACACACGATTCTCTGTATCACTTAGCCAAGATTTCAAAGTTTCATCGTACTTATTCCCACTTCACTTACCTTCCGTCTGGGTGTTGGTTCTCTCCAAAGTTCGAACCCGAGGTTTCCCAAAGCAGACTCTCAGGCATCGGATTTTATAAAATAAATAATTTAATAGACTGGTACCGCAGCATGGTCAGCTCGTGCCTCTGGAGAAGGGCCAAGGAGTGGGCAGCAAAGAAAGAAATCCCTGGGCAATTATACCCTTACAGACTATTCACCCACCTCTCACGTGATGGTTTGGTGCAGTAGCAATATTTGGGTCTGGGGTCTTCTTGTTCCTCACTGGATTCCTTCACTGCCTTCAGACAGGCTGTTACCTTGTCTAGTTGTAGCTGCTGTTGATGGTTTGTAGCCATGGAGCCTCCCTATCTTCTGATTTACGCTGGCTCAGGAGGCCCTGTTGTGACTAAGTAGGTGCGCGTTCAGTAAACCTGAGTGGAAATTTACAGCTTGCGGCCTGAGGCTTCAGCAAATGTGGCTACTCGTGCTGAGTAAAGCTGAGCAACTGACTTATTTAAGCTAAACAACTGATATCTCTTAATACTGAGAGGTGTCCCTGTTAAAGGGGAGAGTTGCCTGGCATTTGGTCCAGTTGCTGTCCAAGGAGGATTCAAATTGGGCTCATCCAGCGATCTGACGTTGGTAAAAGATCTCGTTGCTTCAAGGAGCAGCCTTGGGAGGCGTCCCAGCTCAGGGGGAGACCATCGCCGTGCAGCCACGCTGCCTGGCAGGGCGAGCTCAGAGAAGGCTCACTGAGGCTGTCGTATTTATGGGACAAAGTGGTTGGCTCCTAGTCAAATTGCACACGATGTCAAAGGTACGCACGAGACTCCTCGTACCCACAACTTGTCGGTGTTCACTGTGTCTCTGCTTCTGTGTGGGTTTCCTAGAGGAGTTCTTGGTCTGGCTGTGGCTCAGGCCTTCACCTCCTTTAGAGCCTGCACCAAACTGCTGCTGGTTTGGTTAAGGGGGGATCGAGTGCATCTGTCACACCTCCCTAACCCCCTTCCCTGTGACTGCCCTGGCCGGCTGGCAGGTGGGGCTTGGAGGGATGCAGGCGACGTTATGCTGGCAGCAGAAGACTCCTGCGGTGCCGCAGTGGTGCAGGGTCGCTTCCCTCCTCTCCTGGCTTGGCCAAAACCAGGCCAATTTTCCTTTCAGTGATTTTCATTTTCAGCTAAGTCTCCTCTAAGTAACTGCACTTTCTGAAACTAACGGCATGTTTTGCAGACAGTGTCTGCTTCTGGGACTGGTAACGCTCGAAGTTTGTAGTTATCGCTGAGGCACCGGTAGGGATGTTATGCAGAAAGGCTCTTGCTGTGCTTGTTCTTAGAGAAACCAAGGTCACTGCTAAATTCTCCCCCTTTTCCCTTTCCCTTTCCTTGCGGGGGGGGGAGAGGGTTAACAGAGAGCGTCTGCCACAGGTTTAATAGCCGGCCCAGCTTTAAACCGTGACACCTCCCTACCCATAGCCCATGACTACTAACCCCTCTGATTTTGCTGCTTCCTGAGCATCGCACCTCCTTGGTCCAGCAGGATTATGGGTGGTGGGTGGGTAAAGCCATAAAGATCCCTGTAAAGAAGGAGAAGGGAAAGGAGGAAGATTTCCAAGCACGCCCTCCAGAGTGCTGGAGGATGCTGAAATGCCCCAGTCTCGTCTTTGCAAGCAAATGGAGACCTGTGGGGCTGCCTGGCCCTGGGCATCTCAGCTCAGTCTCATGGGGCTTTGTGCCTGCCAGCCCTTGGCAATGCCGTGTGGCACTGCGCCAGTCCTGTGGTGGCTCTGCAGATCTCCAGGTCACTGCCTGCTGCTGGCAGGGAACAGCCTTGCCTGGAGTTTTTTTTCATCAGGAACCTGAGACACCAGCCAGTGTTGAGGTTGAACTGGGAGGGGATGCAGTAGTGAGGAAGGTGGGGATGCTGGCAGGGTCTGGCCGAGCATCTGGTGCCCTGGCTGGAGGCTGGAGCAAGGATGCTTTTCCTCCGTGCCCGTTTCTCGCTCGGAGGCAGAGTACGGGGAGATGGGGCAGGGAGTGGTGGTGGTATATGAAGTGGCCGGTGGTTAACAGTGTGTTATGGGTCACCATCTCCAAGTCAAGCAGCTTTCTCATGTGTCTCTGGCACAGAGCGCAGTCCTTGGACGTTTCTGTTTAATCTGGTCTCCCTGGGTGCTCATCACTGTGGTATCTGGGCACATTGATCCTCTCCTGCCTGGCAGAGATGTCTGTAGTGGCTGCTCTGTGCATGGGTTTTTGCTGGACGCATTGCCCTACTCCTTGGGGAAAGGAGATTGCTCTTGCCCAAGCGGCCTTGAAGGCATCCACTAACATGCTGTCCTGCTCCTCTCGCACTTATTCAGGATGAAACGGAGCTCCTACTTGTCACCTGCATCGCTCGGGGCTGGTGGCAGTGCTTGGGCTCAGGGATGTGCTTACCACATCCCCCTCTGTAACACTGACTTGAGGGGACACCCTGAGAACAGAACGAGCCCTGCACTCTCCTCTCAACCCTCCAGACCAATGGACAGGGCAGGGGGTTTGGCTCTTCTCCAACACCCACCAATGCTCTCCAGGAGCCCCATGAGCTGGGGCTCCAGGGAGGCCAGATCCCTGGGGATGCAAAGGTGTCTGGAAGCCCCACACAGCTGGCCAGCTGTAGGGCCACATCTGGAGCACTGGGCCTCTAATTCCCAAAGCCACGTCCTGTTGCCCACAGTGAAGATTGCAGAGAAGATTCGGCCGGGCATGCTGTGTGCAGGGGCAAGGCACCAGGATAAAGCCGATTGCGGTTGTCTCTGGCAGGACCATCACAAAGCAAATATATCCAAGCCTGGTCGGGGATGGCGGTGGGTTAAGGTGAAAGTGAGACTTTGCAAACCTCACCCTCCAGTTCGCTGGAAGAGAGCGAGCTAAGAGGGAAAAGTTACAGTGCTGCCTAGTTAGGGAGCAAATGAGGAGAGCAGCAGCGTCTCCGCGTGAGAAGGGGCTGGAAGAATTAATGCTTAAGAAAATACAGCCCCAAACTAATTCCCTGCTTTGCTCCAACCTTCAGTAAAGGCAGCGGCACTGAATGTACATCGCGAAGGAGGGTGGGGAGTGGGAGGGAGGCGAAGAGGAGAAATTGCTGCAGCTGGAGGGGAACAAAAAGGCACAGCGTTCAACGTGCTGGGCATGGGGAGAGGGGCTGAGCTGCACCACGGGCCCTGGGGTTGCTGCCGCACGCTGTGATGGTGGCAGGGCTCCTCTTCAGCAAGCCAGCGTCTTTAAAGTGTCGCTCAGGCTGGAGCGGTATTGAGTGACTTGTGTTCACGAAGGAGGAAAAGGAGTCTGGGCAGATACAAGCCCCTGTGTTTGGTCTCAAATTCTAGATAAGGTTAAGGAAAAATAAGAACATTCAAAGTGAAATGTGAAGAGCAGCCCTTGCAGGGGTGGGTAGGGACAGGGCGCAGGCTCTGGGCTGCAGGTGCTGGTGCCTATGCTCCCTCACGGCATGTGGTCTGGTGCCTGTACCCCTGGGTCACGCCAATCTGAGCAGCAGTCCCCGCTGCAAGAAACCCTCCAGTCCAACGTAGATGTTGGCACGTGTCTGTGGCGGCCATCAGAGGGGGGAGCTGAGCTGGGCACCCATTCCACAGGTCTTGGGGTACCTGCAGGTACATCAGCGTTTCCCTCCTGTGCAAGGGAAGGGAGAACGGGGATGGGGACACGTCATGACAGCTGACCATGTGGGTGCCAGGGCCTGTGACCTGCCTGCCAGGTTGGGAAAGGGTCCCTGGGCAGGGCACAATGCCACACTAGCTGGTGCGGCACACACTGTGCCGGCTGTCGCTGCTGCACCCCGGCTCGGTGTGGCTGGGAGGCTGCTGGGTGAGGGGGCGGCGGGCGGAGATGGGATGTTTTCTCAGGCACCTCATGAGGCTTAAAAAAAAAAGAAGTTATTCTAGGAAAAGAAATGAGCTGAATCCGCTCCATCTCGCAGCTCGGTGCGGTGGCTTGTCCCACACTCGGCTGGAGTTATATAGGGACGCGTCGGCAGAGCGGGGTCACGCGGGGGAGCGGGCAGTCAGGCTGCGGGCATCGCCCTGCCCTGCTGCTGCCTGGCCATGCCTGTGTGTGCCCTGTGCGCGCCAAAACCCCGAGCGGGGTCTGCAGAGCCCCACGCCGCGGCGTGTGCCCGGTGTGTGCACACGCGTGTGGGCATGTGTTGCATCTGCCCGGGGCTAGATGCAGGTGTGTGCGGCGAGCCTGTGCATCCCAGGGGAGCTTTTGCTGGGTGACAACCCCCAGGCTGGACCAGTGCTTGGAAATGGAGGTTTCTGTCCATGCACATCCCACGTGGATGTGTCACTGGGCACTCACACATTGCATGCTGTGCACATATGTGTCCTCCATGCCATGCATGTGCCGTGCCCTGCACGGCCCCTGCCAGGTCCTGCTCAAGCTTTTTGGGGATGGAGGGACCTTTCTGGCCCCGGTGAGGGGGTTTTTGCTACAGCAGCATCCCCTGTAGAAGGGTGTCCTCTGAGCTGTGGGGGCAAACGTGGCTGGGAGTGCTTACGTGCGTGCTAAGGGGGCATCTCCCACGTGAGAGCCTCTGGATTTGGGACCAAAAAGTGGCAGGGGGCTTTCTTCCCCCGGGGAGCCTGTGTCACCCCAACACGCCATGAAGGGGGTCGCACGCAAAATTTGCTCCCACCAGGGTCCCCCGTGGGCAGAGGTGGGGTTTGTGTGCAGGGACACGCACGGGTGCGGTCTGCGCTTGCATTTCTGAGCGGGCGATGCAGAAGGTGACTCGGGGAGGGGGGGATTCCTGGAGGGCGCAGGGGTGGGCGCACGCGTCTGCCGCACATGGCTCCCCACGGGTGCGCTCGCATGTACGGGCAGAGCTTCCGGAGAGGGTGAATGAATGAGGCAATTCGCTATTTCAGCGCTGGCTCCGCTGAGGCTTTTCCTTTAGAGGCAGGCGTGCGCCGGAGCGTGGGCTCCTGCCTGCGTATGCACGTGGGCTCCTGCCTGCGTGTGCGGGTGGGCGTCTAGGGGGCTTCGGGAGATGTTTGCCACGTCAGGGGATTCACTCTGGGGGCTGGCGCATGCCCCCGCCCCGCTGGCTGCCTTGTCTGCTTGGCGCAGCGTTGTGTAACTTCCGATGCCCCCACCGGATCTCCTTTCCTGGCAGAAGGGGATGCTCCAGCCGCCCTCCCTGCCCGCTGCCGGGGAGGCATCCCAGCGGGGCAGCCCTAATGTCACCCCCTGCCTGGGGATGCCAGCGCCTTTCCTCCTCACCCCAGGGAGGGCTGGCCCCGAGCAGGAGGGCTGCTCTGGCAGACGGAGGGACTGGCTGCAGGAAAAAGCCCTTGGCAGCCAAAACCCAGAGGGACAGTTTTCCTGTGTGCCCCAAATTTATGCCCCTCAAACAAGGCGTTTGCTCTGGGAGAGTTAAGGGGGAGATAGGGGTCTTCCCCCACAGGGGACCTGCAAGCAACACCTGCATGCTGGTGCACCTCCCTGGGTGCCACGACTCGTGAGAGCCGGGCTGAGACCCAGCAACTCATCTCATGCAGTGCTGGGTGATGGGGAGAGGAGGCGATGAGGCTGGCAGGTCTCGTTGTGCCCAGCGCCCACAGCCTGTTGGAGGTGCCTGGGGGAGATGGGGCAGCTTTGCTGCTCTGGGGAGGAGAGGGACAACTGGGGCAAGAGGGGTCTGCCTGACATTTTTGTCTCTCTGCAGCCACATTGCCATGCCGATACAGCCGTTGCCATGCCGATACAGCCGTTGCCATGCCGGTACAGCCGTTGCCAGGCTACACAGAGGGTGTTGGAAGAGGATGTCAGGTTGCTTTGAAGATGAGGAGACAGGAGATGAAGCCATGGTGATGCTGTGGTCTCTGAATCCCGCCTCGCTGCCAGCCCAGGGACCTGCTGGGCACGGGATAGCTCAGAGGAGACCAGGTGGTGACAGAGATGTCACTGCCCACGGGAGCCTGTGTGATGGGTGGAGATCCCCAGGGCTGGGTCCTGGCAGGTCACTGGCCTTGCAGCACTTCCCTGGCATTGCTCAGCACTCAGGGTGCTGGAGGGTGACCTCACAGCAGACTGGTACGTCCATGGTGGTGTGCTAGCAGCTGGATTTATAAAGTCATCAAATAAAGAAGCCAGGATTGTTTGACAAGCCCTGTTGAATACAGGGTCATGGAATCATGCTGGGTTATAGCCCCTTCTGTAATTTCCTGCGCCAGCCTGGACTGTGGTCCTGCTCTGAGCCCGTAGGTGTTTGACTGATGGGCTGACACCCAGCCTCATCCCTGCTCCCTGACCATAATGCACACATTTGAATTCTGCACCATTAAAGTGAGCCAGAGACTCACTTTTCAGTCAGAGACCCCCCAAAACTCCTGACTGCAAGTTTTGGGGGCTTTTTGAGTTAGAAATGATGCTCCCCTTGCAAACATCCTCCTGGGCTGGGAGGTCTGGAGGGCACACAGGTTCCTCAGCTCTGCTCCCCCTGTGCAGAGCTAATGAAGGAACAGAGTAATGAAGGAACTGGCAAATGAACTTGCCAAACCACTCTCGATTATCTACCGGCAGTCCTGGTTAACTGGAGAAGTTCCAGCTGACTGGAAATCAGCAAATGTAACGCCCATCTACAAAAAGGGTCAGAAGGACGATCCAGGGAACTATAGGCCTGTCAGCCTGACCTCAGTGCCAGGCAAGGTGATGGAACAGATCATCCTGAGTGCCATTACACGGCACATGCAGGACAATCGGGGTGTCGGGGCCAGTCAACATGGATTCATGAAAGGCAGGTCCTGCTCGACCAACCTGGTCTCCTTCTATGACAAAGTGACCCGCTCAGTAGATGAGGGCAGGGCTGTGGATGTAGTCTATCTAGACTTCAGTAAGGCATTCCACACTGTCTCCCACAGCATCCTCCTGGACAAACTGTCTGCCCGGGGCTTGGATGGGTGGAATCTTAAATGGGTTAAAAACTGGCTGGATGGCCAAGCCCAGAGAGTGGTGGTGAATGGGGCAAAGTCCAACTGGTGGTCGGTCACTAGCGGTGTTCCCCAGGGCTCAGTTCTGGGGCCGGTGCTGTTCAATATCTTTATAGATGATCTAGACGTAGGGATTGAGTGCACCCTCAGTAAATGTGCAGATGACACCAAGCTGGGTGGGAGTGTCGATCTGCTGGAGGGTAGGAAGGCCCTACAGAGGGATCTGGACAGGTTAGATAGATGGGCCGAGACCAACGGCATGAGGTTCAACAAGAACAAGTGCCGGGTCTTACACTTCGGCCACAACAACCCCATGCAGCTCTACAGGCTGGGGGAAGAGTGGTTAGAAAGCGGCCTCGCGGAAAGAGACCTGGAGGTGCTGATCGACAGCCGGCTAAACATGAGCCAGCAGTGTGCCCAGGTGGCCAAGAAGGCCAATGGCATCCTGGCCTCTATTAGGAATAGTGTAGCCAGCCGGTCTAGGGAAGTGATTGTCCCTCTGTACTAGGCACTGGTGAGGCCACACCTTGAATACTGTATCCAGTTCTGGGCCCCGCACTTCAAGAAAGATGTTGAGGTGTTGGAGCGAGTCCAGAGGAGGGCGACCAAGCTGGTGAAGGGTCTGGAGGGTCTGACCTATGAGGAACGGCTGAGGGAGCTGGGGTTGTTTAGCCTGGAGAAGAGGAGGCTCCGAGGTGACCTTATTGCAGTCTACAACTACCTGCAGGGAGGTTGTAGTGAAGTGGGAGTTGGCCTCTTCTCCCGGGCAACCAGCGATAGGACAAGAGGACATAGCCTCAAGCTTTGCCAGGGGAAGTTCAGGTTGGACATCAGGAAGAATTTCTTTACAGAAAGGGTTATTAGACATTGGAATGGGCTGCCCAGGGAGGTGGTGGAGTCACCATCTCTGGAGGTGTTTAAGAAAAGACTGGACATGGCACTTAGTGCCATGGTCTAGTTGACACGGTGGTGCAAGGGCAACGGTTGGACTCGATGATCCCAGAGGTCTCTTCCAACCTGGTTGATTCTGTGATTCTGTGATTCTGTGATTCTGTGCAGAGCAGGCTGCAGGCTCACAAGAATTCATGTGCCACCTGGGTTGGGATGTTTGAGCCCCAGTTACGCTGCAAAAATCTTTGCAGAGCGAGGAGAAGAGTTGCAACATGCAGGTCGACAAGGCAGGGTGGCCCAGCTGAAGTATCGGCAGGAGTCGTGACTCTGTGATTGAGACTTGCTCTTCTCCATCCTGCTGTCAGTCCCTAAAGCACGGGGTGGCCCAAGGAGTTAGGTTTGGTACGTGTTGGCTGTGAGAGTGGCTTACGTGGTGGTGTCCATTCCTTCCCAGGAGAAGGGGTGGGTCCCAGAGGATGCTGAGACCCAGGGGCTCAGCATCCTCTCCTCCTACCTCTGATTTTTGTTGTGCGCTGGGTGCTGACACGAGAGCACTGCTCTGCCAGGCTGAGGCTCAGGAGAGGTGCCACATAGCGGGGTCATTTCTCCACCTTCCTCTCCCTGCCATTAAAAATTCACCTTGTGGGCACCGAGGCGAGTTTTCGCAAGGCCAGTACCGGTCTGTCCCCCAGCAGCCGTCCTGGCGCAGCGGGGTGCAGCCCATCTGCAGGCACAGGGCTGGCCCCGGCGTGGGAGCAGCATGGCCCGGAGATCAGCAGAAATAACTCCCACACACAGCCCGCTGTCCAGCTGCCGGCGTGTCACCGGAGGGCAGGGACACAGGGCTGTGCATGCCTGGGGACCTGCCCTGTGCAGGCAGCTGCCAGCTGTTTGTCCATGCTTGGGGGATGCTGGCTGTCCTGCCATGCTGATGGCAGGTCTCTGAGTCAGTGCCTGGCTGTGGGGTTGGGGCCAGGGCAGGACACCCCCTTGGCTGAGCTCCCCGAAAGTCAGCCAGCGTCTCCCAGTCCCCCAACCCTTGTGCTATTTCTCCCCAGCCCAGTACCCGGTGTCCCTCTGGCGGAGAGGGGGAGCGCTGCCAGAGCATCCCACCCAGCCTCCACCTTCCCTCCACCCAACTCCTTCCAGCCCCCCCATCCCTCCACCCCCGCGCTCCAGCCTAAATAATTCCTCCTCTGCCTGGCGGTGTGCAGACTGCTCTCCTGTCCTTCCCTTAGTCATCGTGCAGCCGAGCGAGACAGATATAGTTGCCTGCGGCTCCTCGCGGATCAGTCACTCCAGCCCCCGGATCGCTTCACTGCTGGGTCGTGGGGTGCACTGTGCCGAACACGAGGTGCCTCCCACTTTACTACCCTCATCGTTGCTGTCAGAGCGCCTCATCCCCCACCCGGGGAGCAAGCGGTCCCGTAGGTGGTGGGTGGGCTGGCAGGTGACCCAGACGGGGCTCTGTGTCCCCGACTGGCTATGGGCTCGGTGCCTCTGGCCGTGCCAAGCGCAGCGCTGGCTTTCTGAGGTGGCTCTGATCCAAATCCCTGCTTTCCAGGTACCCTGGCTGCCTTCTTCCTTCCGTGGCCAGCCAGGGTACACCTTGGCCCCGTGGGGCTCCCAGATTAGCCATGGACTGATGCCTCGTTACCAGTGTCCCCATAGCATGCCTTGACGTGGGAGTGGGGGGGGGCAGAGGGGGGCTGTATCTGCTGGCTTTTAGGTCCAGGGGTGCACCCCTAATGAAGAGGGGATGCTGGGGTGCGCAGAACATGTGTGGTGTGAGAAGGGGTGCTGGGGCATGTGGGGACACGCGTGGCACCATACAGCTGCGCACTGTGCTACCCAGAGGGTCTGTCAGCGTCTGCGCTGATGCCAGATCCACGCAGTTGAAATGGGAAGGCAGGTCCTGCCCTTCGCTGTACCCCAAACCATTTCCCTCCTGGCTTTATTCGGCAGCCGATGGCCCCCGCCACACTAGCCCTGGCACTCGATAGTGACTGCTTAGGGGCCAGCGGGGCGCAGGCTGCTGCGGGGAGGGGAACGGCAGGACACAGGAGCCCCAGGGAGCCCAGGCTTGGGGCCACCATCCCCGGTGCCACCTCCTGGTCCCCCTGCAAGGCCAGGGCAATAGGTGCAGGGAGGCGCAGAGGGAGGCACCCAGGACTTGGGGTGTTCATGTGTTGCTCCCGCATGACCTCGCGAGGAGGCAGGAGAGGACCCGGACACCCTGCCCAGGTGCTGTGTGGGTTGCCAGGATGAGTCACAGTGAAGCTGCTGCTGCAGGGAGCGAGATGATCGCTGTGCCCGGTGCCACGCCATGCCCCCCCCCATCCCGGGGCCGCCCCTGCACCCCTTGCACATGCAGGCACCCCGTGTCCCCACGCACAGCCGTGCTGCGGGGGGGGAGAGTGGGAGTGAGTGTGCTGGGAACGGGAGGCAGCGTCTGGCAGCCCCGTGCTGTGTCAGGGCCACCGAGCCGGCAGGGTAGGGGTGGCAGGAGCCGGTGGCATGGCACGCTATTGGGAACCCACGCACAGCCCCCTGGGTGGGATCCCCTGGGTGGCACTGGCAACGTCCATCCTCCTGGGAGAGGAGCATGCCACCTCCACGCCCGGGTGCCCGCGGGTTTGTGTCCTGTCGAGGCAGCTTGTCCTGCTGCCCCAGCACTGTGCTAGGGGAGGTGCTGGGGAGGGGACCCCATTTCCTCACTCAGGTCCTGTACAGCTCCCTCTGGGCTGCCCTGTGGACCCAAGCAGCATGTGGCTGGTCCCAGCAGGTGCTGGCGGGCATCGCTGTCCCTACCCCTGTCACCACGCCAAGTGCCTGGCTGTGTTTCCATCACCTGAGTATCTTTCCCAGCCCGGTGGCAATGCCGGGTGCGAACAGACACTGTGGCTGCTTGGAGGGTGCAGAGGCTCTGTGCAGAGCAGGGGGTGCCCAGGGCTCCTGCCGGGGGACATGGAGGGGAGGGGGCTCTGGCTCCCTGTGCATCTTGTGGGGAAGGGGTGCTGGACCCAAGGGAGCCCTGGGTACCCTCTTCTCTGAGGCCCAGGGTCTCCCTACTCCTGGGTGCTGCGGAGGATGGAGCCCCCACAGACTGCAGGAGCCTGGGGCTGCCCGGGCTGACATGGGGCGCGTGGCCCAGCACTCACCCACTGAGGGCACGGATAACCACAGAGGAGGAGGGTGCTATGGGGCAGAGTTTGGGGTCAGAGCCAGGTTTGGGGCAGGAGGAGAAGGGGGACACAAACCACCCTATGAAATGCTGTCTGGGGACGGGAATGTGTCCCTGCATCCTTCTCCCTGCATGCTCCAACAGCTGTGGGACCAGTGGCTGGGCATGACAATGGAAGCATGGCTGGTGTGGTGATGCCAGCCCATCGGTTCCACCGGCACAGCCTGGTGGCGTGCGTGTGTCCCCTGCCGGCCATGCCGTCCCGTGTCCCCGTCCCCGGCGCAGGGGCCAGGGATGGCTGTGCAGTGTGCAGGTCTGAAAGTGGCACTGCTGCTGCCAGCGCGGAGCAGAGGCGACACCCTGCGGCCACCGCTCTGCTGGGAAGGGGGGGGACACTTCTTAGGGTCCCTCACACCCTTCCCCAGCCCCCCGGTCCCCAGAGGGCTCTTGTCGCTCCAGGGACCCTGGCTTCGGGTGGGGGGGGTGTCACTTTTGGGTGTTCCAACCTCCTCATCCCAGCTCTGTGCCCCAAATTCCCTCGGCTTCCCCCACTCCTCGCCCTGCTGGCATCTGGGGGGGACAACGGTAAACGGGGACACTTGTCCCCGCTCTGCATGGTCACTCCTGCGCTGGGCCTGGAAGGGATGGGTGGTGGGGGCCGTGAGGATGGCACTGCCCTGGAGGGGCTGTGGCTGTTGCTGTCCCTGTCACACACTGCCCAGAGGGATGGCAGTGCCGTGGAGGGGCTGTGGCTGTTGCTGTCCCTGTCACACACTGCCCAGAGGGGTGGCAGTGCCCTGGAGGGTCTGTGGCTGTTGCTGTCACTGTCACACGCTGCCCAGAGGGGTGGCAGTGCCCTCGAGGAGCTGTGGCTGTGGCTGTCACTGTCACACGCTGCCCAGAGAACCCCCTTTTCCTGCCGGAGGTCCCTGGCTGGTCCTGTGGCAGTGGTGGGATGGGGCTCTGACATCTTGCCCCAGCGATGGCTGGGTGCCACGGCTCATGGTGACACTGTTTCAGCCCAGTGGGACACCACTGTCCCTGCCATGTCGGCACAGCTCCCCACACGCGTCCCCTCTGTTGTGGGGCACATCGCAGTCATCTCCCCTCTGGGACACACCAGACCTGGTGGCACCTGGCCAAGCCCAGGGGAGCCCCGGGGACACGCAGAGGTGCCCGGCCTTGGAGGAGGCTGCTATCCCGCACCCTGGGGTGCAAAGCCAAGTGCCCACCTTCCCCACAAGCAGAGGTGTTTTGGGGTGTGTGCCAGGCCTGTGCAATGGCCGTGCATCCCAGCAGAGGGTGCAGCCTCCCCACAGAGTGGAACACGGCCACCCCAGAGTCCCCGTGGGACAGCGGGGACACCCTATGGGACAGCGGGGACACCCTGAGCCACGCAAGACAAGGTGATCCGGGCTCCTTGCAGATGGCAGGACCTCATGGGTGAAGGGTGGCCGATGCTCTGAGCGCTGCAAAACGTAACGCGCAAGCCCCAGGACCCCACGGTGTCCCCAGCCCCAGGCTGGGTGACACTGGGATGGAGCCCTGGGGCTGGGACACCCCCCTGGGGAACATCCCCACAGGAAGCAGAGCACCCACTGCCTGGCACCTGGCAGTGGGTGATGGACCTGGGACGGCGGACCCGTGGGCTGCATGGATGCCATCACTACAGCATGACTTTAACACCCTGTGATTTCCATCCTTGTGGGGTCTGGGTGGGCGGGTGGGTTGGACAGCCGATTCCTGCCCCAGCCTTAAATCCCAGGGGAGCATCCCCATCCTTCAGTTTGGGGCCTCTGGGACTTCCACTGGAGAAGTTTGCACCAGCAGTTGGTAGGAGGTTTGCGCCAGCATTCAGGGAAAGGTTTGCACGAGCATTTGGGGAGAAGTTTGCATGAGCATTCAGGGGAGATTTGCACCAGCGTTCGGGTGGTGAGGTTTGCACCAACATGCAGGGAAGGCTGGGGCTGGGAAAGCCGCCTATGCCTTGTCCCCGTGGGAAGGGGTGGCTGCAGAGTGGGGCTGGATCAGGGTCTGAGGAGGTTCTGCCATCCCAGCTTGGATCCTGTGGGATGCTCAGAGCGTGGGCTCGGGGTGCTGGCAGGGGGTGCTTCAGCCCCAGGGTCCCAGGAACTGTGCTCTGCCCCAGCTCGCTCTCCAGCTCTGGCAGCTGGAGCAGTAACACAGCAATTAACAGCATTTTCCCAGGCGAGGGCTTCCCTGGGGCATAGCCCAGGGCATCACCCACCCGTGGCATCCCGGCTTCAGGCACACAAACCACCTGCCCGCTCCTCCTTCCTCCGGGTGCCCACCCTCTTCCTTGAGGTGGTAGGTGCATCTCCCAGAAGTTTTTGCAGCTAATCCGTCTTCCAGGGCCTGAAACGCTCGGTGCTCCCCAGGCTGGATTTTCTCTGGGGGGCAAGCTGGACACTGCCGCTACGGTCTGCACACAATGGGCACCTCGAGTTTGTAGGGTCCTGGGTGCAGCCCCTTGTTTCCTCCCATTGCTGCTGCAGGACAGTTTGGGGACACAAGGCCAAGCCTGCCTGATGGGACAGGGACCTGGGGACAGGGACCTGAAGCCAGGGCAGGGTGTTACACACAACAGGCAGCTGTGGGGTCCCCAGAAATCCCCGAGGAGAAGCCAGAAGGCCCGTACGCGTGCCGGCCAGAGGCTAGTTGGATACAGCTGTTTAATGGATGCTTCCCCGTACAGAGCGAGTGTTGCGACCCACACACCCACGGCCGCCTCCTTGCCACGGCCACAGCTCTGGCTCCATCTCGGGCATGGAGTCCAAAGTATCCCCATTGGCCTGGCACACGGGGGCGGTCGAGGAAGATGTCACGGCACCGGCGTGCCTCCTGGTCTTGCAGCGGGGAGAGTCCCCAGAGAGGGGACCTGTGCTCTGGCTGGGGAAGGGGCGGCCGAGCGAGATGGTGCCCCCATTACATGGGGGGGTGGAGGTGAGGGAGTGACCAGGCTGGCGCAGGTACACCCTGGTCTATGTGCACCCTGGGGAACCCCAGCTGAGCCAGGGCATGCCCGGGGGGTAGAGGCTGCGGGCACAGGGGGGAGAGGCTGCGGGCACTGCGGGGAAGGGGTCAGAGGCGCAGGGGGCAGCTGCTGGGGCTGCTGTGGACCTGGGCATCCCAACCCCCGGCTTGTGTGGGGTGAGGTTTCCAGGGGTCCCTGCTCCTTCGCCTGCGGGCTGAGCGCATCCATCCACCGTAGGGCCACTGAGCACCAACCCTGCCCAGTGAGTGCCTCATCCCTGCAGCTGACTGCCCGGGGGCTCTGGGGTCTGCCCCATCCTCCTCGCCCCGAGCCCTAATGCCCCCAGCGAGGCGGGGATGCCGGCTCACCGTGCTGGGGAGGGAGTGGGAGCGAGCAGGGATCTTGCAGGACCTCAATGCTGAGCAGGGGGAGACCATCCCATGGGACCAGGGGGACAGGAGGGGGTGAGGGATGCAGTGCAGCACTGCTGTACATCCAAGCTAGCCCTCCTGGTGCTTTCTGTTCCTGGTGCTCCTTCCCACAACACTGCTGTTGCCATTAAATGGTTGGTCCCCAGCGGGACAGAGTTGAGCCGTGCCATGAAACACTCTCCCAGACACGGCCACGAGCTGTGGGTGCCAGGATGGACCTACTGGGCTCCAGCCCCTGTTGGAGCCGGGCAGGGATGTGAGAGAGGCCAAGCGGGCGTCAGCTACGTCCTCCTCACGAGGATGCACCATGCTGGTGAGCTGAGCTGGTGCTTGCCACAGACACCGGGTGCTGCTGCTGGCGTGCGCAGAGGCTCAGCCATGCTGCCCCACGGTGCTGTGGGAGGCCGGGGGCGCACGGCTGCCCTGGGCGCTGCTTGAACCCGTAACTACCCGGGCCCAGTTTCAGGACCAGAGCAAGTCCCGCTTCTTGGGGGCAGACCCCATTATGTCTGTGGGTGCCTGGGGACAGGCTCCCAGTGGGGACAGACACTGGTGGGCGAGAGGGTGCTGTGGGGCTGGGGGTTATAGGGGCAACAGGTTCCCTGCCCCCTGCGCCCCATGTCATCCCCAGGCGCTGGACCCTCCCCACAGTGGGGTTTGTGGGGGGATCCCCGGTGCCCCATGGCATCCCCAGGCACTGGACCCCTCCGCGCAGTGGGGTTTGTGGGGGGGATCCCCCGTGCCCCACGGCATCCCCAGGCACTGGACCCCTCTGCACAGTGGGGTCTGTGGGGGGATCCCCTGTGCCCCACAGCATCCCTGGGCACTAGGCCCCTCCCCACTGTGGGGTCTGGGGGGGATCCCCCGTGCCCCATGGCATCCCCGTGCCCCACGGCATCCCTGTGCCCCATGGCATCCCCGGGCACCGGACCCCTCCCCGCAGTGGGCTCTGTGGGGTGCAGGGGCAGTGGGGCCACTCCCTCTGCCCCTCCCCACTTCCCCTCCACCAATCAGAGACCCCCAGAGCCACACCCGCTCCCTCAGCCAATCAGACCTTGGCACCCATCCTCTTCACAGCCAATCCAAAGCGGGGGCAGGGGGTGAGGGCAGCGCCGGCCGCTTCCCCGCCAGCCAATCGACGCCCGGCTCCGCCCAGAGGGGAGGGCGGGGCGGGTCCGGTGGCGGGAGCACCGTCGCGGCCCAAGATGGCGGCCGGGGGCTAGGCGGGGGGCTGGGCTGGGGGCTGCAGGTGCCGGGCGGCGCTGTTGGGGCGGGCGGCCAGGACGTAGGCGACATTGTCCCGCAGGAAGCCGGGCCAGTCGACGCGCCTGCGGGCACACGCGGGCTCACCGGCCGCCCCGACGCCGCTGCTGCCCCTGGCGCCTCCCCACAAAGGGGGGTGTCCCCCCCCCCAACCCACACCGCCCCCCACCTCACCTGGCCTCCTCCCGCTCCCTGGCCGGCGGAGTCTTCTCCTGGCTCTTGGCGCTGGCGCTGCTGGCGGGGCTGCTCTCCGACATGGGCCCCACGTGGCTGATGCTGTGGGGAGGAGGAGGAAGGCGCTCTTCATCCCCCCCCTTCCTTGCACCCCAAATGGCGATGGTGGGGGGCAGTGGGTGCGCGGGGCCAGGGCAAGGCTGTGGGGCCAGGGCAGGGCTGCGGGGCCCTGGAAGGGGAGGTGGCAGGAAGGGGGGACACCCATTCGTGTGCCGAGCCCCTGCGGTGGGTGCCGGGGCTGTGCCGGGGGCCCCAGCAGGGATGTCACCCCGAGCCCAGGGCGGGTGTCCCCGTACCTGACGTTGCAGGACAGCGTCTCCTTCTGGTGCTTGCGGAACCAGCCGTGCCGGGCCCGGCGGCACTCGACCTCCCCGATGAAGCCGTCGCCATCCTGGTCCAGGGCCAGGAAGGCCACCCGTGCCCGCTCCCGCTCCTTGGCCGTCAGCAGCCGCAGCAGGGCGTTCTGGGGGGGCAGAGAGGGGAAGGGGGAGCGCTCGCCCCACGGGAACCCCCCCGCCCCCGTGCATAATGCCCTGGGTGCCACAGTCATGGGTGCTGGCCAGGGGAGCCAGCCCCACGTGCTGCAGCCATGGGTGGCAGCTGTAGGAGCCCTGGGTGCTGCAGCCATAGGTGCTGGCCATGGGAGTTGGCCTTGGGTGCCATGGCCATGGGTGCTGGCCATTGGGGGCAGCCCTGGATGCCACGGACATGGGTGCTGGACTTGGGAGCTGGCCTCAGATGCCATGGCTGAGGGAACTGGCCACAGGTGCTGCAGCTGTGGGTGCTGGCTGTGGAAGCCAGTCCCAAGTGCCATGGCCATGGGTGCTGGTGGTGGGAGACAGGCCCAGATGTCATGGCCGTGGGTGCTGGCTGTGGGAGCTGGCCTTGGGTGCTGTGGCCATGGGTGCTGGCTGTGGGAGTCACCCCCAGGTGCCGAGGCTGTGGGTGCTGGCCATGGGAGCCACCCGCAGGTGCTGTGGCCATGGGTGCTGGCCGTGGGAGCCAGCCCTGGGGGCCACAGCCGTACCTGCGGCCGTAGTTTCTGCAGCAGCTGGATGGACTCGTGGGAGAGGAAGTCGTGCCACTCGATGTGCCCCTTCTTGTCGGGGTCCAGGGCGGAGAACTGCAGGGCTGCCTGCTCCTCCTGCGCCTCGGCCATGGGCCGCTCGAACTGCTGCTTGTGCACTAGGTGCTTGTAGTGCAGGAAGTCATCCAGGGTCAGGCAGGTCTCTGTGGGGGACAGGCCAGCTGTGTGGCATCTGGGGAGAGGAGACCTGCCTCCCCCCACCACCCAGGACCTGCCGCAGTGGGGGTCCGCACCTGGGATGATCTTGCAGTGCCGCAGGGTCTCCATCAGGCTGTACATCTCTTCCTCCGTCAGCAGGAGATTGAGGTTGTCCTGGGGTGGGGGGCAGAGAGGAGCCGTGGGGCAGAGGCATGGGCTGAGGGGAGCACCCGGCCATGCCGCGGTACTGGGATCCCTTGAAGGTGCATGGGTGTGGGCACACAGAGAGGGACGGTACGGTGTGTCACCCAGGGGTGCTGCAGTGGGATGGCTCTGTGCCCTGGATTTTTGGGTGCCATTACAGCTCTGCCACAGCTCTGCATGTGCCCCATGGCATGTCCCATGGCATCACGTGCCCCCGCCAAGGTGCTGGGGGGGGTGGCTGTCCCCTGTCATCTGGTGCCTCCCCATCAGGCCAAGGTGGGCGGCAGGAGCTGGGGAGCAGCAGGTCCCCCATCACCCTGCACCAGACCCTGCTCACGCCCGCGCCAGGCACAGCTCCGCGGGGAGCACCCACCACCCAGCAGAAGCCAGGTGCCCCCCACCCCAGGCACTCACGCAGTAGTAGCAGCTCCAGCCTGTCTCAGTGTGAGCTGTCTCTGTCACCTCCACGGCGCTGTCATTCTGCAGGTAGCCCATGCGGCGCAGGCAGCCATCGTGGTACACCCGGCTGCAGATGCGGCAGGGGAAGAGGCTCTCGGCCGTCCACACCTCGCAGATCTCGCACATCTCGTCATTGAGGACCTGGGGGGAGATGGGCAGCTGCTCAGAGGGGCAGCGTGGGCAGGGGGGGCTGGCTTCTTGAGGTGGGGGTCGGAGTGGTGCTTTGCAGGTGGGAATAGGCGTTGGGGGGCCGAGGGGATGGTGGGGTGGGATTGTGTGGGGCTGGATGGGGAATAGATGGGTGATGGGTTCATAGGGGGTTAGAGGAGGGTGGATGGGTTTGTGGGGATGAACAGAGGGTGGATGGGCCCAGCTGTAGGGTTGGTGGGGTTGTAGGTTCTCTGGGGTGCAGCGTTGTAGGTGTGGATGGCCGGGCTGTGGGGTTGTAGGTTGGCTGGTCTTTAGGGTTGTAGTGTGGGCGGGTGGAAGTGCTGATCTGTGGGTTGGCTGGTTGTAGGTGTGGACGGATAAGCTGTAAGGCTGTAGGTGGGCTGGGGTGTGGGCTTGTGGTGGTGGGTGGATGGGTAGGGTCACAGGTGTGGATGGGTGGGCTGCAGGATTCTGGGCATGGTGGATAAGCTGTTGGGCTGTAGGTGGGCTGGGCTGTGAGGGTCACAGGTGTGGATGGACGGGTTGAGTTGCAGGCTGGCTGGCTGTAGGCTGACACATAGATGGGATTGTCCTCTCTTCCTCAAAGCCAGAGCTGTCTGTGCCCAGCAGTGACCTCTCCTCTCGAAGACACCCCAGGGTCCCTCTGGGGCAAGTCTGACCAGTCGCGCCCTCCTCCCTGCATGGCATGTCCCCCTGCCCAGCCCAGCCCCCGGCCCCCTGCCCCACTGAGCCACCGGACAGCACCAGCGGTGCTTGCACAACCCCGGGGCTCCCCCCTGCGCATCTCCCGCCCCGTCCCCGTCCACATCCCTCCTGCCCCGTTCCCATGCTCTGGCCGCTCGCCTGCTCCCGCTGCTCCAGGCTGATGTCCGGGGGCTCGTCATCGTGCAGCTCCCGCTTGGGCCGTATGAAGGCGGGCGGCGTGAACCTGTTGGCTCGGTCAAACTCCTCCGGCTCCACACCCCGGCCGTCCCGCAGCCGCTCCCAGGCCGCCTTGCTGGCGCTGCTCTCCTCCGGCTGGGAAGGTCCCGCTGATGCCTCCTCCTCTCCCTCCTGCACTGCCTGCTCCAGCGTCCCCCGGCGTGTGTCCCCCACCTCTGCCCGCCGCCGTGCCGATGGCTGCTCCTGCAGCCCGTCCTTAAAGGCTGACACAGCCAAGCTGACCTTCTGCACCTTCTCCACCGTCTGCCGCCTGGACATCAGCACCCCCATGGCTCTGCGGGGCTGGGGGGAAGGTCTCAGTGTTAAGGCCCTGCGGTGCAATGCTGCTCCCCACCCTGCACCATGTCCCTGGCCCCAAAAAGGTGTCCCGGTGGCTGTCCCCCAGCTGTGCAGGGAGCAGCTTGGGGCAGGGAGAAGTGGGGCCTCCTTGGCAAGATGGCGTTGAGGGTCTTCCATGGTGGTCATGGGGAGATGGACCCAAAGCCACGTGGAGATCTGGCCGTGGTGGGTCTGAGCGTTGGTGGGGGGACTGGGCAGCAAGCAGGGAGCTGATCTGGGGGCACCGTGCCTCTCCCATCCTTGCTCTGTGGACTCTGGCTTAACAAGAAACACATCCAGGCCCTTCCCACACCAGACCAGTAAATCCCAGAGGGACTGGGACGAGCTGTAATCCTGCCCCTTGCATGCATCCCATTCTGCCTTGGAGAAAGCCTCTTTGGCCAGCCGCGGGTGAGAGGTATCCTCCTTGCAGCTCTACCCAGGGCTGGGGCATAGCAGAGCCGGTGCTGGGTCTCTTACCTTCCCTAAATTTCAATTATCACAGAATCACAGAATCACAGAATCACAGAATGGTTTGGGTTGGAAGGGACCTTAAAGATCATCTAGTTCCAACCCCCCTGCCATGGGCAGGGACACCTTCCACCAGACCAGGTTGCTCAAAGCCCCGTCCAGCCTGGCCTTGAACACTGCCAGGGAGGGGGCAGCCACAGCTTCTCTGGGCAACCTGGGCCAGTGTCTCTCCACCCTCACAGTGAATTCACCCCCCAGTCTCTCCTGTGCTCGCACACTCATCAGTATGCGTGTTTGCTGCTGCCCCGATTGCTGGGCATCCTGCATCCCACCCCAAAACATGGGTCGGGGCTGGCTCGCAGCAAGGAGCCACGCGGAGAGGTTGGGCCAGCCGTGGGAGGGCTGCGAGGGTGCAGGAGGGACGGGGAGAGCAGTGCGTGCGTTTGGGGCATGTGGGTCCCAAAATGGGTTTGGGTGCAGGACCGAGGGAAGATCATCTTAGGGCGAAACAGGGAGGGCACCAGCAGCATCCCTCCGCTCGTCCCCGCATCCGCTGGTGCCCAGCCCCATGCTCTTGCCCTGTGACCCCCAGCCGCCCGGGCTCCGTCCACACACGCGCGTGTGCGCGGGCGTGCAAACCTAAACACGTCCGCGCGCACACGCATGTGATTTCCCAGCCTCCCCCCGCCCCTGCGGGACCATCTGCGTGCAGATTCCCACGTGCGGAGCCGGGCGTGCCACACACGCAGGCCCCGTCCTGTGCGGGGTGGGGGGGTCTCGGTGTCGGGCACGCGTGGACGGGGGTGTTTGCACCCGTTGGCCCCCGTGTCTGGCTCAGCGTGCTGCAGCTCCTGGGGCTTTGCGAAGGTGGGAGTGGAGAAGAGCTGGAGACACGTGTCCAAGCCACAGCACCAGCATCCCTGCAGCTCTGCCGGCAGCAGGGAAGGCACCAGGGCATCCCTGCCTCCTCGCCCTGCCCCGGGCAGCTCGGGATCCCATCGGCCATGGGTAGGATCGGCTCTGCTGCTGGGCAGCACTGCGGCTCTGCCTGCGAGCCAGCGAGCTGGGGGGGCTGCAGGGAGATCCCCCCCTTTGCAGGTCCCTGCATCACTGTGCGTGGGTCAGATGCTGGCCTCATCCCACCCAAGGCTTGGGTAGAAGCGGGGAGGAGACTGCACAGAGGGGCTGGGCTCATGGAGAAGAGCCCAAAGAGGGGTGTGGGCCCCAGCTCTCGGCACGCCAGGCCCCCAGTAGCCGCACTGGTGCTCCTGATCCTCAGTGTGCTGGCAGCACTTCCCCGCAGCACCGCGGGGCTCCGGGTGGCCCATCCCCAGCCACCCTGCAGGATGGCAGGGCAGCAGCGGGGCGACTGGCATGTGAGCCTGCTGTAATCCCCCAAAAATGAGGTTCCCCTGCGTGTTCATGGCGTCGTCACCCCCCTGCCCTGCACTGCTGCTGGAGGATCCCAGCCCATCTCCCTGTTCCGTGTCCTCTCCCAGTGCCACCCTGAGTGTCTCCTGCCACAGTCGGTGCCACCAGCTGCTGTGTGCCTGGAGTCTGGAGGGCACCACTCCTGTCACAGCTTGTGTCTGTTCTCAGCCCCACCGGCGTCCCTGTCCCTGCTAGTGCTGCACAGCCGCACCCTGCCTGCACATCCAGGGGCTAAATGGCTTCTGCCTGAGCCCCGTCTCCAGGCGCCACTGCCTTTCCACAGGCCCCAGTGCTCCCCAGATACCCCAAACCTGCTCTGCACTCTCCACCACCCCCTTTCCCCCATGCCCTGCCTGACCCATTGGTTGTGTGGGGTGGGACATCACCCCGCACACAGCCTGGCCCAGCTCAGTGTCCTGCCGGCCTTAGGGGTCCCCCCCCTCTCCTGGGGACCCCTGGACATGGGGAGGAGGGACCACAGGCACACTTGCCCCATAGCAGCCCTGCTACCGGAGCAGCCCCTGTGTCACAACGTGTCCCCAGGGGAAGGTGTCTCCACTGCTGTTTGTGGCCACCCCTCCTCGAGGCACCTGGCAGCTGGGGATCTGCTGCCACCACCGGGCTCACCTTGCCCGAGGTGCTGGGGCCTCGACCTTGCTGCCAGGCACCAGCATGGGGGCTTTTTTTAGGTGGCCCCATGGAGGAGCTAAATCTGGCCATGGGCTGGAGCTGCCTGCAAACACCCGGCTCCACCGAGCCCTGTTGGCACCTGGGGCTGTCACAGTGGGTGGTGGGCACCTTCCCACCCCCTTCCCTTCCCTCGTTCCTGGTCTCCTGCACCCCTGCCCTATGCCCTGGTCAGCACCCATTCCTCATGCTCTTGTGATGGGGATTTGCTCCTTGCTACTTCATCTCTGCAGCAAAACACTGAACCAGAAAGCAGGGCAGGGTAAAGCACTTCATCCTCCTAGCACCCATGGATTCATCTTTCCCAGCCCCACGCAGCTCTCTTCCTGGGGAAACTGAGGCACAGAGGCAAGGCTGGTGCAGCTGGAGTGAGGATCATCCTGTTTTAGGCAGGGATGGGGGCACTGGCAGGACAGGGCTGGTGGCCAGCATGGGAGAAGGAAGCAGGGCAGAGCATCGCGATGCAAACAGAGCCAGTGGTCCCTGCGTGGCTCCAAAATCTCCTCTCTCCCATCGCAGTGGGAGTGGGGAGCACCCGCGGCTCGTGCTGGGGTTACGGGGTGCCAGGTTAGCCTATGAGGGCAGCAGTGGGTGCAGGGCCGTGGGTGATGCGTGGGTGGGTGTATCGCAGGGTGGTGGGAGTGTTGTGGTGGCTGGGAGCGCAGGATGGATGCGGCGGGGAGCGGCGCGAGGTGGATGTGTTGGGGTGGATGTGCTACGGGGTGGATGCCTTATGGGGTGGATGTGCTATGGGGTGGATGTGCTACGGGGTGGATGCATTATGGGGTGGATGTGTTATGGGGTGGATGCGCTAAGGGGTGGATGCGCTAAGGGGTGTATGTGTTATGGGGTGGATGTGCTATGGGGTGGATGTGTTATGGGGTGGATGTGTTGGGGTGGATGTGCTATGGGGTGGATGCGTTATGGGGTGGATGTGTTATGTGGTGGATGTGTTATGGGGTGAATGGATTATGGGGTGGATGTGTTATGTGGTGGATGTGTTATGGGGTGAATGGATTATGGGGTGGATGTGTTATGGGGTGGATGCGCTATGGGATGGATGTGCTATGGGGTGGATGTGCTATGGGGTGGATGCATTATGGGTTGTGTGCGTTATGGGGTGGGTGCGTTATGGGGTGGATGTGCTATGGGGTGCATGTGTTATGGGGTGAATGCGTTATGGGGCGGATGCTTTGTGGGATGGATGCGCTACGGGGCGGATGCGTTATGGGGCGGATGCGTTATGGGGTGGATGTGCTACGGGGTGGATGCATTATGGGGTGGATGCGCTACGGGGTGGATGCATTATGGGGTGGATGCGCTACAGGGTGGATGCATTATGGGGTGGATGCGTTATGAGGTGGGTGCGTTATGGGGTGGGTGCGTTATGGGGTGGATGCGTTATGGGGTGGGTGCATTATGGGGTGGGTGCGCTATGGGGTGGATGTGCTACGGTGCAGCTGGCAGTGCGGGGTGGGTGTTACGGCCCGGCGGGGAGCGTGCGGGCTGGGGGTGCTGCAGCGGCTGTGGGCATGGCGTGGGTGGTGGCTCTGGGTGCGGGGACGTTGCAGCAGCTGTGGGTGCGGGGTGGTGTCTGTGGCAGCTGGGGGTGCGGGACGGGTGTGTTTCAGGGGCCGTGGGTGCAGGGTGGGCTGTTGCGGTGCCTGGTGGTGGCATGGGGACCTGGGGGTGAGGATCCATAGGGCCCGCAGGGCTGTCTGTTGCCTCCCTGCCTGCCCCCCGCTCAGCCACGCTGCGTCCTCGGTGCAAAGCCCCTCCAGCAAACCAGGGGCCAGCAGGCGCTTGGGCTGGTGCACACCATGAGCAAGGTCCGTGGCACCCCCTGCGCCCACCCTCGAGGGGATGCAGCAGGAGTGTGCCAGGAGCAGGACCCCTCCTGGGCTCCCTGGCTGGTGGGGAAGGATGTGCCTGGTGCCCATGGGCTCCCCATGGACCAAGCCTCCTCCCTGCCCTCGCCAGGCTCCCTGTGTTTTTACCCCACCCCCCAGTGCTGTGCCTTCCTGGGAGCAGCATTAGGGACCTGGGGGCAGAGGAATGTGGTACCGACGGGGAGGACACGCCGGGGACCCCTGGACCCATGGCAGCCCTGTCCCAGGGCTTGGTCTGAAGGGCATGGAGCAGGGCTGGGAGGAGCTGCCGTGGCTCTGGCACAGCCCTGCACAGCCTGCCAGCCGCTGCCTGCCCGGGGGCGAGGGGTACCCCACATCCCACCTCCTTGAGCTGGCTGGGGATGTCCAGAGGGGTCTGGCAGCACCCCCTTGTCCCCTCTCCCTGGCAGATGACACGTGCTGGGACTGTGGCACCACTGGAGCTGCTGCTGCGAGGTGACCCGGTTGCCATGGGGCAGGGAGATCCGTGGCTGTTGGTACCCTCCCCACCCTCTGCAGGGCTGCGGGGACCCGGTGGGGAGGTTTGGGGGAGGGGGTGGCTGGAGACCCAGCTGTGCTGTGTCCCCCTCCTGGGGACACCAAGCCTGGGGGTGCTCTCCCTGCTGGATCAGGCTGCCTGTCCTGCCGCGCCATGGCAGATTTTATAGGTGTGTCGCACGTTTCCATCTCCCAGAGGGGGATGAAAATGCCGTGACAGCAGAGTCTCTTCCCCTGCAGCAGACACGGCTCTTGCCCAGCTCCCCACTCTCCTCCTCATCCCCCTCCCCAGCCCCTCTCCTCAGCACCCACATGAGGACCTCAATGCCTAGGCAGGACCCTCCCACCCCATCTGCGTCCCCATCCCAGGAGCCCTGGTCACCCCTCCCTGTGCCAGGACTCTGGGGGCAGCAGGGGGACCCACCCATGGGTGTCATGACATGCAGCCAGCCCATGCCATGCACCAGGAGAAGAACCAACAGCAGCAAAAAAAAGCCACTTACCAGGTTCAGGGTCCGTCTGGGGAGCACGAGCCCTAGAGAGCAGTCCACACCATGCCCATCACCGCTGCCTCTGGCCACGACCCCCTCTCCACTCACGGGTGCTCACTGCATCCCACACCCCACGTGCAAATCGGGGATGGAGCGGCGAGGCTGGTACCCGGGGAGCCAGAGCCCTGCACTTGCTGCTGGGGGATGCAGGAGACAGCGCGATGCTGGGAGTGGATGCCAGTGTCTAGCGCGCGCGCGCGAGTGCACACACACGGAGGAAGCAGGGAGCTTGTGACTGGGGCTGAGCAGATGCAGCCTGGCTTGCTGTCCCTGTACCAATTGCTGCCTGAGCTGTGTTAAATGGCTCTCTGAGACATGAAGTGTTTTTTTAATGGGGCTGACGTTGGCTGGGAGATACCAATAAAAGCTTTCCCTGCATCTCCTCTGGCCCCCTGGGCCGAACCGCCTTTCTTCGAGACAACCTCAAGGGCTATGGAGATGGAGCTGCATCCACGGAGGAGCGAAGGTCTCCCCTGCCCACCCGCCGGGGACCCGGTGCCCTGGCCACAGGCTACCTGCAACTACTTTAACCCCATGCCTGCCGGTCAGCGTTGCAGGCAGGCTGTCATCCCCGTGCCATGGTGCAGAGGGGACACGGTGACTCCTGGCTACGCACAGCCCTGTGTGCCCGGTGCAATGCAGCACCAGGGGTTTTGGTTCTCCTGGTCCCCAGGACTGGATATCACCTGGGTGCACACCACAGGGCTGCAGCAAGGCTGGGGGCTCGCGGAGGGTGCGAGGGAGATGATGAGGCAGGAGGGAGGATGCTGGGCTGGAGAGGAGGGCACAGCCCTAATGCAGTGCTTCTGGAGGTGGGATATCTGCTCCGTGTGCATCCCCAGCTGCCCCACACTGGCCTGGTGGACATGGTCACTCAGCCCCCCGACACCGTCCTGGAATGGGGTACTGTTGTCTGAGGGGGCTGTGCTTTCCCCTTCAAGAGCTGCCAGTTGTACCTGGGGATGATTTAGGGTGCAAGACCCTCTGAGCCCTCCTCGGAACAGCTTCCAGCCAGGCCTCAAATTAGAGCTGAATGTCAGAGCAGAGGGGCCCGGGCAGTGGAGACAGCTGTAGGGCTGCCCTGCCCCTCGGCCAGGCTGGGTACAGCAGGTCCTCTCCTGGCTAGGGGAGAGGGATGCTCTGCTCGGCCCCACTGCACTGTTCCTGTCCCAAGGATGCTTTCGAGGGGGGAACCCCACATCCTAGCCTGACATCCCAGCCATGCCAGCCCCCGTGCCCGCCGTGCAGATGTGCCAGCCCTGTCAGCCCCACAGAGGAGAGGAGGCGTGTGCATGTGTGCAGTGATGTATGTGTCTGCAGAGTGGCTCAGGAGGCCTTGGCAGAGCAGCGAGGGGCAGCAGCCGGGATGTCACCTGACCCACGCAGAGATCATGGGGAGCATGGGGTGGGATGAAAGACCATTTGATGGCTGAAGCTTGCTGGCTCCCTGGAGGTGGGCAGCACCACCTCTGAGGTCTTCTCCACCTCTGAAAAAGCCTGTGCTGGACCCAGCTTCCAATGCCCCTGCAGTACCCTGCCTCCCCAGGAGCAAGTGGCTGGGGCAGGGCAGCCTCGAGGGTGCTCCCAGCACCATATTCGGGGCAGGTTTGCTCCCACCTGTGCCTCACACTGGTGTCAGGCTAGTCCCTGACCCCTGACTGCTGCTCACAGAATCAGAATAAAGAATCAATCAGGTTGGAAGAGACCTCTGGGATCATCGAGTCCAACCATTGCCCTGACACCACCATGTCAACTAGACCATGGCACTAAGAGCCATGTCCAGTCTTTTCTTAAACACATCCAGAGGTGGTGACTCCAGCACCTCCTTGGGCAGCCCTTTCCAATGTCTAGTGACCCTTTCTGAGAAGAAGTGCTCCTCACCCTGTGCCAGCCCTCCCTAGACTTGTGGGTGCCAACACTGGTCCCACAAAACCAATACCTCCATTACAGACCCTTCCCACTCCTGTGCGTCTCAGCAAGGAGTGAGATGAGACTGTCTGCAGCTCATGTCACCTGCAAGCAGAGGCAGGGCTGGGAAAGGCAGCATCTGGGCACTGCGCCGGGACCTGAGCCAGCCCGTGCCTTCCTTCCTCGCTGGGTGGAGATGTGCAAAGCCAGGCTGCAGGCAGGATTTATCTGCTTTCTGCTTGCGGCTGTCAGGTCCTGTCTTGCTTTGCTCTATCAGCTGCAGGAGCCTTGCAGGGAGCCTCTGGTTGCCCTTCCCTGGCTCGGGGTGCCTCTCTGTGCTTCATCCTTCCCCAGGGATGCTTCCCTTTAGGGTGAATCACATTTTGTGTTATTTGGCCTGGGGAGCATGATGGAAAGGTGCTGGGATGTGTGTGGGGTGGAGGCCAGCTGTAAATGAGGCCAAAGGAAAACATCTCTGCAGATGAACCCTGGCCCCAGAGGACTGGGGAAAGGGGGAGGCGATGGAGGAGGGATGTGCTGGCAGGCTGTGAAAGCTTTAAGTGCCTGGGTGGGGAGAGCCCTGGCCCGGTGGTTCCTGGAAAAGCAAAGCAGCACCAGCCCTGCTCCTGCTCAAGCTGCCGAGAGGTTTGGGGGTCCTGCTGCCATCAGCCCTGGTGCTCTGCGGTCCCTGATGTAGCATGGCCAGGCTGTACCTCCCCAGCAAGGCTCTGTGGATGGGGTTGGCTGAGCCTGGGGTCTAGCAGCTCCTCGCCAGCCCTTGGGTGCACCAGGATCCAGCAATGGTCCTACCAAAGGACAGCTGCAGCCCAGATCTGCTTCTGCAAGGGGCATCCAGCAGCCTCTGCCCCGTGCAAGACGCAGGATGCTCTTGCAGCCCCTGGGAGAAGGAAGACACAATCCCCTGCCCCCTCTGAAAAGCCACAGCACGGCTGGGTGCCCGTTGGAGCAGCAGCGATGGCAACAGGCTGGGAAAGTTCTTGGCAGAGCTGGCAGCGCTGGAGGAGGGCTGCAGGGGCGGAGGTGAGAGCTGAGCTGCAGCGGGAAAGTGCGTTTTCACCAGCTCCCGCTCCCCCTCCGAGATCTCGCACGACGCCCGCGTGTAGGTCACTGGCTGCTGCAGCGACGCGGCGTGTGGGCTCACCATCTGCGGCTGCTTCTGGAGCCCGCCGACCGGGAACGCTGCCACGTGCCGCCCCGGCTCGTCCCCGCTCCCACCCGGCCCCCAGCCCCAAAGCCACCAGCAACCTCCGGGGCCACAGGGCAACGGGTTTGCTTTTGGATGGAGGGGACCTGAACTTTTGTCTCCTGCCAAGCAGCAGGAGCAGCGGCAGTGGGCTGCCTGTGCGAGCTGGCGTTCCTGCCAGTCAGCGGGGGGTGATGGAAAAGAGAACTTGTCAAAATAGTGAGATATCTTTTTTTTTTCCAGGAGATTACAAGTTTGGCTGATGGAGATAATAGTGTTGATGCGCTGTGGGGAGGGTTCGGAGAGGCATCGGCGCACTCCTCGCGGCAGCTGGTTCAGGAGGGGAGGGTGATGCCAAAATCAGCATGAAATGGGATAAAAACCGGCTGCCTGATGAGCTGCTGTGTAAGACTGCAGGCAGGGAATGGCAGAGCGTCGCCCATCACCAGGAACAAGCGACACAGGAGCGAGCCCGTGAGGGAGGGAGACCATGCCTGGTTCCCTCTGGCTGCCCCAGCCCATGCCCTCGGGCTGTGTGGGCTTCACGCAGGGGAAAGGGCTCGGGACCCTACCCGTGGACCTGATCCCAGCTGCAGACACGGTCCTGCTCTCCACCGGCACCCGAGCGGGCCATCTCCTGACACTGGCTACAGCCATCCTCATGTCTACTGGCAGCTGTCCATCCTGCCCGCCGATGGCTCTCCACCACTGCCCCTGGCCATTCACACCAGCTCATCGCCGGCTGGCCATCACACCCCTGGTCATCGCTGCAGGCTCTGTGCATGGTGCTGATGGCTGTCCATCGAGGACAGCTCATTGACACCCCTGTCACACCCCTGGCCATCAATCCAGCTGCCCTCCACTGCTCCCACGTCCCCACAGCTCAGCTGTCGGTGGCCACAGCCCGAGCCTGATGGTGGAGGGGGGCTGTGGCCCTGTGCCCTCAACCCCAAAGAGTTCAACCCACTTCCCTTGGGGGGGCTGGTTCCCCTCACCCTGGGCTGCTCTGACACCTTCCCTCTCCCACTCCTGTCCCCACCAACGGTCCCCTCCCAAGGTGTGTGTGTGGGGCCGCTGTGCTGATGCCATTGCAAACTGCTAACGGGGTGGTGGCTGCTCTGTGGCTCCTGCTCCCCATGACCACCGTCTTGAGGACAGGTACAGGCATGGGGATGGCAGGTGCCGGCTCTCCCCCCTGCCCTCGGAGGCCAGGGTGCCCCAAGCAGGAGAAGCCAGATGGTGCCAGCACGGACCAGCCCCTCCTTTGGCCCCTGTCAGCAGCCGTGCGTTAATGAACCCGAAGTAGGTGAAGACGCGGTGGATGCTGGCTGCGTGCCTCGCGGCCGTGGCACCGTGTTTGTTTGCTCCGAGTGTTTCCCTCCCATCCTGGGGCCGGAGCGCAGAGCTCTTCCAAGGCGTAATTACCGAGCAGCCTTGTGTGCACTGTCAGGGAGCAAGGGCTGGCTCTGCCCCCTCCCCAGCAGCCTTCCCTGCACCCAAAGATCCCCCCGTGCGAAAGCCTAGGGCAGAATTTTCCTAACGAATCTATCTTCAGCCCCGCAGCTCTGCAGAACCTGGGAGTTTGCAACTGAAGACTGTCTGGATGCATGTAGCAGCCCAAACCCCAGCCAGAGCAGGGCCAGGCACCGGGCTGTGCAGGGACGAGGCATCTCTCCTCTGCCCAGCTGCAAATTTGAGCTCCCATTCCAGCCCAACTCAACCTCCCCTCCCAGGGCATGAGCACGTTGTGCCACCCAGGGCAGTTTTAGCTCCGTCCAGGGCCCATGGCTTGTGCAGAGCTGAGCGCTGCTTCCTCCTCATCCTCACCAGTGTCTGACACACCCCTGCCTCATCGACGCATCCCCACGTCTGCTGGGCTGAGCCGTCGCAGCTCCAGATCTGCTGGCTGTTCAGCCTGAGTGGATAACACACCCCACCCGCTTCTCCAGCTGCTGGAAGGAGGAGGTCCAGCCTGCATCCAGCCCATCCATCCTCTTGCATATCCACCTCCAGGTGAGCCCCTGGCTGCACGCTGCTGTCTGCACCCTGCTACTGTCCCGCAGCACAGCTTGGCTGCTCCCTTGTCCCTGTAAAAGATGGGGCTCTGGGGACCCTCGGAGAGAGCGTGAGGTGCTCAGCACCACGCCACCTCGTGCAGCCATTTACCCGTGTTGGTTCTCCATGACCTGCCTTCATCCCCGTGATAAGGGCGAGAAGCTGGTGGGGACCAGTGTTAGGACCTGGGGAGGGGGGTGCAGAGAAAGAACGTGATCTGAGGGTGCGGACGGGTGCCTAAATGCCCCAAGGGGAGCCAGGGGAAAGGTGCGGGGGTGAGGGAAGCAGGGAGATGAGAGCAGGCAGGAGGAAGCTAACAACCTGTCTTGCCCCAGGGGGCACACGCTGGGGTCCGGGGTCTGCAGGAAGCTGATCCCCAAGGGCGGCTGCCTGGGCTTACCCCAGGCTGCCCTTCCTGGGGGTGGCATGGCCCTGCAGAGCAGCCGGGACATGGAGCCGTGGGTCTCTCCTGACCCGGTTGCTGCAGCTGGCAGCTTGCCGAGCCTGGCCCTGATGAGACAAGGATGCTTCCCTCCGGATAGATAATAGCTGAGCACTTTAGAGCTCTCCAATCTAGGAGCACTCATGCGGACATTAGCTAAAGGACCCTTTTGACAGGGCCGCTCCAGCCAGCTCACAGCTAGCAGCCGTCCCCCTCAGCCTGTCCTCTCCCTTCCACTTGCAAGTCCTCAGAAAGGGTCGAGACCAGACCCCATGGCTCTCCAGGGTCTGGTACCCCCTTGCCCTAAGCGGGGGCATGGGTGTACCCAAATAGCAGAGCCTGGTGCAGGGACTTGTCCCCCAGGACAGAGCAGGATGAGCCCTAGGGCTGGCGAGAAGGGTCGAGGCTGGGGTGAGAGGGGGAGCGCTGGGGCTGGACCGTGGATGGGTGCAGGGTATGGGTATGGGTATGGGTTTGTAACTGCAGTGTCCCAGTGCTGGTCCCACAACACCTTGCAAGGGACGCACTCATCCTCACAGGGAGGCACGGCCAGGGATGCCAGCCCTCCCTGCTGCTCACCCTGCCAGCCTGGCTGCCCCCCTGCAGTGTCACCCGTCCCCCGTCCTCCCTTAGCGGGGCCACCTCTGCCACAAGCCAGTCGAGCATCCTCACAGAGGAGCTTTTCAAGTGGAACGGAAACACCTAATGAAGGACGACTTCATTAACCAGGGCTGTCACGGGGATGATTGCTGCCTTCCTGAGCTGCTTTATGAGCAATAACACTGTGAGAGAGGAGAGGAGAGGAGAGGAGAGGAGAGGAGAGGAGAGGAGAGGAGAGGAGAGGAGAGGAGAGGAGAGGAGAGGAGAGGAGAGGAGAGGAGAGAGCCAGGAGCACTGAATCCAACCATTGCATCCCTCTGGGGCATGGCTGGGTCCCATCCTGCTGTGGAAGTGGGACATGGGATGTGGTGCTTGCGAGCAGGTCCAGCAGCTTCCACGTTGCTTTTGGTGTCTCCATCAGCCCCATTCCCATGCCACAGCATCCTACAGGCAGGCTTCATGCAAAGGCTCATCCCCAGCCTCTCCAAGCCTGGAAACTAGGTCCTTTACCCACACGAGGGGCTGTGCATGCTCCCTGGGCTGCATCACAGCACATGGTGCCTCTCACCCCTCTTGGGGACCCCCAAGAACTTCTGATGGGGTGAGCGGGGACAGCCCCACAGAGCAGTAGAGACCTGGCACGCCGCCGCCCCGCACTCGCCTCTTAATCAACTAATTGTGTGTTTGGGGTTTCAGGCGAGGGCCCCAGCCTGGCGTTGCCATACCAACTGCATCAGCATCACTTTCAAACATTTACCAAGCAGGCTTGAAATGCAGGGGGGGAGCGGGAATTAAAAAAGAAGAGGAGGCCAAACAGAGGGTTGATGGGAGGGAAGAGTAAAAGGGCTGTCTGCGCCTCTTTCATTACACAGCACGGAGTCCCGCAGGGCAGAAAGCTCTGATTAAAATGGCTCTTGCTGGGATTCAGAGGCTTTTTGGGGAAAAAGAAAATGCCCCTGCCTGCTGGAGTCTGTCTGAGGCACTGCTGGTGGTGGGATCATCTTGGTTTCTTCAGCAGGGTGAGGGGAAGGCTGTGAGATGAGGGGGCCCAGGTTGTGTCCCAGGGCATAGAGCATGGGAACGGGTGGTGGGTGCTGGGCCCAGGCACCCACGGTCCCCAGCGCTGGCCAGGCTGGTGGTGCAGCCAGCTGGTGTGGCGGCTTGGTGGAGGAGAGAGAAAAGGTGGCTGAGGGGTGATGTGGGGCAGATCTTACAGCTCAGAGGGTCTGGACCACATTTGTCCTCGAGCTGGTGTCGTCCTGGGGTATGGGGCAGGACCCCTCACCCCAGCATTGCTGGACCCCGCCTGCCCTGCTTTCTGCAGCTGGGTTGCGTGTCTCCCCTGCTCCTCATCTGTGCCCTGGTCCCTCCGCTCTCCTCCTTCCAAATCCACCTCTTTGCCACCCTTGACCTTTCTGTGAGCAGAGTCAGGCCTCTCCAGCACCTTCTGCCCAACTGGACAGGCTCTGGGCTGCTTTTCCCTGCCGTGGAGGCGGGTGGGTGGGTGTTCCCCCTCCTGCTCACCCAGCTTCCCCTGAAAACCCATTCAACAGATCAAAATTTTATGTGCTGAGCTGTGCTGGAGCCCAGAGCACAGCACGGCTTTGCAGATTTTAGTCAGAGGAGGGCTATGTCATGGGCAGGAGGCATCAGCTCCTGCAGAGACTCAGGGAGATGGGGAGAAGGGGAGGGCAGGTTGGAGGATGGACGGCATACAAGGAAAGACAGTTTTTGAGGGTGACACGTGGCCTTTTTTGGCATCCTGTCTTGTGGGTGGTGGTGGCCATTGTGGTGGCATCCGAGTGCCTCTGCCCAGCTCCTCTCCATCCCGGCATCCCCTGTCTGGGCTCTGACACCCACCCGAGCAGTGTGTGACCCTGGTTGCACAGAGCCATCACCCTGGCTTTGGAGGAGACACAGCCGGTCCCTTCTGCCAGCTCATCACCGAGGCTTCAACAAGTAGGGCTGCTTCCCTGCAAACCCCTGCTCCTCCTCCCCTGCGCTGAGCGAATCGCTCCATCCCTTGCACGCTGGTGGTGCGGCTCAGCCATGAATCACCGTGCGCAGACTGCTCCTTGGGTCTCCAGAGAAAAGCCTGTGCACCATGCTCCCTCCTGGCCATGCACCTCCTCCCTGGCCGTGCTCTTCTCCTCAGAGCCCCCAGCTCTCTGGAAACCAGCCCCTGATGAGGGAAGGGGCCGGAGGGAGGCAGAGGGCTGTTTCTCTTGCATGAGGTCTCTCTCCTTTCTGTCCCAGCTGTCTATGTGAGCTCCCCATGCTTTGATTCCCATCGTGGTCAATGAACATCAACCAGCACCACCAGAGAGACTGTCTACTCACCCTTGTCACAGAGTGTTGCAGGGACATATGCCGTGCCTGATGACCTGGGGTACCCTGCCCACCCCGCAGCTCTTTCCAGTGGCATGTGGAGTCCCATGTCCCACCTGCCATCTCTGTGGTGCTGAGAGCTGCTGGAGGTGGCCCTGGGCCATGGGGTGGCTGCTCCGAGCCTCAGGCTGGGAGCAGATGCAGAGGTTAGCGCAGGAGTGTGGCCCAGGCTTTGCTGGGGAAGTGCCAGGATCGTCCGTGCTGCCCGGGGCTTTGCAAGCAGCTGTGGGATGGCTCGGCGGGCGCAGTTAGCATGGTGCCAGGCCCCAGCTTATCAGCCTTGCCACTGATAAGAGGTGCTGAACCACCTCTGAGTGGTTCAGATGGCTTTCTGCTGGCAGAGCGTGGCCCTAGAACCTTGCGTCTGCCGCAGACGGTGTGCGGGCAGACCCCTTGCCTCCTCCAGTGCACTCCTGGGGGCTGGTGTGCTCAGGGTCTGGTACTGGGCCACACTTAGAGCTTGCCACAGTGCAAATCAGGACATCAACAGGGCAAGAAGGTAAATCCTCCCCCTCCAGCCTGTGTGCATGCTCCTAGCTGCTGCTGACTTTGATGGAGCAATTTGACAGGTCTCAGTGGGAAGCCCTTTGCCAAGGGATGTGCCTGCTGGGAGCACCCTGGGTTGTCCCTCCTGGAACCTGCACCCTTCCTGTGGCTTCCCAACTATGGACCAAGCACCAGCCAGGAGCTGGGACAAGCAAGGGCATCTCCTGTCACAGCCATCAGGACAGGCTGTGTCCTCCTGGCTGCTGCCTGCTTTGCCTTGCTCTGTTGCAAACGTCATGGCTTGTTCTCCATTCTCACTGTGTGTCCTTTGACGGGGAGAAACCTCCAAACCATTATCCCCTTCAGCTTCAGAAGTCCAGAGTAACATCTGTGCAAGTGGTGGCAAGAGGGGACGTGGTGTCCCAGGACCCTGCAGCCCACCTCAGGAGGGCTCGAGCATCACTCGCTTCCATGCAGCACTTCTGGGCATCTGAGGGCTGGGTGCAAGGCTCCTTTCCGGGCAACTCCATCCATGACTTTTACAGCTGCCTGGAACATCTCCAAAGGATTGATTTACTGTAATTCCTTTGGAAAGCAACTTCTGTGATTGCTAGCCTGGAGATCTCAAGCTGGACTTAAACAACAGGATCCTAAAGAGGCTATGAATAATTGAGCCTAATAAATATTAATAACTCGCCTGCATGGTGGCAGGGCATGTAATTGCAAGGAGCTTTCTGGAAGCACAGCTCTGCAGGCAAGCGTGCGCTCATGGCAGGGCCAGGGCAGAGCCCGGTTAACACTGATGCTGCCGGGCCACGCAGAGCCCTGCCACCCTCCCCTGGGGTTAGCGGTGGCCAGGGGCAGGGGGTGCTGGCCACCATGTGGGTATTTAGATGTCCTCAGTGGGCCTCTCTCCAATGAGCTGGTCTCCTCTTGAACCTGAGTAGACTTGCAGGATCCACTGCATCTTTTGGCAGGGATGTTCTCCATCTGTGAGCCATCTGCATCCCTCAGGCACCTTGGAGGACCTGGGACACCCCCTTCAGAAAGTCCTGCCTGCCCTCATCTACAAGCCGGATGGAGGTATGTCCCAAACTGGAGTCAGTCTGTGGGTGCTCCCCGCTCTTTGTCCCCAAGGACCAGGTGGCCTGTCTGTGGCCAGACTTCATACAGGACTGTCCCATGCATCGTAAAAACTGATGCGCTGCAAAATCCAGCTCACAGTGCCAAGTGATACCAAGAAGGCACAGTCTAAGCTTTGTACATCCCAACAAGTCCTCCAAAGTTTGTGTGCAGGTGGGTTTGGGTGAGTGAAGACATGAATGAGGGATGGGATATGAATGAATTTCATATTTGTGAAAAGACAGTGATAGGGAGTGCATGTGGCCACCTCTCTAGGCTGAGGGTTTTGCAGCAGGGAAACCTGTCACTCGAACCCTTGCCTGAGCAGCACTGAGCCATTGACCAGGTGTAGGATCCTGCCCAAAGTCGCTGAGTTTTTTGGGTGAAATATAGACACAAAGCTCAAGACAAAATCCACCCGTTCTCCTCCTGGGAGGCTCTAGTCCCTCACTGAATCACATGCCTGAAATAACACTCACACCTGCAGCTTTGCCAATGCCCGATCAAACCCAGCATTTCCCAGACTTCTGCTTTTCAAGGCAGATGAGGAAGAGGAGTCTAGAAGGGTTCACAAGCACTTGCATGGAAGGGCACAGTCTGCTGGGCTGCAAAAATCTCAGCAGTGCTGTGAGCAGGGTAGAAACAGGTACGTGGAGGCTTTGCCAGAGCTTGCTGGATGTTGCAGTTCGAGGTGGGGAGCTTGTAGACCTGCCCCTTTGCAAGCCACCATCAGCTTTGCTACCTGATGCTGATGGTGTGATGAAGGAGCATACATGGCTATACAGAGAAATGCGACAGAGAAACCCTGAGCTTACGGCAAGGGCAGGGGGGAGCTTGGGTAGGATGTTGCCCACAGGTTTCTACTTGAAAACTATGGTGCTTGGGCAACTGAGAAGAAGACCTGTGAATGCTTGGGAAGGGTATTGTGGGGCTGTATCCTCTGAAGGATCTTCTCCCACACTGAGCTAGTGCTACTTTTCCCCAAACTGCCTGTCTGTTGAGATTGCATCTTGCAAATGCGGTTTCAGACAATAACAGCTTGCAATTATGCAGTGCTTTCAAAACCAAGATATCCTGAATTTCATTAACGTCTTTGTATAAAACTAGCTGAGGCTGCTTCTGGGATGCAAAGTTCCAGCCTGCGCGGAAGCGTCGCAGCTGGGATCACCCAAAGCTTTCCTCTGTGCCACACTGGAGATGGATCATGCTGCAGGAGATTTTAGGGCACTGCTGGCTGTCTGGGACACAGCGCCTGTGCTGGCAAGGCAGAGCAAAGGGGCAACAGGGCCATCTCCTCATGTTTGACCCCTGCTTTCTGTGTTTTCTGTTCCTAGATGGTCGCAGGAGCAGGACTGACTGCTGGTGGGGATTATCCACCCAGGAGTCAAAGGGCTCTGCGCTCTGCAGGGGAAGGGGAGACGTGACTTGGCGTAGATCAGCAAAGGGAGCAGTAATTGCTGTAAAACCCGTGATGGAGCATAACCTCTTGGAAGCCATTTCTGAGCACGTAAAGGGCAAGCAGGGATTTCCCAAGGGAAAATTGTGCTGGACTCCGAGGGTGGCCACCAACACCTCAACAGCCAGCGGGTGGCCACTAATGACTGAAGCAGCCGGGGGCTGACACAGGGCTTGCCATCAGCAACAGGGCCACTGACACAGGACAAACCTTCAGCGAATCCTCCGGTGCCACTAGACAAGGGTGGCTGATGCCTGACACAGCCTCAGCCCGGGAGGGATTAGATAAGTGTGAGCATTGGCCCCCTGAGATTCAGCAAGGGGGATGCAACATGCAGCACCGAGTTGCCATAAGCCCAGGCTGGGAGCTCAGCACCGAGGGGCAACGCTGATGGGAAGGATCCGGGGTTTTCATGGGCACTGGGCTGAGTACAAGCCAAGAGAGCACTCCTGTCGCGAAAAAGGCAAACCACATCCTGGGCTACATTAGGAAAAGCGTGGCCAGCAGATCGAGGGAAGATATTATCCCCTCTCCTTGGCGCTGGTGAAGATGCACAGATCGCGGAAGCGATTCTCGAATAGCTCCTGACAGCAGCTCTCCCCCCGCTTCCTCTGTTGATAAAGAGAAGTGAAAATACAGACGATGACACAAGGGTTGCTGCAGGAGCGATTAAAGGGAACTGTAGTGTTATCCCAAGGCACCTGGAGCACTTGCTAGGGAAATAGATGGCCTTTCTTGAGAGTCCCATATAGTTCAAACGAGACACTTGGGGAAGCAAGGAACTTTGCACTTAGATATTAGCTTCTGTTTTGGATGAAAAATTAATGAAAGGCTTGGCTGGAAAGAGCCTGTTTTTTTCTGTGGTCACAGCTACCCCAAAATATGAGAATATCAAAACGCTTCCAGTTGCCCTGCGCTGCTGTGCAGCCGCTCCCCAGCCAAAAGGCAATAATCCTTCGTCTGCTGGACTGTTTGCAGGCTAACGGTGAACGTGCTCCGGCAGTACCTGGAAGTGTTGAAAAATCTGGTGGTCGGTAGCTTGGCTGATCATTGCTACGAGCGGCTGACAGTGCGGGGATTACTCTGCCACGCCTCACTGTGTCTGTGACAGAGTGGACAGCAGAAATGAGTATGTGCCTGGGGCTGACTGCCCAGCCTCTGTCTTGCACAGACCCTGCTCACATCAGTGCTTTTTCGGGCTGGTGACCAGGGGCTGGGGAGAGCCTCATTCAACAGGGAACTGGGGTGGCACTGCATGCCCTAGGGCACCTTCGCCCCCAGGTCCTGCCTTCATGGGTGACTGCAGAGCATCCATCCCCGAATCCTCTCCATTGCTCAAGGCTTTTAGGCTCCCTGGGCTCCGCTGTGCTCAAAGGCAGCTGTATGAAAGAATGTTTTCCCTCTGTAAACAGATGCAGCGACCTGATTAGCATCGATCCTGTGAGGCTGGGCTTCAAATTCAATTCGTTTCCATCACACCTGTGAAGAGTTTGGTAAATTGATTTTTAAGAACAAAAACGTATTGAGAGTGATTACAGCTGATAAATACGATTTTAAATAATAAGATGAGGCTTATGATCACTGAATTGTTCACCTGAGGGGTGCAAAAACATAAAGAAAACAGTATTTCTCTAAGACATCACTTAAAGTACTGACCTTTATTTTTCATGAGATGACTCCAATTTCCATCTCTTTTTTCAGGGCAGGAAGCCCTGGGAAAGTCACAAAGCGAAGCCAGCAATGCCTAAACCTGCAATTTATGCGACTGTTGTAATCTCTGCACAACCGTAACTGATGAATATGCATCATAATCATTTCTATGCATGGCGGAAAGTAACCTACTTCTGGCCCCCAGCAAATTGCAGTAGGTCTGGCTGCATCTTCCTGCAGCTCTGTGCCCGTGGTGGGGATGTGGGATTTTGGGCAAGGTGGGGACACCATGAGAAAACCCTGAGTCCAAACCCGTTCTGTGGCTTAAGACCAGTTCCGTTCACCCATCCATCCCTCCCATGGGTGCTGGTCATGCTGCTCTGTGCCTGCCTCCTCTTAAGACCCATTTAATGTGAGGTTTGGGGGACGGGGAGGTGGCAGCCTGCTGCGAGGGGGAGGCCACCCCAAAGGCAGCCCTGAATTAACATCTTGAAGCAGAAGTGGCAGGGATGTGACAGACACAGAGTAATGGCCAAGCGACACTCTAACGAGTGTTAATGGGAGGCAGGAATTAAATCCTACCGGCTCATTAGCATGGGAAGAGGTGCCATCTGCCATGGCTGGCAGGTTCCCTGCTGCCGTTTTGGGGGGGGCTGTTTCTGTGGAGATGTGGGGAGAGAAGACTGGTGCCCAGGAGAGTCTGTGCTGCTTTGCCTGTGACAGCCGGGAGGCAGTGCTGGGGACCATCATGCGCGAGAGCCTCCTTTGCCCATATGGGGGGCTGCCTCGGAGGGAGGAGGAGTCCCTGTGCACTCTCATTTTGTCCATGGACTCCCCAGCCCTTTCCAGCCTGGCCAACAAGGCAGCAGGACTGGTAGCAGAACTGGCAGGAGGATGAGCTTTGATCCTTGCCAAAGGAAGATGATGGCCTCTCTGTGATCGACTACTACCTGGACTCTTCTCTCCCAACCTGCTGACAGTGGCACAGGAATGCCAGCTGGGCACCACAGCCAGCACCTGAAGGTCGTGTTTGCCCCCGAGCCCCCCAGGACTGAGAGATATGGGGCTGCAAGCCAGACAACAGAGCTGAAGAGCTGCCCACTGGGGTCTGCTCCTCCATCCAGCCACCAGCACTGGGGAACATCGTGTGTGAGATAGTCCTTCTCCTGGACTGAGGAGGAGTTGATATGGTCTCCTGGTTTGTCCACGGTTCCCCCAGTCCTTCCCAGCGCAGCTGGCAAGGCAGCAGGACATGCAGCAGGACCAGCTTTGATCCTGCCAAAGGAAGATGACGGCTCTCAGACCAACTTTCCTCAGACCAATTTTCCCACCTCATGCTCGTGCATGGTTGAGGACGGGATCCAGCCTTGTGCTGTGTTGCCTGTTGTCATCTCAAATCTGGAGTTGAGGCAGGAGGTGCGCAGCAAGCTCTGGTTGCACGCAGCAAGAAAACGGCTGGAGATAAAGCTGTGAAGCTTCCTGGGGCAGTGCAGTGGTCCATGGAAAGGCTGCATCAGCTGCTGCCCAAATTCCTGCAGGCGGTGGCTGGCCCGCTGTGGCCACGCTGCGCCTGTGTCCCCTTGCTGAAGCTAAAGTGCCTCGTTAAGCCGGAGCAGGTCACGTACCAGCAGCTCTGGGCATGCCAGCACATACCCTGCCCTGTGCTGTGCCCCTTGCCCAGCCAGTGCCCACTGACTATCACAGCAGCGGCTCCTCCAGCCGCAGCAGGGCTGCTGCCTCAGCCCAGGGGACCAGAAACTTCTGCCCTTACTGCTCCACACTTTCTCCTCCTCCTTCCCCCAGCCTGGACACCCCTATGGGGCAGAACTGAACCTCGGTCCCCCTGAGAGCCTGAGCAACATGGACCTGACCCAGAGGGAGAAGCCCCTGCTGAGCTGGGGTCTGCCTGCTGCCTTGGACCCCTGCATGGCTGCAGAGCTCCTTGAGCCCTGATGATGTCTGTGGCACAGAGGGTCCGGAACTGTGGCTGGGGGCCATGCCTGTGCTGATGCAAGGTCCTGGCAGTGAGTGGTGCTGTGGCAAAGCCGCCCCATCCTGCCAAAACTCAACCAGCCAGGGAAGACCCAGCCCCAGATATAGTGCAGGCTGTGCCCCTCATTGCATCCACCATGGTCTCCTCGGCCCTTGTCTGGGTGATCCCTGAATCCGAGGCTGGAGCTGTGGCAAGGAGTGCATGAGATGGGTGCACCGTGCATGCTTTGGAGGACCTACCTCAGGAGCACCGCCAGAAACAGAGACTTGCAAGGGAGACAGGCACGTGGTGGCCTCCCACAGGGAATGCCACACCAGGTGGCTGTGCCACTTCCCAACTTAGCATCCTCCAGCCCAGAAGAGACCCCCAGCTCCTGCAGCTCACCTCTGCAGGAGCAATGCAAGCAAACTGTAGGAGAAAACTGCAGTGCCCCTGACACCAGGCACATGTGCTCGTGCTACCTGTGCCAAGCTAATGGCGCCCATGTTACTGTGGTGGTGCTGACCAGCTGTGATCACTGCTTGGTGTGGGAAAAAATGATGGATAAGGAACTGGCTGGATGGCTGCATCCAAAGAGTTACAGTCAATGGCACAGTGTCCAAGTGGAAGCCAGTAATGAGTGGTGTCCCTCAAGGGTCTGTACTGGGACTAGTATTATTTACTATCTTCATCAATGTCATAGACAGTGGGATAGAGTGTACCCTGAGCAAGTTTTGCAGCAAGCAAAGCAGTGGGGGCTGAAAAAAAAAAGGGAAAATGCACGTGCTTTAGAAAGGCATTATTAGAAGCTGAAGCCCGAACTGTGCAGTGAGGAAGGGGATTTCACTGGTGGGCTCAGCAGAGAAGGGGGAGCAGCTGTCTGAAATGAGCTGGGTCGGCATGAGCAGGCGTGAATGGGAAGTTGGAAAGCGTACAAAGATGTGAACACTCCTGGGAGATATGCATGGCTGACCACAGCGATGAGGAGGAGGAGGACAGCTTTTACAACCAAAACACATCCTCAACTTTCAAATCTGTTTCCAAAAAGAATGAAAATGCTGTTACGCAAGATGCAGAATGGAGGGCAATATCTGTATTCAGTGTTTGGGAAGAAGCAAGGAAGGCTGTGAAATACTTCCCAGTTTATCGGGCGCTAGAGGGGATGCTAGAAGACGTACACTGGGGGCAAATATTTCAAAAGTAGCTGCCATGATAAATTGTACCCAAGAGCCCTGAAGGAATGGGCTGAGGGATCTTAACTGCAATGGTATTTATTTCTTATACATCTGGAATTTCCCTGGTGTTCCCAGGAGATGCTGGGGCAGGCAGGCATCTGCTGGGTATCTCCCTGCTCAGGCATTCACGTTCCCTGGAGCACAGAGCATCCTTCATGTGAGTCAGGCACACAGGGACGGCACGGCTGTTACTACAAGTATCTTGAAAGAAGAATGACTGTTTGCTCTTTCTGGGAAAAGCTTGAGGGCAGCAAAGCAAAGCTGATGCATCTCCCACATGGGGTTTTAAAGGGGGGAATGGGAGAGCACACCCCGTGGGAAGGGGCCTCTTTTGCCCAGCTCTCCACCTCTGCCTCCTCCATGCATGAGATGGTGAAGAAACATGAGCAGCTTGTGGAGAGAGGTCACTTCTTCCCAGATATGGGGACACCCTGCGAGCTTGCTGCTGGAAGTGAGCATCTCTTTGTGGTGTGTACATGGACTCGGTGTTAATGGTTGTCCTCTTGTCTGTGGCCCTTCAGAGGTATGATCACCAGCCTGCCGAATTGCCCTCCGCAAAGAAAACATCCCAGCTTTGCTTCGTCGCTGCTTCTTGCCAACCTATCTCACAAAACAAAGTCTCCAGAAGAGCTTCCAACTTACCCTGTCCATTCTGCAGCTTTTTGCAGTTTCTGTGACGTTGGCACAATTTAAACTCAGAAATCTCTCGTAATCTTGTCTGCAAGCTGTGCTGCCATTTCTTGTCCTTCCCTCTGCTGTGAAGGATGTTATGGGTACCTTAGGAAGTGTAGGGAGGTGGGACTCCCTCACCGTGGTTGCCCTGAGGTGAGGAGGGACAGGAGGTGATTCAGGATAGTGTTTGTGACCCCAGGCACCAGTAGCCATCAGTGGGGAGGTGGTGCCTGCCAGCCTATTCCTCAGGGACCAGTTCTGGATTTGATAACATTCAGCATGACGGGACATGAATATTAAAAGGGTGTAGATGAAATCTGCAGGCACGAGGAGACAAGCAAGGAGCTAAAACATTGCAAGGATTGGGTAGCAATGCAGCCACCAGAGAGGCTCAGGGCTGCGAGAAGCTGATCTGATGGCTCCCGTTGGCCATAGGCTCTGTGAGTCTGTGGAAAAAGCATCCTGCAGCTGCTCCATTCCCATAGACATCCAAAGAGACAGGGAACCTGCTTATTTTTTGGATCTGTTGTCTGCAAAAGGCCTCCTCCACTGCCTTGTCCTGTGAGGTTTTGGGCAATGCAGAAACACGGGGCTAGTGCTGGGCTGGGCATCACCCACAGGTTCTTAGTGCACACAGGAGCAGATCATCATTTCAAGGCAGCTGGAGCAATAGTTTTGGTGATGCACTTAGGTCACTGAAAGGCAGAAGGGCTCAGCTCTTTCCTGCTGACCTTGGGAAGTGATTACCCTCCTCTGCTGAGCACTCATTACACCACATCTGGGTACTGTGTCCAGGTTTCGGCCACTCCAATACAAGAGAGCAATTGATAAACAGGAGTGAGTTCAATGGGGGCCACTGAAATGGTGAGGGCTGGAGCTCCTGCCCTCTAAGGAGAGGCTGAGAGAGCTAGGCTTGTCCAGCCTTGAGAAGGGATGGCTTTAGGGAGAGCTAAGAGCAGCCCACCGACACCTACGGGGAGATGATTGAGGAGACAGAGCCAGGCTTTAATGGAGTTGCATAATGGGAGGATGAGAGTGAGTGACCTAGCTTGTAGCATGGGGAAGCTTTTCCCCACAGGGACAGGTTTGAAGAGGGCCTGGAAAGGTGGTAGGATCTCCAGCCTTGGAGGTTTTCAAGATGCAGATGGGCAAAGTCCTGTGCAACCTGGTCTGATCCCAACACTGCCCCTGCTTTGGATGGGAGGTTGGACTTGAGATCTAGTTTGGTTCGTGGGCCTGTGAGATGGATTTGTGAGCCTGTGAAGGCAGCAGGAGATTGGGGAGATCAGCAGCTGTAAACAGTCTTGGGCAGAGCCTGAAAGAGGGATGGGGGAAGGATGGAGAAAATGACTGACTGATGCCTGGGGGGCAGGACCTGCTCTACACCAGGCAGTCCCTGGTGCCCAGTCTGAGCCTGGAGGTGAGCTGGTTTTGGCAAGGACCTGCTTGGAGCTGGTGGAGAAGAGCGGGACCAAACAGCCTGAGGAGTTGGACAAACTCAGATGAGAACTGAAGTCAATTTCTGGCATTTCCTTCTGGATTCGGACTCATCCCAATGTGCTCTACTGCCAGCTCCAAAGACGATGGGAGAAGGGAAATTAATGGAGCTGCTTGGAAAGCGTTTGTAAACGCTTTGGCCTCACGCTGAGGGCTGCGGGGCAAGGGGCTGAGAGAAGCACGGGGCAGCGGGGTCCCGCTCAGGGCATGCCCTGGGGCTGGGGGCCAAGCTGCTCAGGTGACGGGGGACCAGAGCTGCCTTCTGGGGGAAAAAGCAATGGGACACTGACATCTGCATCGGGAACGGAGCAGGGCACGAGGTTACGACGATGTTTCAGAGGCGGGAGGGTGTAAGTCAGGGAATGTGCAGGGTGCAGAGGGGAAGGAAGCTGGCTGGGCTGTCTCAGCTCCTGGTGGGACCCAAGTACGTCGGTGATTAATGAGGCCACCGCTGAGTCTAGATGAGCTGATTAAGTGTGAGCGGGAAGGCCACCAGGCACCTCGGCCAGCTGGCAGGCAGCAACCCGGAGCCAAGTTCTCTCGCCCCCAGACAGAGCGGCCGCATCCCCCATCCCTCGAGGATGGTCCCTGACCCCACTCACCCCCATACGCTTAGCTCAGCACTAGCTGGCCTGGCTCAAAAGCATGCGAGGGAGCGTGCACACAATTTATCAGCACACGCAGTGATGTTCCAGCGGTGCCACTGCAGCCCGAGCATTGCTTCAGGAGGACACCGTCCCTCCAGGGACTCTGCGGTCATAAATCAGGAGGTACCAATGCAAGAGACTTTTCTGAAGCTATAGGCTGTCCCTGGTTTCATGGTTGAGGTGCTGAGAGACCAGGGGCTGCAGCTATGGGGAAAACAGCAGGGAAAGGGACAAACTGTGTGGCCACCGCAGTCTCTCTCTGCCCCACAGCCACTGCTACTACGTCACGAAGTTGGGAAACCAAGTCTGTGTGCTCTCCTTTTGCTCCTTTTATCCTCCCTTGTCTCTCATCCATGGACAGTTAGTCACCTAAAAAGCTTCTCTATCTGGTGACGTTCCTGTGATTTTCTGGGACGCTTTTGTCCTCCTGACTAATGAGAAACACTCGCCTCTCTCGCCACGGTTCACGGTGAGGACATCCATCAGTGCTGCGGGTTCCCAGGGCCCCCTCCCTGGTCAGTGCAGGGTCCACAGTGCTCCTCTGGCAGCTCACTTGGCTGGAAGACCCATGCCTTTCACCCACATGCCTTTCAGGAACATGCTTATTTTTTTAAAAAAAAAAAAAGAAGGAGAATTGAAAGTACTTTTCCTGTTTCTTCCTCCAGTTGTGCTCCTCAGTTAAATTAATTAAACTGTTTGTCTCAGAATCTCCCCTCTGTAAATCTGAGCGATGTTTCTGGTTTAATTGACCAGGTTTTGGGTCCAAGTTGTCCTGTTTGTATTATTGACAAAAGCTTCGCGCTGTCATGCCTGGAAGACATCACTGGGAACAGTCGGCCATGCTGAGAAGGGGATGGGATCTTCTCTAGCCGAGGTGCCACGGATGGGACACCCAGCGAGCTCCCCGCACCTGGGCCATCCAGGTCCCTGCTCACCTTGTGCCCTGCCAAAATCTAGCTGTGCTTAGCCTGAGCTTTGTGCTTTGCAGCAGTGTGAGCATTGCCCGTTGCCTGCCTTCAAAACCACTCATTGGCAGGCAGAGGAGGTCCTGGTGTGGCTGCAAGTGAGGCCAAATGTCTGCAGCCATTTGAGCCTGCTGTAACCCCCTCCAGCCTGGTGTTGTGCTGGCTCTGGGCAGGATGAGGGGGCTGGTGGCAGGGAGGGGAAGGAGAGGTGGACAGACCTCCCTGTTCGACGTGGCTGGAGCTGGACAGGCTTGCTCAGGTCTCTGCACTGCCAGGGAAATGGGCTGTGTGCTCCACTCCTGCCCTGGTGTTGGCACATCAACTATCCTGTGTCTCCAAAGCACGTGGGCATCAGGGCAGTGCGTTTTAGCCTGCTGTCAAGGTCTTGCAGGCAAACTGCCCAAGGAAAGATCTTCCTCACCTCAAAAGCAGCGATACTGGGGGACCTTCTTCACCACGCTGGGGGAAAACAGCACATTTCAGCCACAAACCCCTCTTACGGGAGCATCCGGCTTCTTTCCCCAGCTCACCCTCACGTCCATCCCTCGGGACTCAGCGCTGAACATCTGGGAGGGGTCATGTTTGTCTAGTGTCCATCATATACTGCAATCCATCAGGACCCCCAGATGGCTGCATACCCTTTCTTCCCCATGCAGTCACAGCGAGGCCAGCTGCAAGCTGCTTGCTTCGTGCAGTGGCAAACATGGGGCTACCCGCCCCAGATGGGCTGGGTGTTCAAAGTGATCCCTTGAGCTTGTTAGTAGAGGGAAGACAACCTGTTTACTTTGACAGGGACAGTGACTTGCTTGGTGGGTGGCTACAAACACTTCAGCACACAGCTGGAGAGACGCAGGATGGCTCCTCTGTCATGTTGGCTTAGAGCCTGCTGGCCACAAGAGTTTGAAGGCTGCAAAATCTAGAGTTAATCTAGTAACTAAGAGCTCCAGCCAGCAGCTACTGCCTGCAGCCACAGGGCAGCAGGAGGACAGGGGACTCTGGCTGGGAGGACAGGGATTTGTTGAGGGGACAGGGGACGCTGGGACCTAGGCTCTGTGTTGAGATGTGTTACGGACACGAGTCTTCTCTCTTGACAGCTCTGGGCGCCTTTTCCCCAGCCTTACTGCTTCCCTTAGCTTCCCCTTTGAAGGACCTGTGCCTGGTGGCCCCAAGGTTTGCAATGTCCCTAAGCTGGTGGCTGGCTCCTGGCTGGGCTAGGTTAACACTGAGCCCTTCTTGGGAATTCCCTGCACAGATGCCACGGGGTTTATTAGCCCTTGTGTGTTTGTGCAGGAGTGTGACTGCAAAAGCTCTTTGCAGAAACAGGCTGGAGCTGTTTGCAAACCTTCCAGGCTGGGTCTTTGCCTTAATCTCTGTGATTAGCTCAAATGGAAAGGAACAGCTGGGCAGCTGGGGAGCCTGGGAAGTGGGACAAACACATGTGAGATCCAAAACTTCCCAGAAATTGCACTGTGTTGAGTTTAGTGCCGAGGGACTGGAAGGACAGCTTTTTATGGGGGCATCCTAGGGGTGGGAGAAGGGAGTGGGACTGAGCTGCAGTGTGTGGTGTGCTGGTGGCTTTGGCCAGCAGACAGTCTGGCAGCCAGGGACGGGCAGGAGAGCACTGGCTGTGCAGTGAGGGTGGAGGAAGGTGTGGGTGCCACCTCTCCCCTTGTTTCTTGTTCCTCTGGGCCTCTGCTTACACGCTTTGGTGTTTAAGGCTGGAGGAGACCACTGGGTTGCCCAGTCTGAGCCCTGCGCAGTGCAGAGCACAGATGACTGTGAGATTGCTCTGGGGCAGGGAGGCATTGCTGCCTGCATGGAGACCCATGAGGGCTGCTGCTGATCTCCCAGTGGGTTTCATGGTGGGCCTGGGCTGCAGGTCTCCCAGCTGTAGCTTTCTGCACCCAGCTCTTCTTGTGCAGCTTGGGGCCAGCACGCTGGGGTCTCTCAGGGTCAAGGAACCATGGTGGAGGTGGATGGATGCTGCACGTTGTTTCAGGGAGGTCCTCGAAGGGACATTTCGGAGTACAATCTCACTCGGGCTGCGCCCACCCCAGAGAGCTCTTCTATCGTCCTGCATCACTCGCTTTAGCGTATGTAAAATGCCTATTCCAGCAAAGCGTGCCGAGCACAGGCACCAGCCAAGTCTTGGGACAGCGGGGATTTCCAGGAGATTTAGAAGAAAACGTTATGCCAATATTTGACAGAGGTACACGGGTGACCAGAAAGAGGGTGCACGTGTCTGGGGAGACACTTAGCCCCTAGCACATCCCCAAGCTGGAGGACGTCTCTGGCAACCCAAAGTTTTAAAATAAGATGGGATTTTTTTTTCTTGAAATCTATGTGTGACCCAGGAGATCCCAAGGCAGATAACACCAAGCGGGAAGGGAAAGCGGCTTGACCTCCAAGAGCCGCTTGGATGTTTGGAGCATTATCCTTATCTTTGCAGTGCTCCAGCCAAAGTGGCTTTGTGCGATCTCGGCTGGACGCTGAGCTCGGGCTCGTCTGCCTGGAAATACGCTTAATCCTTTAATTCCCTGTGATACACGAATGATTGCAAATTTCAACAGGTTCCCGGAAGATCTATTGTCCTGGGGAAAGAGGCTAATGTCGTGAGGATGGGAGATGAAAAGGCACTCAAAGAGAGGCAGGGAGGAGATGGGGTTAGTGTGATGGGCCTGATGATGGGAGGTGGGTATCCCCGAGCAGAGGTTACTTGCATGAGAAGCTGGAGCCATGCAGAGGTGCAAGGTCAGCTGTCCATCCTGGCTGTTCCAGCCTCCCCTTTTGGAGAGTAGAGTGTTTTATGTGCTTTCAGTTGTAAACACGCTACCCGGCCTTTGCGCTTATGCTCCAAACCCTCTCCCCAAACCTGCTTAGACCAATCCTTATGTGTGCTAGTGCTGCCCTGGCACAGGGTGAGCCAGCTGGATGGGGACACAGAACCTTCCCCAGAGGAAGATGAGGGCTCTTGCACCCCAAGAGTGTTCAGGGCATCCTATCAGACTGTGGCAGGGCTGTGCTGAGGCTTGTGCCCTCCTTCCCTGTCCCTGAGTGACACTACCCCTCTGGCAAGGGGAGCTGTGGGCCTGGTGGAATCTTACTGTTTGGAAGAGAAAATACAGATGGTGCTTCAGAGGAAATCCTGCTTTGTCAAAGAAGTGTGTGGTACCCCTTCCATGATACTTGAGGCACCAGACAAATAGAGGGGATGTCTGTGTGGGGTTTGAAGCCCCTTATCTGCAGCTCTGAACCTTGCAGCACTGCCAGCATCATGGGTAACCATGTCCTCTGTCCATGCCCACCTGGAAAGCATCAGGAGATGCTCTGAACTTCACTCCCTGCCTCTCCTGCTCTGGATTTTAGCTCCAACATTGAGTTTCCTTCTCTGGACACAAAGCTTTGGCTCTTGGATCATGAAGGGATGCTACTTTGCGCAGCAAGGAGGGAAGATGCTTGAGCCTTTGGTTTTCCATGCTTAGTGCAAAGGTCCTTTCACTGAGCACCTGGCACGCAGTTCAAGGTGGGAGCTGGGCTCTGGGCTTGCAGACCCCTGGTGGTCCTGCTTCCAGAAGTGGGAGCACAAGGCAAATACAAACAGAGAAGGAGCATCCTCAGAGCTTTTGGCATTGAAAGGGCACACAATCCTCTGCTGATGATTTGTACATCTTCCCCCTCTCCCTCCAGCGAGGCTGTTGTTTTGCAATGCTGGCAACTCTCACAGAGACCTTCGGTACTGGAGCAGAGCCCTGCGCAGATGGGAATTAGGGCCATGGCCCTTGTGGCCTTCCTGGGGGTGCAAAATCCCCTTCCTGATTGCAACCACAGTCAATTACTGTTGGGATACATGGGGCACGATCTGGTCTGAATCTCTTCTTGGCAGCCTTGAACTACTCCAGACCTCTGCAACATGCAGGGTCTGCTTTGCTGCCAAGGCGTCGGGACAGGACCTATTGGGGAGGTAGGGATGGGTCTTCTGGTCCTAAGATGGGGAGCTGGCCCTTCAGAACGCACACAGTATGAGATCTCATGGGTGTATGCAGAGCCACCCAACAGCATGGCCACCAGAGGTAGATCTGCTTTGAGTGCACAGGGATGTCCCCCTATCTAGTGTCTACATGCCACAACAGCCCTGGCTGAGTTAGGGCCATGTTGCTGTCTCCATCACCCTCTCCAAAGGGGAAAGGGCATCATGTGTCACATTGAACTGTTCTATAAGGGGAGGCAGAGGGGAAGAGGCACCCGCCTGAACATGAGTAAAACAGTGTTTGGAGCCGGGACTCTGCTTGAGATGCCGCAGCCGGTCGGCGAGCATCTGAGCTCTTTGGTTGGGCGGGTGGCTGCAGGCGGTGTGCGATGGGCCGAGAGCAGTGCGAGGGGCTGGAAATCCCCTCTGGGCCTGGGGATCAGGCGAGACGGCTGTTTACAGCAAGGGAAGAGCTGCAGGGCCAGAAGCCGGGAGACATCCCGGCAGCATCCGCCTGCCAAGGCTCTGGAGATGCATCACAAGGATGGAGACAGGACACGCCAGCCCACCAGGACAGAGCAACTCTGGGCTATGGGAAGTACCAGATGGGCCAAGGCAGATTGCTCGTTCATTTCCCCAGGTCAGAGAGGAAGGGTTTGGGCGCTTCTCCAGAAGAGATGCCAGCCTCCTCACTGTTTTTTCGGCCAAAATTCTTTTTCCAGGGCAACTCGGTCTTGTGGAGTGAGAAGTAGCTCATGATTTGGGACTGCAGGGGGAACATGGACATTTGGGTCAGGTTCATCCTGAACTCTGACATGATGGCACCCCCAGAGCAGCCTGAGGCCTGATAGGGACTTCGGAAATGCTCTGCAATATAGAATCATAGAATCATGGAATGGTTTGGGTTGGAAAGGACCTTAAAGACCATGTAGTTCCAACCCCACTGCCACAGGTAGGGACACCTTGCACTAGACCAGGTTGCTCAAAGCCCCATCCAACCTGGCCTTGAACACTGCCAGAGAGGGGACATCCACAACTTCTCTGGGCAACCTGTTCCAGTGTCTCACCACTATCTGTGAGTGCTACCAATTCTCCATCCCTGGGAAGGCCAGGGGTCCCTCCTGCCCATTGTGGGATTTCCTTGTGATATATTGGATGGAGGGTGTATCTGATGTTTCTTGTTTTGTGGATGTTGTAGACATGAGAGAGCCCATCATCTCAATTACTGTGGGAAACAAACTGTTGGCCGTAGCCAATCAAATAGATGGAGAACTGCCTACGTTGCTCTGGTCTGGCCCCGCAGCTTTGAACCAGTAAAAGTACCTGATGAGCACTTTTGAGGGGCAAATCTGGTGGGACATAAAGTGTTTGAATGCCTGTGAAGGCTGCACACCAGTCTCCTGCCCCATTAGAGACATCTGTTAAAGCTTCTTCAGGGCTATAAAGGCGGGGTTCTGGCTTGGATATGCCATACCAGGCTCTTCTGAAATCTCTTTATAAATCCTTCCTCATCCCTTTTTCAAAGTCTTATCCATTTTTTTTTCTGAAAGGCTGCCTCCAGAACTAGATGGTGTCAGCAGTGGTCTCTTGATGTACTTGTGCACAAGGGCACATCAACTCCAATGCCCTGTTTGTGACTTCCCAGTATTTGTGCCAGCCACACATTTTGTAAGTACAGGTTATTTTGGCTGCTGAAGCTATTGAGACTGGACATATGATGGCCAGCAGAGCTATCTGGGTTGTGCTTATGGAAGAGGAACTCACCTGATCAATCATGACAGTATGCGCAGTCAATGATAGTTCCTGGCCTGTGCTCAGACAGGATGAATACAACCATCGCTTTTGTTCTTCACATATATCAAAATAAATCTCCCTCACTATTGTATTTTGGCCTCAGTGGCAAAAGGAGGTTGGCTCTTGCAGTTTGTGTTTGCAGTGATCCCACCTGGGGCTTCCACAGCGTCATGGGCAGAGTTAGAGTGGGCTTGTGAAGCTGTAACCAGGGAACAGAAAGGTGTTGATATGCAATATGGCAGATGTACTGGTTTTGGCTGGGACAAAGTCCTTTTTAGCACCCCATGTGGGGCTTGAAGGGTTCAAGATAAAGACAGATTCGATTGGAGTGTGCTAGACCGAATTTATAGCTGTTATAGCTGTTTAGCTACTAATTGAGGCTCCTGTGCTTGCCATGAGGCTTGCTTGCCTTACTGTATATGAGAATCTAGTGCTCGTTAGTGGCTGCTTTTTGCTTTTGCTGCTTGCCATCCTGCTTATCACCTTACTCTGCTGTGCCTGGGAATAGTTTGATAACAGCAGTGGCCATGCACCTGGGCTGGCAGATGGCCAGGGCACCGCTGCTGTTCCTGTGCTGCTGTACTGGACAGACTGGAAGTCCAGTGTGAACTTGAGTGGAAGGGACTGTGACCTGTGGGTGAGTCCGTGCAGGAGCAGGTGCACCCCAAGGTGTCTGTGGCCATGGATAAGTCCAAGCCACAACAGGTACACCCCTGAAGAGACCGTGGCCCGTGGATAAGGCCACACTGGAGCAGGAACACCCCCAAGAGATTGCAGCCCACAGGTAAGACCATGCTAGAGCAGGTTCTTCCCTGGAGGGACTGTGGCCCATGGATAAGTCTATGGCGGAGCAGGGGCAAAGGGAAGAGTTCATTGCAATCTTAAACCCTGTGTCCTGGTCCATAGGAACGAGGGGTGGACATTGTAACGGACATACATTTACATTGCTGTAACCCATGATTTGAGTTGCATATTATAGGAAGTATTATAGCAGGATCCACCTGAACCGGTGGAGGATGAGCCTTACAAGAAGCAGTGCAAGTGGAGCCACTAGTGACCCGACCTGAGCTGGCTTTGGTGCCCAATAACTCCATGCAACACGCCACATCTCCTGTCCTGAGTGACCACCATAACAGATGGAGCCCAAAGTCATGGAGTAAATGAACTCAAAGGACATTTTATGGACATTTTACAGGGATGGCCCATGGACTAAGGGAATGATATCTGTGTATAAGTCAAAGGATGGGAGGAAGGGTGGTGGCTAATGAGGATGTATTGGATGGTGTGGGACCTAAGCATGACACAAATGGTATTGAATAAGGGGTGGAGATGGTACTGGTTTTGTCTGGGATAAAGTTAGATTTCTTCATAGCAGCTCGTATGGTGCTGTGTTTTGGATTTGTGACCAAACAGTGTTGATAACACAGGGATGTTTTAGTTATTGCTGAACAGCGTTTGCACAGTCTGAAGGCCTCTTCTGTAAGATGGGGGTGCTTGAGAAGCTGGAGGGGACACAGCTGGGACAGCTGACCCCAGCTTATTTCGCTTGGCTTGTGCATGCAGGTTTTGCTTTACCTGTTAAATTGGCTTTTACCTCAAGCCACAAGTTTTCTCACTTTTACCCTTCTGATACTCTCCTCCATCCCACTTGGTGGGGAGTGAGCGAGCTGTAGGTTTAGCTGCTAACTGGGGTTAATCCACTACAGCAGATCAGCCTGTTTTTAAGTTAAAGCTGTGCTACCCCTGGGCTGTGATGAGAAGGTGAAGCCACTGCTGTGAGTTGTTGGTGGGACACGTCCTGCCCAACTCAGCATTAAGCCTGAGTCTAATAAGGCTCCAGAGAGAGCGGGGAGAGTTGGGAACAGGCAGCAAATGGTTTGTCTCTGGAAACCTATGGGAAGATTTCGATCTGGCCTTGTCTCCCTGCTGAGTGGACAGAGAAACCCAAGGGGCATGGGATGGACCACATCTGCCAGAGCTGTGTCCTGAGGGGCTTCAGGGACTGTGGTATTTGTCTATGTGATCATGTGTCAGATGGGAGGTAGTTGTAAGCAGTGGAGATGGTAGCATGTCCTGAGGATGCTTTCCCTGCCTATCGAGTAATGCCAATCACACCAACTGGTCTGGTAAACCTCTTTCTTGCCTCTGTAACCTTGCCTTGGTGCAGCCATGTGAGGGTTTGCAATACTGGCATCTGTGACAGGGACCTTTGGGCTTGGAGCGGAGACTTGCACAGATGGAAGCTGGGGCTGCAGCCCTCATGGTATTCTTGGAGAGGTAAATTCCCCTTTGTGACTGTGATCAGAGTCAGTCACTTCTGGGGGACATGGGACAGGGCCTGGACTCAGTCTCGTCTTGGCAGCCCTGAGCTCCTCCAGACCTCTGCAACCTGTGGGGTCTGCTCTGCTACCAAGGTGTTGGGATGGGACCCATCGAGGCGGTACGGTGGTGTATCTCCCCTTCTTCCTGATGTCTGAGCCAGGCACCCTCCAGGAGAGGCTTGCACACTGCCTGGGTGACTTTCCCAGAGCTGCCATTGCAGGGCCTGCAGGGCTTTGGCAGGCAGATGCCGCCGGGATGTCTCCCGGCTTCTGGCCCTGCAGCTCTTCCCTTGCTGTAAACAGCCGTCTCGCCTGATCCCCAGGCCCAGAGGGGATTTCCAGCCCCTCGCACTGCTCTCGGCCCATCGCACACCGCCTGCAGCCACCCGCCCAACCAAAGAGCTCAGATGCTTGCCGACCGGCTGCGGCATCTCAAGCAGAGTCCCGGCTCCAAACACTGTTTTACTCATGTTCAGGCGGGTGCCTCTTCCCCTCTGCCTCCTCCTGGAGACCAGTTTGATGGCCAGGTCAAATGGCCAGCCTTGACTGCCCAGGTCTTTGGTGCACCCGGCTTAGTCCCTGCTCTGTGTGTGCCTGGAAGGAGGTTGCTGTGCATCGTGCGGGTCTCCTTGGTGGTGCAGGGCATGTCCTCTGCATTACTGCTGTCTGCCTGGGTGCCAAAATGACCCTCAGGTCACTCCTCCTGTCCTCAAGCGCTGCCCCCATGGTGGAGTCAGCTATTGCTGGGTTTTGACAGCTCCTTTGCTTTGCCCTGCTGCTCTGAATTACTGTTAATGACCAGCTATATTTAGGTATGGAGTATATAACTTCTGCCTATCTTTTAATTATACCTGGGCAGGATGAGAAGTGTGCAGTGTGGAGCTGGGCTCCTGGAGCCCCCATGGATGTTTCCGTCCCTTCCAGCAGCTGTTTCCTTCCCGTGCAGGCTGCTGGGAAGGGCTGAGCCAGCCGCGACTCGGGTGCCCTCCTGCCACCACTGCTCCTTCTGATGTCAAGTCCAGATGCCTGTGGCCCATGAAGCTGGCAGGCAACGTGGCAGGTCTCTGCCTGGTGTTGGTGCCTGGCAGCTCCCACCCCTGTGGGCCTTCATCTCCCTTCTCTTTGCTTTCTCTCTTTTTTTTGCATTTTCCACTGCTGCCTAGGTGTTGGGTGGCTGCTTCCCTGGCTGGGGTGGCCAGCTGAGACATCACCAGGAGCACAGCCCTTCTCTGGTGTTTCCCAGTCTTGGCTGAAGCATATCCAGTTCTTAGTTTACATGTTCTTCTAATATCTTCTGCAAAATCTCCAGAGCTTTCTTGATGTTTTGCTTCATTTCCCTTCGGTCGTCTTCAATTTCTCTGTCTCCGTTTCCCCGCTCCTGATGAACCTGCCATGTGTGCCAGCTGCTGTTTGCTCCAGAGGCTGGATCTGGGCTCTCTGGCCCATGGAGCTGTGGTCATGCCAGAAGCACGGGGCAGAGCAGGCTGCCAGGTGGATGCCGGGCACCTGCAGCACGGCTCTACCCGGTGTCAAGTACAAAGTCCAATATCCCAAGATGGAGAAGGAGCAGTTTCCTCTCTGACAACACTCAGGCAGCTCTTTTTCCCAGCAGCTTCTTGAGTCTCTCTGAATCCACATGCCAGGATTGTGCCTTTGCACAACACGTACGCGTGTGTGCATCCCTGCCTGACCGGAGCCCAGTCAACCCACCCATTTCAGACCACGCATTGCTCCTGGCTCGGCTGGCACGCACGCCGTGCCTTGCTTTGGGGGCTGCTGCTCGCTTCGCCGCGAGAGGATTTATGACTTGTTACATCTCCGCTTCCAGCAAAGGCTGGGTTGGCGCCAGCTGTTTCCACCGAGTTTTATGCTTGCCGTATGAGGAACCATGGGATTTCTGGATGGAGGATTCATGAGCCTTCTCTGCTGGGCCTGTGGTTGGTGGAGGGGCTGAGAGGGGCCCAGTTTTTGGAGGGTTCTGCAAACACCAGTTGACCCCCTCTTCCCTGCAATGTCTACTGCTCCCTGGCCTCGCATCTCTGCCAAGAGCAGGAACCTCTCGCCACGTCCCCTTTCCACCACGAACCTCGTCCACCCCATGGAGGTCTCCGCCATGCTATGGAGGGACAGGCTTTGAGCCATCACCACTTTCAGAACTTAATATATTTTCTGGTGACATGGTGACAAATGTGCACGCTCACAACAGCCCAAGCCCAAAGCATCCTATGTGTCAGGTAATGAGAGCCGAGCAACTCTGCCCACGTGGTTTCCACAGAGAGTCAAAACACAGATCCTGGCTGGTCCCTTGATTTTGGGTCTGAGGGAGCGCTATGTGCAGCACCCCATTCAGGCAGAGGATGCTGTAGGAAGAGGGCATCTTTCCATGGTGCAGGACCCGCTTGGGTTCCTCTCAGCCTGCTAGCTATCCCCCTGCACATTTTCCAGCAGCCAGCCTGTCCTGCCCCGAAGTGACTGAGCCGCTCTGCAGGCACGCAAGCAACCAAAGGGTTAACTCCTTGCACCCACATCCAGCTGGGAAACCAGATTTGCACCGTGCAGAGGGGGCAATCTTCTGGCCCAAGACCCTCTCCAAGCCCAGCCGGCTCCAGCTCCCGTTGGCGGGGAGGGGACTCCCGGGGAGCCGTCTCCCTTGCCCTTCCCAGAATGTTGTGCTCATGCTGCTCTTCCCATCAGCCTCGCCGAACGCTGGGGGACGAGCGGCAGCCAGCACAGAGCCTGCCCGGCTCGTGTGCCGCTGGCTTCCAGCAATTCTTTCCCGCTTCCCCAGGACCATGTCGCTATACGGCATTTCTATACGGTGTGCCTGGCAGGCAGCCCGCTGCCCTTCCCAGCTACGGGGTTTTTCCACACTGGGCTTTGCAAACTACCTCTGCGCCGGGTCCTGGGACTCTGCAGGAAGGAATTTGCTGGTCAGCGGGTTGAGCGGAGCTGCGCGACCCTGTTCCTGTTAGCAGTGACTTTAACTTGGAGGCAGCATCCAGCAGGATTCGGAAATTCCCAGTCCCCCTGTTTGGCTCCCCTGGATGCCTTTGGTCCATGCATGCACCCAACGAGACTCTGCTCCAAGCCTGGAGCCACACAGGGAGCAGACCCCATGTCTGGTTAAGCGGGACAGAGCTGGGGGCTTTTGCAGGGCTGAAGGGCAGCCCGAAGCAGGGATGAAGGGTGGGGAGACAGGATCTCCTGTCATTACGGGGTGTGATGCCAGAAAACTGCAATGCTGGAAGCCAGGGCAGTAATTTGCAGTTGAACCCCAGTCTCTGGTGCTGGGGTGTGGGGTGCAAACATGGGAAGCATTTGGCTTGGAGGCTTGAGTGAGTCCCTACAAGTTGCCACAGTGATTTCACTGCCTGGGAAAGTCTCACAAGCAAGGCAGTTTGGTGACCTTTGCTGTGGTCCCACTGGTTTTACACATTTGGTGTGCAGGGACATCGTAGTCTCTGCCTAGGATGCCCTCCCCTCTTCCTGCAGTCTGGAGGTCCCTCCACCACGTGGATGCACAGAGGGCTGCAGCTGGGCTGCCCAAGCATGGGGGTAGCTGGAGGCACCATTGCACAAAGCCCTGTTGCTCTGTAGTGTCTGACACAGACCCTGGGGCCAGAAAGGGGTTCCTGTAGCTGGGACATCACAGAGCGGTGCCCTGCCTGGTTATGTCCCCCTCCTTGTGTCTGTCTCCATCCTGTACTTCTGAGCTGTGGGAAAAGGCTGGTGGCTGCAGGAGCCCAGGCTGGTGAGAAATGGGTTTATGTGGGTGCTGTGACGTAACTGAGGCAGGAGGGAATATGGGGCACAGACCTCCATGCCAACCTCCATGGGGTCGTTCTGATCAGGCATGCAGGTGCACCTGCATTGCTCAGCCAGCACAATGGCCAAGTACCCTTGCCCTTAATTTGGTCCCTCCTGGGTCCTCTCCAATCCACCTCCTCTGGAAGGATTAGAGTGAGGCTCTGCTCAGCCTGCTGCTTTCTTTGGGGTGCAAGTCACAGCAACCAGAGAATTGCCAAAGACTGATGCCTGTGAAGGGAACGTGTGCCCTGACCCTCCTCTGCAGCTCAGACCACATTTTGGGCTGGCCTCTGGCCAGAGGATGCTGCTGCAGTGTCTTGAAAACACGCGGAGAGCCAGGGACTTTCCAGGAGCTTGCTGCTGTGGCTGGGACTGAGACTGGGCAAGGAAGGGATCTGGGCTCCATGGTGGGGCTGCAGAGCTCTCCTGGGCTCCTTTGGGAGTGAAGGGAGCCATGGGCTGGACCGGTCCATGCTTGGGGCAACCTGCAACATGTGTCCCCTCCCTCCACATCCCTTGTCCTCATACCAGATAAGCTCTGAGAGACTTGACCAGTGTGGGTGGCTACGGATCAGTGCTACCCCAGCTTTTCCAGCACATGGACCTGCAATGGGACAGTGTCACAGATGTGCCACAGGTGAGGGTTCATCCAGGTGCTCAGCTGGGCACTACTGCCTGGGGAGTTTGCACAGGTAAGGGCTGGAAAGGCACTAACAGCCAGCGTGGGTCTTCCTTTTCCTGCCCTGTCCTGATACCACTGGTACTTTGGGGTTGGAGGGATGTGTGATGGTGCATGGGACACCTCCAGGGACCAGTTCCCCATGCTGCCAGTCACCCTGGCGAGATGGACCCGCAGGCGACCTGCTGCTGCCCGTAGTCCGTGCCTGCCTCTTGCCCTAGGGGCTGCTGCCTGAGACCCCATTGACCCCGGTGCCGCATGAGTGCGTGGGGAGCTGCCTTCCCCCATCTGGGCACTGGACCCATGGGTACTCCCCAGCATGGGAGCTCCCTTTCTCTCCTGCACAGGTGATGGAGGAAGCCCCAGCAGCACAGCCCTGGATCCCCATGCTGCCTCAGGCATCCGAAGGCAGAAAGCTGCTGCAGCTTGCTGGTCTGCCCAAGAGAGGGCTGCAGGGCAGTTGCTGATGAACCCCCGCACCGTGAGTCCAGCATTGCCCCCTCCCTGTTGTGGGGGCAAGAGCCTGGGCACCTTATCACTGCTCTGCTTTCCACAGCAGCCGGGACTTTGTTCTCCCCCTGGGTTACTCCTTGCCCTTGATAACTCTTTATGAGGGTCCTTATCAGGAACCAGTGAACAGTCCTGGTGCTGCATCCCAGGATGCAGGCAATGGGGCCAGGGAAGGGGCTCGGCCCCCACTGCCATCAGGGAGACCCCACTGGGGCTCTGCATCCCATTGGGTCTCCCCAGACACAGCTGATATGGCAGTGGGACTGGGGCTGGCCAAGGGACTGGAGGCCAGGGAGGACAATGAGGTACTGTGAGCATTGGGGTGTGAAACTGGGGATGGGATGGTGAAGGGTGGTTCTTGCTGGTGAGGGCTGCTCAGGGGGGCTGAAGTGATGCTGGGGCCCACATCTTCTCAGAAGGGCCCTGGGGCAGGGCGAGAGGCAGTGGCATTGGATGCATCAAGGGAAATTCCAATTAAATAGTGGGGAAAATGTTTTCAACACGAGAACATTTCAAGCACTGGAACAAGTCGCCCAAAGCAGCTGTGAAACCTCCATCCTTGGTCTCTTCCAGACGATGCCCTGATAATTGCATGAAAATATGTAGGCCTTTGGCCATCCTCTGCTCAGTGCAGGACCAGTGTTACACTGGGTTGCTCAGGGTTTGGTCGAGCCATGTGGCCATCTCTTTGGGTGGCCTTTGCTACTACAGGGGTGCCCTGTGGGCTCCTCATCCGCTCCCCCAGGTCCACTTCTGCATAGCCCCCATCTTGCCATCTTGTCTGACTGCACGGGGTCGTGCCACCTCGCCTGTGGGACTTCACATTTTGTCTGTCTTGAACCTCAGGGGGTTCCCGTCAGCCCATTCCTCCAGCCGGTGGAGGTCCTTGATCATCCTCAGCTCCCCACAATATAGTATCAGCACCAACACACGGTGGGCTGTGCTGTCTCCCCCAGCCCTGTTTGCAGTCTGGCCCCTGCACATCCCAGCCCTACAGATGTGTTCAGCTGTTTGGGGAGGTCCCCGAGACAGCCGGACAGGGATGGGGTCTCAGGGGGCTGGGATGTGGGGTCATCCTGAGCCCCTTCTCACCTGCGTGGGGTGGGTGGCTTGGCTCAGGAGCAAAGCACGATGTGGGGAAGCAAAACAGATTGACTCCATGGTTTCTCTAATGGCTTGGCCACCCTCCAAGGTCCCTGTCTGGGGAACAAACAGGCAAGCAGCGACACTCGACCCACCAAGAGCAGGTAGTGGCAGGTTGCAGGACCAGATAGGAAACAGGAGCCCATAACTCATCTAGCCGTGATGGGGGCTGTGTCTCCGGCGTGCCCCCCACCCGGCACCCCGCGCCGTGATGGGCAGCTGGGAACAAGACAGGACGCGTCCGTGAAGGGGGGCTCGCAGCTTACAGGAATCCCCCACCCTCCTGCTCCTCCATCACCCAGCCCTCGGCTGGCCGGTGGGCTGCCTGCCAGGCTGGCCGAAAATGAAAGCAAAGCGTCCGGAGATAAATAGGAGCCGCCTCGGCACAAGGCAGCAGTGCGCGTCCTGCTCCCCAGCCTTGCCCGGCTCAGCACCCACAGCGCCCGCCATGGCTCTGCGCCTCCTCCTGCCTCTGCTGCTGCTGGCTGCCACCCTCCTCATCGCCCAGGCTCAAGGTGAGGGGCGCGGAGCCCTCCTGCCTGCCTGTGGGTGGGATGGGGCAGGGGATGGGTGCTCGGCGGGGTCGGTGCGGGGTGCTGGGTGGTGCGGTCGTAGTGCGCAGCGGGGGTTTGAGGTGCATTTGGGTGCGTGCATGGCTGGGGGTGTGGGGTTTGCGGTGCAGCGTGTGTGTGTGTGTGTGCACGCCTGGCTGGTGTGCGGTGTTGGCTTGCAGGGCTTGTGTGACTTGGGAGCGCGTGTGCGTGCACGTGGCTGGTGGGGCTGCAGAACTCCGACTTGGACAGCACAGGCAGGAGAATGAGGTTCAGTCCCTTTGCAAGGAGCACGTCCCTGCCTCAGTTTCCCCTCTGCTAGCAGTGAAATTGGTGTCACATATCCCTGGGGCAGGATCTGACCTGCAACTGGGTACTGGGGTTGAGAGCTCCCACCCTCACGTGCCGCCCCAGCACCTCTCCCATGAATGACACCAAGCAAACCCTGTGCCAGCCATGCTGTGCTCCCCTGGGGCTGAGAAAGAGCCCTGGCTTGGTGACTGTCCGAAATCCCACGTCCCCACCTTGCCCCCAGGCATTGGCAGCTCGGCCTCTGACTGCTGCCTGAAGAACAGCCGGACAGCCATCCCCAGCAGCTGGGTGAAGTCCTACAGACTCCAGGGACCTGAGTCGGGATGTTTGCTGCGTGCTGTCGTGTGAGTACCCCACCGTGGTCAGGGCTATCCGGAGCGGTTTGGCTCCAGCCAAGCCCCCCCGTCCCCGTGTCCTCCTCCCTGCTCACCCCCCAGCAAACCTTTCTGTCCGCCCCCTCAGGCTCACCACCAAGAGGAACAAGAAAATCTGTGCCTCTCCCACCGACCCTGCCGTCGAGAAGCTGATGAAGAACCTGGACAAGAAGGTGAAGAACGACAAGAAAGACAAGAAGAAGGGACAGTCCCCGCGTCCCAGGGGCACACGCAAGCGGCAGAAGCGGCAGCGGGTCTAAGTCAGGCCTGAAAAGGTAGGCGAGGGTGAGGGGGGGCAGCAGGATGATGGGATGAGGGTGCTGCCCCCCATCCCAGATCCTTCCCCGTGGGAGGGCAGGTGTCTATCTCCTGGGGCCGAGCCTGGGAGGGCTACCACGAATGTGGCTGGAGCATGGAGGTGCTCATGGCACAGCTCCCTCCTGGTCTGTGCTTGCCTTTCTGGAGCTGCTGGGGCAAGGCAATGCCTGGGCACGGGCAAGGCAACAGCTCCCTGTCTAGGGTGGGCACTCTCACTGAGACCCCCTCCACCTCACCGCCCCCTCCTTGCCTTCCTCTCCCCTAGGACGGATGCCTTCACCACTGATGACCGACCCACCGCCCGGCAATGGACATCCACAGACCACCCACCCGCCAGCCAGCCCCGGGGCGAGCACGGGGCTGCCCAAGGGGGCTGCCCTCTGCTCCGCAGCCCCCTCAGCGCTGCCGTGCCTGTCGCAGAGATCCCCGCAGCCAGGACCCCCTGCACTGGCTGGGTGCTCTCGGCGGCAGGGTCACCCAGGTCCTCGCTTGCCCCACGGCCACACCAGCGGGGACCTGGACCTGTGTGGGAGCTGAGCCACGGCTCCAAGGGGGAGGTGGGCAGCCTTCCCACCAGAGGGGATTTCTGTAGCCTAGCAAGATGGCAGCTTTTCCTATGACATTTTTTTGAGGGGGATTTTATACATTTGTATTTATATTTAAAGACTGTGCTTTCATTCAGTCTTCCTGGAAGGCTCTACTGCTGGCTCCTTGTGCTTCACAGAGTACCCTTTATGCTGCAGGCTGGCTTTTCTGGAAGATTGCTCTTATTTTTCTACCAAATAAACAATGGCTGTGTTTCATTTCCCTCTCACCTGTCTGCTCCTTTTCAGCTTGCAGGGCTGTGGGGTGCCAGGCAGGTCCCATGTCCCCGTGGTCCTGCCTGGGTTGCTTGCTGGGCGCTTCCTTGCAGTGCAATTAGTAGCGGCTGAGATGGAGACCTTGGGGACAGCTGGGCTGACAGTGTGGCTGTATGTCTGGGCTGTTCTAGGTTTTTCCCTTTGGCTTTAAAAACGTGCTGTTGCGGTTTGGAGGAAGATAGTCAGGATTTGTCCTTTTCATTTTTTAAACCATTTTTCTAGGTACAAAATTGCAATGAAATCAGAACAAATTGTTGATTTTAGTGGAATTTTACCACTTTATCACCCCTTGGATTTGCTGTAGTCAGAGATTAGATATTATTAATTCAAAAGCTCAGTTTTCTGAAAAAAAAAAAAAGAAACTAATATACTTTCTTCCCGAGTCTAAAAAGCCTGTGTGGTGAAAACTGCACATGAGGATGTGCAGGTGGGGGGATAGAAGACTTTGCAACATCCATTGCAGACATGCACATCCGTTTGAGAACAGCTCTATCCTAAACTTTTAGTAAAATGAAAGGTCACTAACCCAAGGACACCATCAGGTGAGACTGCAAGTAGAGGGGGGACAGACCTCCAGGACAGGGTTGGTGAGGAAATGCCACCTCCCTGTGCTTGCAAACTGCCTCCAGCATGCTGAGAAGAAGCAAGTTGAAGGGCTCTACAGCAGCCACAGTGCTATCTGCTAGCAGAGACTTCAGACGCGGACTTTGGTCAGTAAAGGTCTATTAAGTCATATAATTGCAATAATAGGATTTGCGGGGCTTAACAGTATCAGCAAAAGCTCTTTGTTGGCTGGAGTAAAGCTTGTAGCTGAGTGTTTCTATCAGGCACATTTATCTGGCTTGATTGCTCTATTAGGCGTGCGTTTAGGTCTATTATTTTAAGGCTGTGTAAAGAAACTGTGAAGTCCCAGACACCGGCCCTGGGTACGGGACGGGCGCTGAGCTGGCTCCGTGCTGCCCTCGGCTCCACGTGGGAGGACGCGGCCGTCTGCCAGACTGGCTTTTGGACAGGATGCGAGGCAATAAAATATATCCTTTACAACCAAACTCACTCGTTCTGGCTGTTGTGATGGGCTTCGGCGGGGCGGGGAGGGCTGCATGGGGGGGCTGCTCTCCTGCCCCACACACAGTCATCCCCCAGGTCCTGGCTTTTGCAGCCCCCCATGGTGTTGCATCCCTGGGGTACAGGAGCTGGGAGCTGCTGGCATACAGAAGGGGAACCAAGTTGGGTGTGAGTGTCGATCCACTTGAGGGTAGGAAGGCTCTGCAGAGGGATCTGGACAGGCTGGATCGATGGGCTGAGGCCAACAGTATGAGGTTCAACAAGGCCAAGTATCGGGTCCTGCACCTGGGTCACAACAACCCCATGCACCGCTACAGGCTTGGGGAAGAGTGGCTGGAAAGCTGCTTGGTGGAAAAGGACCTGGGGGTGTTGATCGATGGCCGGCTGAATATGAGCCAGCAGTGTGCCCAGGTGGCCAAAAAGGCCAACAGCATCCTGGCTTGTATCAGCAACAGTGTGGCCAGCAGGACTAGGGAAATGATGGTCCCCCAGTACTCGGCACTGGTGAGGCCGCATCTCAAATACTGTGTTCAGTTTTGGGCCCCTCACTACAAGAAAGACATTGAGGTGCTGGAGAGAGTCCAGAGGAGGGCAATGAAGGTGGTGAAGGGTCTGGAGCACAAGTCTTGTGAGGAGCAGCTGAGGGAACTGGGGGTGTTTAGTCTGGAGAAAAGGAGGCTGAGGGGAGACCTTATTGCTGTCTACAACTCCCTGAAAGGAGGCTGTAGCGAGATGGGGGTTGGTCTCTTCTCTCAAGTGACGAATGCTAGGATGAGAGGAAGTGTCCTCAAGTTGCTCCAGGGGAGGTTTAGGTTGGGTATTAGGAAAAACTTCTTCACTGAAAGGGTTGTCAAACATTGGAACAGGCTGCCCAGGGAAGTGGTTGCGTCACCATCCCTGGAGGTATTTAACAGACATATAGATGTGGTGCTTAGGGACATGGTTTAGTGGTGGAGTTGGCAGTGCTGGGTTAATGGTTGGACTCGATGATCTTAAAGGTCCTTTCCAACCAAAACGAGTTCTATGATTCTATGAGTCTATGAGTCCTCTCCCTTGCAGCTGTGTTGCCCAGTAAGATGAAGCCACCCTGTTTGCTCAGCCATCCCCACCAAGAGGTCCCAAGATGCCAGCAAACATGGGGACACAAAATGATCCTGTACACAGTGTATTGAGCCTGTCCCTCCCACTCTGACCCTTCCCAGACAAGCAGTGTTTGCTCAAAGCAGGGTCTTTGTGCTCCCGGCTTCTTTGGGAAAGCAGCATTAAACCAAGTTATTAACAAGGCTGTGCTCTGGCCTGGGCTTTGCTGGGAGCCTGGGAACTGATGCCCACGCACTGGGAGTCACCCAGGGCTGCCGTGGGAGGGCTGGAGCCCTGGAAGCCCTGGGTTTACTGGGGACGCACCGCATCCAGTGCTGTGAGGCTGGCTCTGCCTTCTGCGGGACTCCTCGTTGTGCTGGTCGCTGTGTCCGGGGATTGTGAAATGATCGCAAAAAACCTGGAGAAACGAGGCCCAGCCGAATACACCTACAACCACAAACAGCAAAACAGAAGCAGATGGCAGGAGTTAGCCAGCACGTGAAATGTATCCTGGTGTCTCAGCGGCTGCGGAGGTAAACATCGCGTGGGTGTTTTTTTCCCTTCAAATGCCAAGCGGGCATTAGGCTAAAACAGGTTAAAAAGACGTGGCCATGGGAGTGCTCTAGTTTACCCTAAAGTTTACCCTAAAGCAGGGCTTGTGGAAGAGCGCCGGCATTCGTCCCGTGGTCAGGCACAGGCAGCTGCTCAAGAAGGCACCTGTGAGCACAGACACGGATGCACGAACGCAGCCCCACGTGTGCCTGCGCCTGCATTTGCACATCACTTCCAGCTTCACTGCAGAACGCCGCTTGTAAGGAAAATAAGGTGTCGGGGACAGTGGGAGCCTCTTGCTGGCGAGGCAGGTGGCCGCAGCGCCGCCACATGAGATGGCACCAGGGAAGCATCTCCGAGGGGATTCCCTGTGAGAGGCAGAAGGGAGAGGCGGTGGACTGGGATCTGGAGCACTCAGCAGGGGCCAAAACCCCTGCCCCACAGAGGAGGTGAACCCATGCACCCCAGATGAGAGAAGCTATGTAAAGAGGACCCTCTACTACGATGCCGCGGTGAAGGAGCGGAGGAGGATTCACACAGTCGTGCCCCATAATGGGGCAAACCCACGCGCAAAGACAAGGCAGCGTCAATGCAGTGTGTGCCGGGGCAGTGGGTGTGCAAGAGAGGTAAATGCCCTCCTAGACATTCTGCAGGAAAGGCAAGAACGTTGCACCCGCACCAAGCAGAGCGAGAAGCTAGGAGAGCTTGGCCACCCTGGAGCAGAGAGGCTTCAGTGACAGCAGAGAGTCGCCAGGCAAGACAGAAACCACAGAGTGCAGCCAAAAAAGGGAAGTCTTGAACCCGGGCCAAATGATTAGCTCAAGTCTTTAGCCGGTGCAGACGGCGCTCCAGGCTTCTGCTGGCAGTGGAGCGTGCTGGGCTTGCAACACCAGGCTGAGCTCCAGCGAGGCTCACCTGGAGGTGCACGCACCGGGTCTGTCCTGCCATCCCACGTCGTTCCCGAGAAGCAGGAATCAGTTACGCTGCAGCAGTCCCGCAGGTGCCAAGGGCTGCTTCTGGGGCTGCGTGGGTGCTAGAGGGGCTGTGGTTTCCAACTGAAGCTTCAAGGTGGTTTTTGGTGGTCTCTCCACCCACATGGCTCTCCTGGGGTCTGCCAGGGTCTTGAGAGCAGAGAGGGGGGGGAGAAGCTGGTGGTGGGTGGTTTTCTGCCTCAAGGTATTTCCCAGTCCTGGCCATCCCTTGGCACCCATCCTGTCCCCAGTCCAGAGTCTCCTCTCAGCCCTTTCTTCTCCTACATGTAGCTCCCAAGCACCCTCCTTCCCCCATCCTCCGTTTTGCTGGCTGGAGCTCCCCAGCTTTGGGGAGTCCTTATGCTGCTGGTCCTCCTTCCAACTCCTCAGACCCCCAGGTCCCTCTGCTTCCCTCCCATCCTGCTGGGGATTGCAGACCTGCTCCTGGGCTGCAGCTCTCCAAGGCACAGTGAAAGAGCATCTGCCCTCCTTTGAGGATGTCCTGCAGCGGGGCCAGCATGAGCCGTGTCCCAGACCTGCACCAGACCAAGAACCCCACAGCCTGCTCTGCCTGGTGTCAGTCTAAGAGCCAACAGAGCAGTGAAAGAGACCAGCCCCAAGGGTTTTGGTCCATTCCATGTACTTTTAGGTCTGTCCACAGGTGAGTTCAGTGTGCAGCCTCACTGGGCATCCTTCCTGCCAATCCACATGGGAGATAGCAAGGAAATGGCTGACAGAGTGCTTTTTGCACAGGTCTCTGAGCTGTTCCCCAGCCATCCCCTCCTGAAACCCCTGGAGAGGCTGCAGAGAGGAGGACAGGCAACGTGATGGCAGGGAGACAGGGCTGGGGACATCTCTCCCGGTTGTTGCCATCTCACTGCCATCACAACATGTCAGGAAGCACCCAGATGGGAGACTGCACAGCCCAAAGATGATGCTGAGGGACACATGAGTTCCAGGGACCCCAGAAGATGGGTGCTCACCTTGAGGGGTCAAGCAGGACCCAGTTGAAGGGTCTTGGCCCTGCTGCCCATCGCCCCAGTGAGCTCAACATCAATCACAGAATCACAGAATCACAGAATCAATCAGGTTGGAAGAGACCTCTGGGATCATCGAGTCCAACCATTGCCCTGACACCACCATGTCAACTAGAGCATGGCACTAAGTGCCATGTCCAGGCTTTTCTTAAACACATCCAGAGATGGTGATTGCACCACCTTCCTGGGCAGCCCATTCCAATGTCTAATGACCCTTTCTGAGAAGAAATGCTTCCTAATGTCCAACCTGAACCTCCCCTGGCGAAGCTTGAGGCTGTGTCCTCTTGTCCTATCGCTGGTTGCCTGGGAGAAGAGGCCGACTCCCACTCCACTACAACCTCCCTGCAGGTAGTTGTAGACTGCAATAAGGTCACCTCGGAGCCTCCTCTTCTCCAGGCTAAACAACCCCAGCTCCCTCAGCCGTTCCTCATAGGTCAGACCCTCCAGACCCTTCACCAGCTTGGTCGCCCTCCTTTGGACTCGTTCCAACACCTCAACATCTTTCTTGAAGTGCGGGGCCCAGAAATGGACACAGTATTCAAGGCGCGGCCTCACCAGTGCTGAGTACAGAGGGACGATCATCTTCAATGGCACTGAAGGCAACGAGTGTTAGGGACAGATGGGCTCTAACAGAGCAGAAATTGGCACCTTCTGCATCCCTCTTAGCCAGACCCTCAGGACAATCTTGCTCCCTCTGGGGAAAGTAATGGCTTGCTTTTTTCTTTTCCTTAACTCCATTTAAATCAGATTGACCAGGTTCCCTCAGCTAGAGGAGATCCAGCAGGGCCCCGAGCCCCGTGGGCTGGTGGTGGCCCCAGTCCCTGTGCTGCACCGGGACTGGGGATGCAATGGGAGCAGTGTGGGAGGCTTCCCTGTGCCGGGAGTTGCAAGGGAAATTGAAAAATCTGCAATGCCTGCCCAGTATTTCCCAATGAGCTGAATGCAGCCAGGCCAGATCCTGCCCCAGGGACTGGCTGTGCCTGGAATTTTCTGAAATTTCCTATTTAACCTTTCTAGCTCCATAGCTTGGAGGTGGAAAGCAGAGCACCGCAAGGCACCCCGGAGAGCATGCCGGAGCCCACAAGCCCAGCGGGGAGCAGCAGCCCTGGGGGCTCTCACGGCTGGCAGGTCTCCGGGAGGGTGGCAGCGTGGCTGGTACTCTCCAAGGAGAGCCCAGGGATGGAGGTGATGCTTACATGGCCCATTTACATTTTGATGGGTTGGATTTCCCATGAGGATCCCCCTCCATGCACACTTTCCACTTTAATTAACAACTGCATTATCGAGGCTTCTGCAGGGATGAGTGCTCAGGGATGCTTCGTGCTGTCTGTCGTGTCCTCGGGGCTGGAGCTCCAGCGCTTCCAGATTGCTCTGGATGAGGCTTAAATGGGCCAGCGCACACGATGCGCTCCCTTCTTCCCAAATCACACTGGATCCCCTGCCCGTTCCCTGCCTGTGTGTGCCTCTAAAGAGCCTGGACCCTAAAACATCTCCTCTTCCCCATCGGTGCCGTCATTTCTGGTCCCCAAGGCTCAGCCCTATGAGGGGGATGGGGTGACCTCCCTGCATGCCACAGGGATGCACTTCAGAGATGACCACTCTCTTCTTAGAAATCTCACTGACCCCAGTGGAGAGGGGGAAACCCATCACATTCCCCTTTCACAACGCGAGTGGAAAGCCCCTTTCCTCACACTCCGGTGCCTCTCCTGGGGAGCAGAGGTGACTGGAGCAGCCATGCTTTCACCCACTTGGCACCCAGACAGCTGCTGGGAGGAGGCAGAGACTCTCTTTCCTGCCTGTGTGCTGGCAGGGTGTGCAGGCAGCACGAGGGCAGGGGGTCCCCTGCAGCCAGAGGCGGTTAAGGGGTTGACCTCGAGAAGTATATATTCCCAACATTGGACATGTTGCTTTCAGTGCATGGCCAGCCAGGAGCCAGCAGCAGCTGGGACCCCCTTGTGCCAGAAAAGCGGCAGGGGATCACCCCGCTTGCCATGGGGGACCAGGACCCCAGCAGTGCCTGGAGGGGTGTCCCATAGGACAGGACCCCCAGCACCCCTTGCCAGTCCTCGGGCACACACCAATAGCTGCCAAACCCACTGAACATGCAAGGAGGCAAGGGTTTGCCACTGGGCAGCATCCCCAGCATCCATTGCCAGTGGGTCAGGGCTCTGCTTTTGGGGCCCCCTCCTTGCAGGGGGCTTTGCACTGGCAGTCCAGCCCCCAGGAAGGAGCTGTCTCTGGTTTAGAGGTGGTTGCTCCTAGAGATCTGGCCACCAGTAGCCAGGAGCTGTCACCCTCCCTGCTGTGGCACCTCTTTGGCAGCCCCTGGGGAGATCAAGTGGAGACCAGGTGCCAGAGCCAGCCTGCATCCCCAGACCCTCAGGGAGGCTGGGGCTGATGACTGACACTAATCCTCTGCCACCTAAATTCCCCTTCCACTAGCCAAGACTTCTCTTCCATAGCTTGCAAGTGCTAGAAGAAAGCAGGTGCTGACTGAAGTTAAGCTGATATATCCTGTTTATGCCTCTTGTCCTGCCCACACACCCATGCCTAACCCCTTCCGCAGAGCAGGGCTTCGGCTTGCCAGGGCACAGGAGCAGCCAGAGGCAATGCTCTCCTGATGGGGGAGATCACCCCATGCATGAGGCTGGTGCCAGTGCCAGTGCTGGGACGGAGCACCTCGCCTGGTGGTACAGCTGAAGCATCCTCTTGCTTCTTCCCTTGGAGCTGGGAAGGGGCAGAGCTTGCTAACATCCTACTGCTGAAGGGAGCAGAGGGACCTACTGAGATCCCCAGGTTCCAGCCCTGTGGCTTGTCCCCAGATACATATTTGTCCCTGCAGAAGGGCTGTGCAGCACTCTCTGACAAGGTGCAAGGACAGGTCGAGGCTGGAGAAAGGAAGAGGGTGGAAGGATGGAGATCCTGCTCCAGGATTTGTTCACCCGTGTGGGAACATATTTTTCCTGTTATCAGTGGGAATTTCCCTGGGTGCAACTGGTGCTATTGTCTCTCATCCTGTCACTGGGCCCGTCCAAGAAGAGCCTGGCTCTGGCATCTCTCCAAACCCCTACAAGGCAGCTGCTGGCTGTCATGAGACCCCCTTCACCATCCCTTCCCCGGGCTGCATAACCCCACTGCTCTCAGCATCCCACATGGCATGTATCAGGGCTGAAGCAGGTTGGTTAAGGGACATCACCGCCTGTGGCACTGGCACGGTGGTGTCACCATCCCAAGGAGATACAGCCCCTGTCCCTGTGCTCCTGTGAAGGTTTGCAGTGGGAGCACTGGTCTTTGCTCCCTGCAGTGCCCATGCAGCCGGTGAGCTGCTGGCACCTCTCATCATGCACACAGCCTCCGTGGGGGATTTCTGCTCTTGTGCCGAGAAAAATCTGTTTCCAGGAAGCTCTGTAGCTGCCTTTTGCCATGAGCCCGTTTGCTGGGACACCTGGGAACCAGGTTGTCTTTTGGCATGTGAGATTGCGGCCCTGGGGCGGAGCGTGCTGGCTGGGCTCTCCTCCATCCACCAGCTTCGGATGTGCCCCCCATGCAAGCACTGGGGAGAGCGGGGGGAGCCAGCCAAGCCCCAGCGACCAGATGGGCGTCTCAGGGGGAGCCAGACATCACCCCAGTACCGATATATACCCAAAAAATGGGGCTGAGGCACGTTCTCGCCCCAGCATCAGTGGGTTGAGCCTATGCGATATCTAATGGGAACAGCCTAGAGATGTCTTGGAGAAGGGGCTGGGAAGTGTATGGGGCAAGACCCCCACCATGTGCTTGCCTCAGGGTGCTTTCACAGGGTGAGGAGACCCTGGAGCTGCTCTGGCCCTAACCAGCAGCCCCTGTGGCCTGGGTGCCGGCAGCGGAGCAGGCAGGAGGGTGTTTGGCTCTGGGACCGCAGAGCAGCTGGCTGCAGGGAAAGCAGCCGGGATATTCGGGAAGTGCTCAAAGATTAAAATCCAGCCTGTGGCAAGACTTGTTGCAACTTCCCACCCCTCTTCTCCAAAAGAAAGTGAAAGCCACAGGCTGGAAGGATAAAAAGGCAGCGGGGAGCACCAGCAGCAGAGCACAGGGAAGCTGTGCAGAGCTCACCTCTCCTGCCCAGAGCACCGTCGCCTCCAGCCCACCCTCTGCCAGACTCAACAGCAAAATGCAGCGGCTGCATCTTCTCTGCCTCAGTCTCCTGGTCCTGGGACGCATCCTGGATGGTAAGAGGGAACCTCTCAGGCTGTCTTTCTTGCAGAAGGGAGAGGATCCAGTCTCTTGCTCCCTTTTGCATTTCCAGCAGACGTTTAGAGGGACCCATCACTGGGGCTCTGTTGCAGCCCTCCTGCGTCCTCCGCTTGTAACCTGTCCCAGAGGGACTGTGTCCAGCCCCAAGTCCAGGCAGGAGCCTGCAGGGCACTGGGGCTGGAAAGCTGTGCTTGGGACAGGCCGTGGAGCAATCCTGCCTCCCAGTGCCCTAGCCCAGCTTGTGCACACTGGACTGGGATCGCCTCGGTCCCATTCTCCTCAGCACACCGGAGGAGCATCCCTGGCACCCATTGGTGTGAGGCAGCTTGGGGGCAAGTGGCAGAGCCGGGAGTGGGAGGGAAGGAGTGTGTTAGGGCAGAGCCCATGCGTGAGGGGCTGCTAGTGTCTGACACGGGCTTTGCATGGGTCGTAGCTGTCCTGGGGGGCGATACCAGACCGTCTGCGCTGCTGCAGGGAGCTGGGGAGCACAGACACCTTGTGCTGCTGCACCACACCTCATTGCCTGGGGTCACAGGCATCCCCGGGCACTGCCAGCCTTGACGGGCACTGGCAGTGAACACAGCGTTTGCTTGGAGGGTGAGTGAGCTGCCCTACCCTGAGGTGAAGTGCAGACAGCTGTGTCCCTTGGCTGTCACGGGATCGATCGGTGCGGGGTGAGCTGATGATGGGGTAGCTGCAAACCCAACGTTTGCTTCAGCAAACACAGCTGAAGCCATTCCTAACCCCGCAGGAACGGGCACCTTCAGCATCGCAGCATCCTGCAGCGGGGTGAAGACCCCCACCCTGCCATGCTTGCTGGCCGGCGCTGGCCCCGGGCGTGCAGGAGGGGCCCCAGTGTGCAGAAGGGCTGCCCTCCACCGATCTGCTGCTTCTCACCTCCTTTGCTTTCTGTCAGGAGGCAAAGGGCTCCCAGCGCCAGGGCGTGGGGGCAATAAACTGCCTGCATGTGCAGCCGGGGCGGTGTGCGAGGACATGGCTGGTGGGCACCATGCTGCCCCGCTCCACTGGGGCGGCCCCGCAGCCCCCCGCACCCTCCAGGGAGGCTGGGTGAAGGCACAGCTGACCTGGGGAGAGCAACCTCAGCCTGCACAGTGTCTTCCTCCTCCAGTGCATGGCGGGAACAACGTCTTCGACTGCTGCCTGCGGACGAGAGAGACGCCCATCCCACAGCGGATAGTGCAGGATTACCGGCTCCAGCTGGTGCAGGATGGCTGTGATATCCCGGCTGTCGTGTAAGAGCCCCAGGGTGGTGATGGCTGAGGGACAAGAGCCCCAGGGTGGTGATAGCCAAGGGATGGACCCTGCGGGGAGGGAGGGAGGCAGAGCAGGGTGGAGGGGGGATGTTGAGCTGTGTTTGGGGGTGAGGGAATAGGGAGGGATGAGAGAGATGCTGGAGATCAGAGGCTCAATCAGAGCAGGACAGGCCTGCTGGGAGGGGAAAACTTGGGACAAAAGTCAGAGAAGAAAGTCATCCCAAGGCAGAGTTGGAGGAGAGCAGTGAGGGAGGCAGTGGGTGAGAGCTCCGGCTGTGCTGGAGCATCCCCGGGGTGTCCTGCTCACCTATTGTTTTTTTCCCCGCGGGCCTGGCAGATTCATCACCATGAAGGGCAAGCGCCTCTGTGCCCCGCCCCAAGCCCCATGGGTGGTTCGCCTCCAAGAGAAGCTGGATGCCAGCTCTGCCAGGAAGGTAAGAGCCATCCCTGTGCTCAGCCAGGAATGGGGGCAGCCTGGGGGTGGGTTTATCTGCCATCAAACAGGCTTTTCGCAGTCTGACTGGGATGCTGGGGTGAGCTGGGACATGCTCTGTTGAGGCACGGATCCTTCGTCTTGGTTTTCATCCTCCCTCCCTCCAACTGCGACCAGTTGGGCTCCTCTGCAATCCCTCTTCCACCCCAAATAAATGTGGCCCTGGGGCTGTTGGACCCAATCACCACCTTCTGCCAGGCTGGAAAGGCCACTGCACCCAGTGCCACCTTGGGCTGAGCCTGATGGGTGACACAGTAAATGGCACTGGGAACAACCCCCTCCCCACTTCTGCCCTGCAAGCTTGGAGTCTGCAGCTTGTGCATCATCATGGGAAGGGCTTGCAATGAATGTGGTGGGTGCTACACTTCCATGGCTCGGCCAAGGGAGGTTACGTCTTGATCACCACCCCAGCTGTGGGGATGGGACCCTGGGGAGGCTCCTACCCCGAGGATCACACTCATCACAGCTGGGTTTTTCACTTCTCCAGGACAACCCCCAGGGAAAGTAGGCTCCGAAGAAGCCCGTGGCTGGCACCAGTGCCTGGAGCAGGGCCAACTCCCACCTGTGAATCTGAAGCTTGTGGAGTCGATCTGCTTCCACCTCCAACCACAGGGCCGACCCTCCTTGGGATTCGTGTCAGTGCGCGGGGCTGGGCAGAGCCCTGCCTGCTCTCTCTTCTTCCCTCTGTCTCCGGTGTGACCCTGCAACCTGTGTCAGGCTGAGCTGGGGGCTGCTGGACCAAAGACTCCACCGCCTTCACAGCCTGAAAGCTGGTTGACGGACTGTTCTGCAAGACCAGTTTGTGAGCTCTCAGCCTTCCCTTCAGTGCAGCAGCTGTGACCTCCAGCACTAGCCTGATCCCTTTGGTTTCCATCGTCAGCCCCAAGCCTGAGTCCTTCTGCATCCTGGGGAAGGGCTGCAGGATGGGACGGTGTGGGGATGGAGGGGAGGGGTGGAGATGTTCCTCACTGGCCATGCGACGTGCTGCTCCCTCGCTGAGCGCAACACAGATGCTCTCGGGCAGAGCGTGGCCGATGTGGTTCCTCTCTCACACCCTGACTTCCCTGCACTGTTTCCCCTCCTGCCCTTCCTTGCATGGGTAGAAATAGAGCCAGTAATGCGGGGGCAGCAGAGCAGGCAGCGATGTTGCCCTCGGCCCCTGCTCTCCTCAGGGACATTGCCCCCCTCCTCGGTCCCCCAGCCTGCCACCGCGTTCAAACCCTGCCCCACAGTCCTGCCCAGGCAGGGATGCACGAGCAGCGTTTGCGCCGCTCTCAGGTATTTGCTGCTAGATCTGTTCGATGCAACAGTTACGGGTGCACGTTGCTTCTTTTCTCTCTTTTTTTAATCGTGCTGTGATTTTGTTAAATAAAAAGAAAAGCCAGCATGTGGTTGCTCTGTCTCGTATTTGAGCCCAAAGGCCAGTGCAGAGCATGGGGCGTGCAGCCAGCTCTGCCTGCGGTGTCGCAGTGGCAAGGGGGCAGTGCTGGGGTGCAAGGTGGGGGAAAGGGGCTTTCACAGGGGTGGAGGACACTCTCTGCAGCAGCTGGGCTGCAAGTCTGTCCTGGCAATCTCCGAGCACCATGGTGAGGCGGGTGCCCTGCTCTGTACTGCTCAGCCAGGCTGCCGGAGCGGGTCCCCAGGGGGTTCTGCTGCAGACGTGGGGCGGGAAGAAGCATGCCAGTGTTGCATGATCGATCCCAAACCACTTCAGTCCCACCAGCGCAGGTGCTGGGCTGGAGCTCCCCAGCTCTCAGATCCCATAGGAGCATGGGACTTGACTGAAGAGGTGCGGGAACAGGAGCTTTGTCCTTGCAGTGAAGGGAAACTGAGGCACAGCATGGCTGATCGGGTCTGCCGATTGCCCTGGCAGTTTGGTGCTTGCTAGCAGCTGTGGTGAGATGAGGAGAAAGAGCTCTGGGGGAAATGGAGGCAGGTGAAGACACCTGCTCCTGGGCACATCCATGGATAAGGCATGGAGGGCAGCCCACCAGCTTCCGCCCCTCATCACCAATGACCTGGGAGTCCCTGGCCATTTTCCTCCCACGCCTTGTGTCTCTTGGCCCTGTGCACTGGGCCTACAGTCTTGATGCCCTAGAGTGTCCTTATGTCCCCTTGGGAAATGCCTTTTTGCCCGGGCCACGTGATGTTTGAACAAAGCTGCTCAGTTCAGCTGAAGCATGGGCTGAATGTGCACGAGTAGGATGTGCATGGCCAACAGCCAGGCACCACGCTCTCCTCTCAACGACCTCGGTGTCAAACGTGACTGTCCACATTGTTAAATTATTTGCACTGTTCCTGGCCCAGTTTTGGTTCCAGCCAGCAAGCCTGGGCACAGGCTGGGAGTGAGATGGCCCAGGAACTGTTCCTGAAGGCAGGGGGGAATATGGCCACCAGCCCCTCCAGGGAATGGCATCCACGGTGGTGCAATGGCTGGGCTGTCCAAGCCAGGGGATGTCCAGGCACCTGATGGCTTTTGCTGAGACCTGTTGAATGCAAGCTTAGCCCTGGCTCTTTTCCTCCCCTGGTCTGCTGGCTCCCTTGATTGGCGGCCAGGGTTTCTTCTTCAGGTGTTGGCCCCCCGGGGTCCTCCTCCCTGGTACCTGTGCACACGCAATGCCCTGGGCTCGGCTGTCTCTTGACGTGACTTTCCCAGAGCACCAGCTCTGTTGCGGCTCATTAACTATAGTGACAGCTCCAGCAATACAATCCCGAGGAGGAGGAAGAGGAGGAAGGCTGGTATGGGAAGAGAGGCCAAGACAAACGTGAATGGGAAAGGAGGATAATTGGTGCTTGCTTGGGCAGAAGCCTTCCTGCCGCTCGCTCGGTGACCCGTGAGGGGCTGCGGCTGGGGAGGGGGGGGATGCCCGGCATGGATCCGCACCAGGGCCGAGCTGCTGCAGCTGGTGCGGGTCCCTGTGCAGGGCAGGGGCTGCAGGAGGGGCTTAGCCTGGGGCGGATCAGGTTCATCCTTGGCTGGAGGCTACCCTGACAAGGAGCATGGTGTCTTGGCCCAGTTCCATGGGAAGCTGAGGGAGAAGGGGCTTGCACTGATTTCTTGGATGTTGGAAGCAGGTCCTTGTCTTCTGTGGCTCTCAAGGGGGTGATGATCCAGGTCCCAGCTCTGGCAGCAGGTTGCCCTTACCCCGCAGTGAAGGACAGGGGGGATGCTGTGCTGGGGCAGGTACGTGGTCCTGGCTGGCTGTCCCTCCTCCAGCCCCGCAGCAGCTGTCCATACCCCAGAGCCCAACTCCTGGAAATCTGTCAAAAACCAGCAGGGCTCAGCACTTTGTAAACTACGGAGTGAGTTTTTCTGATACAAAATGTCAACAATCTCTTTAGAGGGAAGCAGCCACTTTCCTTAGAGAAAGCAGCTAGTCACTGCCATGTAAAAAACCTTGAGTCCCAGCCAAGAGCTAGTTTCAGTAAAAAATGTTCCAAGTCTTCCTGTTTCTCTCTCCCCAGCCATGTTTCTCGTGCTCTTTGCCTACCCTCACTGCATCCTCAGGGGCTGGTGGGGCAGGAGCAGGATCCATCACAGTATGATGCAGACCCGTGCCCAGTAGGTCTGGGGCTATGTGCAGGGATGACTTTGGGGTTCGGTGTCCTGGAGCATCGGTTGAATCACCTGCAGTCATTTATCCATGCCTGGGACCTGTATGTCACATGTTGTAGAATAATAAGACAATATAACTGAAGAGCTTTTCTAGGGAGCTGACAAAACAGCCGCTCTCTTGGTGACTGTGCACAAGGCCAGGAAAGACAGGCAAAGCTGCATCTACACAAGCAAGTTGAGCATGCTGTGGGTTGTTCTCTGGATGCCAGGTCACATAGCTGGGATCATGAGAGCACTCCTGTCTCACCCAGGTATGGTGAAAGCTGTCTCGGATGCTTCCCAGGCTGCATTCGAGGGGTGTAAGACACAGCAGGCACAATCTGCTGCGGTCTCAGGGTCTGACCTGGCATGGGCATTCCCAGCCAGGAGGCAGGATTGAAGGTCCATAGCAAAAACACCCATCTGCTTTTCTGCAGCAAGAGTGGGCACCAAAGGGAATTGCTACCCTGGTCTCACTTGGTGCCATAACCCCTTACAGGGGCTTTACTGAAACTGGTTTTGTTCCTTGCCTCCAAAGAGATGTTGTACAGGGGCTTTTTCTGTCACCAGCATCCCTCATGTGTTACACATGTTGCTCCTTGAGTGACTCAGGGGGAACCGGCTGCACCCTCCCCACATGCACCCACAGGCAAGGTGAGTAGCACCGCGGGACCTAAGAGCTGTTCCCCCTCCCGCAGCCCTCACACAGCCTCTTCACATCACTCCCTGGTCCACGGGAGCTGTGAACGTGCCCTGGACACGTTTGACAGTGCAAGGGCCAGTTGTCCCCTGTGCTGGCGGTCTCTTCTGCTTGGTGCCAAGGTAAGTGGCTACTCTCTGTGGGCACAGCTCCCTTGGCACCCAGCCGGTGGGGTGTCAGGCACCTGACCAGCTTTTTGTGAGGAGATGGGACATGTGGATGGTTGGGAAGGGTGGGAAGCCAGGCGAGGAAAAGCCCCTTTAGTCTCATCCCATTGCGCTGTTCACTCTTGCCTGAACAGTAACGTGTGTGGGTGATGGAGAGGATCCAGGCCTGGCATCTCTCCTCCTCAGGCCCCTCCTTGCTCCCCTCTCATTCCCAGCATGTCATCACCAGTGCTGCTTGTCTGGACATTTTCTGCTGAAGCTTGTCCTGTGGGAAGATGCCAGCACCCTTGGCCAGGCTGTGGGGCTCTGAGCAGGAGCTGTTGCTATATCTACCTCCCTCCTCCTGCAGCTGAACTCTCCCTGGTGATATCACCCAGCCTGCACCTCCATGGTCTGGTTTCTTGGGTCTGATCCCCAGGACTGGAGCATGGGACCAGGGTGCTTTTCCTGGCCTGGGTCCCTGGAGTCAAACTGAGCCCAGAAGTTGTCTGATATGGGGACCCTTGTGCTCACGCAGGGCTCAGATCTGTGCCTTTAAAAAGTGCAGGTGCTACAGCTCATTGCAGTGCAGGCTCAGCCACGAGACAGACGCACCCTTGCCCAGATCCCCGGGCTCAGAGCGCCCTTTCGAAAGGGGAGGGGGGACCCATGCTCTCTGCCCTCAGGTGCACCCATCTTCTCTTTATGCACAGTAGCATTAAAAACTGGAGATTAATGAGAAAACCAGGAGGACAAGCAAATAGGAGACTTGTCCTGCTGCCAGGAGTCTCTGGGAAGTACCTTCCCCATTACCCATCCCTCCCAATGAACCAGTAGGCAGTGATGGGAGGCTTAGTGCCTTTTCTGTGGCATTCCCCACCTCTCCCTCCTGTCTTCCTGCTTAGCTGTGCCTCTAGGTTAGCTTTTCTCTGCTTCCTATGGTGTGTCCCTTGGCCAGAAGGCTGGGGTGGAACCTGCTCTCCCTCCTTTTCTCAACCGCTCTGCAACCACAGCAAAATGGCATGGCTGCATGGCAAAACTGAGCTGGGTCTGTAGGAGATCAGATGGGAGTGACAATCATAAGGCAAGAGCCAGCGAAGGACAGCACCAAAGAAGAGAAAATTTTGGAGCTTCTCATGAATTTGGGAAATTGACGTGTAGCCCGAGACTGGCTGGGACATGTTAAACCCATAAGCATGAAAAACCTTTCCTTGTCCAGGGTGGAAAGGGAGAGCCAGAAGATTGCTAGCAGTAAGGCAGACTCAGAGGCTCTTCCTGCGATCCTTGTTTAGCTCTATGAAGCGCAAACCTCTCACCCTGGGATCTCCCTTTCCCTCTGCCTGCTTGGCCCTGTGCTGCCCAGTTTCTGCCCAGTTTCCTTGGACCCTTCTGCCCCAGGCTTTACCTGAGTGGTGGCTACTCTGTGCCTGGTGTGGTATGGCTGCTTGGCTTGGGAGGTTCCCCCTCTGCAGCCTTCGGCCTGCCTCCTCCATAAACACATCTCACTCTTCTCCACTTTCCCACAGAAAGCAAGATTTTCTTTCTTGCAGATGTTTTGGCTGGGAAAACCCCTCCCCTGCTGGGCTGTGCACTGACTGTCCCCACACTACAAGCACACAACTGTGTTTACATGCACATTCCCTATCTTGTTTAAATTATGAATCCATGACTTTCTACTGCCTTTGGGGGGACGATGCTCCAGGAAAGTAGCATTTATTATCAGGAGTCTTGTGAGCTGCTGAGGTGGTCTTTAGTGAAGAAATCAAGTGCTTTCCTTGAAAGACCCTGCGACTTGTAGTTTCCCACCTTTTATTTAGCTGACATGGCTTTTGGGAAGGCACCAGTCAGCATTTACAGTGATGGATGACAGCCACTGGATTGCAAAGAACAAAACCAGAAGTGTCCTGGAGATGCTACAGCTACAGATTCACCCTCCTCTCAGTGCTTGGTTTCATTTCCCAGCTACTGCGCAATGCTCCAGCACCTTCCTCTGCCCCTGCCAAGGCCAGCTACCCCAGGGAATTCCCAGTGTCAGAGCCTGCAGGGCTGTGGGTTTCATCGCCTGCCTGGGGTGAAAGCTGTGCTGATGCCGGCCGGGTTGGTCCCTGCTGTTTCCAAAGGCTGTGTCCATGCTGTGCAATGGCTCTTTGCTGAGCCTGTGCGATTTGGGTAGCTTAGGCAGGGCAGCAGGTCTTGGAGATGCTGGCACTCAGCGCTGCCCTTCTCACTTAGGGTAGAGAGGCTCTGCCCCATTTGTGTTGCATTGCCCCATATCTCAGCGCAGACACTGTAGATAGGCAGTAGATATTTTGCAGCATAAGAGGGGGTGGTAGGAGGGAAGCTCTCTCTGCCTTGGTCTTGTTTCAAGCTAAACTGCTCACCAGACCTGCTCCTAGCAAACCCAATGCAGGTGGCTTGTTGCAGAAATTAGCATCTCCTGGCACGTTCGTGTGCTGTAGAACCGCTGCTCAAAGCTGTGCTGCTGCAGACTAAAGCAAAAAATCACCGCAAAGAGCCATTTGTGAGTCAGCCTCGCATCAATAGGTGCTCAGATCTCCAACACAGCTTGGCATCTGGTGCAGTGGCAATGGGAGAAATGGGGGCTGCATGTTGGGATGAGGACAAGGCGGGTACACATCCTGCAACTGGCTGCCACTGCATCCAGGCGCTGTCCCCTTGCCTCCTGGCAGGGACAACTGTTTTAATTTATCCCCGAGCTTTGTTCAGTGAGGATTTTGGGCATCACTCGTGAGTGATCCTGTCGTGCAGGAGTTATTTAAGTCAGTCTCGGTGGGAGAGGTGGTCGTGGATGGGGCAACTGGGCTCTGGAACAGCGCGCACCCACTTGGGAGGGTTGTGGAGGACAGCAGTGAGTTTGCTCAGAGGTCTGGAAGACCTGACCTCCAAGCACAGGCTGAAGGAGCTTGGGTTTACCCTGCTTCCAGGAATGGATAAGATGATCTCAAAGTGCACAGAGGGTTACTATTAAGAGAAAGTGAAAAAAGTACTCTCTGAGTTTACTTCTGACAGATCAAGAAACCACAGGGGTCCCTGGGGTCAGACTTCAGGGGGAAATTCCGTTTAGCAGGAAGAGGCAGCTGAAGAAATGCTACAACTCCACTGCCGGAAACTTTTACGGTTAGACCAGTGCCTGTCAGAAAGCTGTAAGCAGTGCTGGCCCTGGCTCAGCACAGGATGGATTAGATGACCTGGGACAGTCCTTCCTAATCCTTTTTTTCACTTGTTATTCTGGCCTACCAAGGTCCTAGCGGGCGAGGAGGACCTCCTCTGCCTTATACTATTCCTCTGAGAGCTGCATGAAGTCACGGGGACCACGAACTTGGGAATCTCTCTAGAAGGTGGAGGTGGCAGGATGGAGTCACATTCTGAAGGCCCCGCTCATTTGTTGGGTGCTTGATGTGAGGCTGCCCAAGGCCACAAGAAACCCTTGTCCCCAGGTGCAAATCCAGGAATTGACCTAGTGCCCATGAGATGAAGGTGCCTTGGGAGCATGGGGAGAGCTCGGCAAGCTGGGTGGAAGGAAGCACATCTTGTGTGGCACCCATGAGCCCACTTTGAAGCAGAGCAGGCTGTGCAGACGCTCATAGTAGAGTGTGAACCATCAGCGGTGGAAAACAACGTCCTTGCTGTCACCATCTGGGCCACATGTTAGTGTGCTCCTGGCAAGGGCCTTGGCAGCCTTGTCTCTGTTTCACCAGCATAATTTGAGTTTGGGTTTGAGAAAAAAAGAAAGCAACCAAAAGAGAGAAAAGAAAAGAGCTCTTCAGGGCAAATGTGAAGCCAAAGAGTTTAGCATCAAATGCCTTTTGAAAGCAGCTGTGGAGCCTTGCTCCGAGATAAATAGAGGCTGGTTTGAAGCTGGAGAGCTAGCTGGCAGGACATACAGTTCCCATCTTGCCAAATGCTTCCCGGACCACCTGTCCTTGTGGGGCTGGGTTCCCCACAGAGCTGCCACAGTGCTGCACGCTCCGGCGGAGTGGCTGGTTCTGTCGCCAGGATCCTGATGCTCAGCCCAGGCTTGGAGCAAGGGCAAGGCTCAGGGTGTCATGGGGAGGGGGAAGCCCTCCAGAGCTCCTTTCTCTCTCTGGAGAGCTCAGAGAGCTGGAGACCTTTCCTCTTGGTGGTTTATCCTCACCCTTGTGAGGTTTTGAGGATTTTTGAGTGGTAGGCAGCTGTGAGAGTTTGGCTGGCAGGAGATGTGCACTGCTTGGACCCCTGGGCAGTACCAAATGGGGGCTGTGGTTTTGGGCTGGTGCAAGGTCTGAAGCATCTGAGTCAAGGGAGTTTTAACCAAAGTGGGCCCTAAAGTGTCTGTGCTCAGTGCTTTAACAGAACGAGGAAGGGCTTGAGCAGAAAACATCTGGAACAAGATCAGAAGCCAGACACGCTCCTAAACAAAGGAGATACATGGCCTTGGAGAAGAAAACAGACATGTAAATGGAGACAGAGGGGGCCAAGAGCAGGTTGGGTTTCTCTGGATCTCATTTTTCTTCCTCGTACTGCAACTGTCTAAAGTAAATGCTGGGGGGCTGTGGTGTGCCAGAACATGCCGGGACCATTCATCATGGGCTATGCTGGCAGCTGGGACAAGTCCGTGACGAGTAGAAGCTCCCAGCTGTCCACAGGCGCTCTGCCTTGTTTGTATCATCAGTTTTGAGGCTGCAGCCTTTCCCATACTGCATGTGGGCAAATGCAAGGAGAGAACAACTTCTTCCAGCAGGGCATTAACCCCTGCAGATGTGACCCTGTGGTGCTTTTCTACAAGAGCTCTGGCTGGGCTTCAGGAGGGTCATTGCTCTCTCTGCTCCCAGAACCCCTTCAGCTCCGTCCGGGAAGGAATTCCTCCCGGTCCGAATCTCGCCCCTCGCAGGGTATTTCTGGTTGCACTTACATAAGCCTGCTGGGTCAGTACTTTCCAGTCTGAACAATCCCAATCTGCTCAGCGCTGCTGCTTCCCTTCCAGAAGACAGTGTGTGAGAAGACGGAGGGTGGGTAGTTCTGCAGCGATTTGATATGGATCTGCTACGAAGGGCTTTCTCTGAAAGCCAGGAGATTGAGGCTGGTTACAGCTCTGATGTGAAGAGAGTCTGCAGCTCCGTGCCACGCTTGTGTGGGCCATCGGGAACAGAACGGGCAAAGTGTCGAAAGCAGAAATTCCCAAGTGAGCCTTTTTCTCAGCTGCTTGCAAAGGGAGCTGGAGGAGGCCATGGTTGTTGGGTCTTTGGGGGCTTCCCCACGGAGCAGAGGGGTCTGTGCTACCCCAGAGGCAGCATCTTCCTTCCCAGCCTTCCTGTGGGATACTTCTGTCCAAGCGTTTCCAGGCAGAGGATGATCACGGCCAGGAAAAAGCCATCAAAGAGAGTAAAGCTGAGTCTGCGGGGGCAGAGCTGCCAAGAGAGCAAAGTTAGCGCAGGGCAGGGGAGCTGGGGAAGTCTCTGAAGCAAATGTGATGTACCAGGCTGGTGTTCCTACCAGGGCACAGCAGCAAAGAGTGGAAAGTCCCTGGCTGGCTCTTCTGTGTCTGATAAGGCAGGCTGGCTCCTTGCCCTGCCAAGGAAGGACTTGCTTGTGGATCCTTTTTTACAGGAAACAGAGCGGAGAGTCATCAGGATAGCAGTCAGGAGGATGGGAAAAGAAAAGGCAGCCAGATCCTTCCTTCAGGCAACTCCAAGCACAGCCACGATGTTAGCTGGGCCCCTAAACTGCTCAGGGAAGCTGTTGGGAGGTCCTGGTCAGCAGGTTCAGGACTTCTTCTCATCTGCAGGCTGGGGGTATAACATTAAGCCCATGAGCTCTGCTCCCCTCTCCTAATGCCACCATGGTCCCCTTAGAAATGCACTGTTCCCCCTGGAAACCCTGAAGGTCTTTTAAAGCCTCCTCCTGCTTCAGGGAGGCTGACCCAGGACCCTCCTTCAACTTAGGTTAGAAACATCCTCCTCGCAGCCTGCTACAGCGCTGCTGGGCCCAGGCCAACTGTTCCTGTGCTAATGTCCCCAGGCCTGACACGAGCCATGTCCGTCCCTGAAACGATCAGGTGGCAAGTTTAAAGGAAATGGTAGTGCCCTTTTCACACCCTCTGTAGATAAGTCATGGAAACCCACAGCGCAGGGTGCTGGAGGGGCTCAGCCAGGGGCTGGACAACCCCACCATGGGTGGGTGCACAAGGGTCCCATGCAAGCTTCACCTGGGGAAACTCCTGTGCTGGTGGCTCCTGGGTGCTGGGAGGGGGTGGCAGGGAAGGATCACTCTGGTTTTATCTTTTCTTGTGCTTTTTCTTATCTATCTAGCAGCGGTCTCAGCTGGAGAGAGAGCCAGAGTGGTATAGCCTCTGTCCTGACCCAGCACTGCTGTTCTTGGACTGCCTCCTCTGCCCTTTGCACTGCTAAATTTCATCTGGTATCTATTACACCCACTTACTCTTGTAAGATATCTTGCCGCTCTTCTGAATCATTAGAGAGTGTCATTAACCTGCTCCCACCTTTCACACTGGTGTCCCGTGACCAGCCCCATGGGGTCCTGGGGCGGCTCTCCGATGGACCGAGCCCCGTAGTCGCTGCCCTTTTGACACACTGCCCTTGCTGCAGCCACCCCTCAGCCCCCAGCACGGCTGGGATGAGGGGTACCAGCAGAGGCTCTTCCCCACCCTTCGTTCCCAGGAGGTCCTCACCTACCGAGCGATTCTCACATCCTGAGGAGGTGGCTGCAGATGGAGGAGCCATGAGCGCTGTCCAGGACGGAGTGTGCCGGTCCTTTGACCCCCCATCCTGGGGGAACCAGAGATCTCCTGGCTCCCTGCCCTGCCCTAGAAATGCTTAACCAAATGTCCCTACCTCCCCAAAACATCCCGGCCAGCAGAAAAAGGCAGCCACCCACCGGGAAGGAGAAGAAAGACACCGCCAAGCCTCTTCTTGTCTTTGTTCGGGCAGGCAAAGTCCAAGGCTAGCTGTCACACGGAGCCGTTCCCGGCTGTGGGTGTGTGCCAGCACATCCCAGAGACCCACCGGAACAGGCAGCAGAGGAAAACAAGGTGGAGAGGACTTTGTCTAAGGGTATCCACGGGGGCCCAGTGTTCCGAACATGATGCGTGATGTTGGACAGTCTTTATGAGCACGCTGTGCCATTCTCTGCTCACCACGATGGGCCCCTCCAGCCCCTTACAGCAGAGAAATGGTTTGGTCCTGGCTGCCTAGGGTGGCTGGTGGGGGACAGGTCTGGTACAGTGTTTGTGAGCAGCCCGGACCACATCTAGTGCTGACTGTGGAATGAAAAACTGCTGATGGGTCCCTCCAACACATTCAAAGTATTTTGTCGTTTGATTGCTGTTTGTGGTTTGTTTTCTATTTTTTTTTTTTAATTTAAAAAGAGAGTGATTTCTGGGGACAGGGATGCTTGAGGTGAACATGGCAAGCCTCAGAGATAGGCACAAAGTAAAGGGCTGCTCTGAGAGATGCCTGCCCTCCATCTAAATCTCTTGCGGCTGCTGTTGCTGCATCCCAAACACCATTTCTGGAGGGGCAAGAGGGTTAGCAATCATCTTGTGGAAAGACACCCCTTGCCACCAGCTCGTCCCGTGGTGGAGGAGCAGCCCCAGCAGAGCAGGTTGCCACCTGCCTGTGTCAGAGAGTGTATCAGGCAGGCACAGCTGCAGCTCTGAGCCCCAGGAGCACCTGGGATGTGGGGCAATGACTCTGCAGAGCTCTGCTCCACAGTGACAACGGGTTCATCCTTCTGCTGTGGTCCTGCCATGGTCTGTGTGTGTCACTCGCTGTGCCTCTCCTCCTTCCCTGTGCAATGGAGTGACAGACCAAGCCTTCCACTCGTTGCCTGTCTGGTCTGTTTAGATGAGATTGTAAAAGGTCTTCAGGGTCCTGTGTAGGTCTGAGTCTCTGGACACCACCCATAAGAGTCGTGGTTCCTGCACGGCTTGGACAGGTGCACATGGCTGGCACATCCCTGCGGTCTGAGTGCTGATGCTCTTGGGGTGTGCAGAACACCCAAGCCATGGTGCTGAGTGCTGGCACTGGCCATGGCACATGCTTCAGTGCTCTCTTTCTCTCTCTACTGTCCTAAAATCCCAGGAGAAGACTGCCACTCTCCTCCAGGCCAAGGGAGCCCTGCTTTGGTCACGTAACACTTGTCTTTGCTGGAGACACTATCTCAAGGACTCTGTGATGTGCTGGGATGGGTCCACAAACTGTGCACCCCTCAGCTCCCTTCTCTCACAAACACAGAGCAAGAAGAAAGCATCTCCCAAACCTCCGTCAGCACCAGCATCTGTTGCAAGGAGGCAGAGGGAGCTGAGCATGGGAGAGCTCCACATGTGCCCTGCTGCTCATGGTCAAAGATCTTGCACAGCACACAGCAAGCATGGGAGGAAGCCACAATCTCCATCCCGATGGGTCTCTGCTACTCTTTTTTATCCTCCCATGCTGGTACCTGTAAGCCTGCATCAGTTCAGCGCTGACATCACATCAGAACTCCAGACACATTCCCTAGTGCCATTCCCTGGGTTCGTCCCTGATGACACCCTGAAAATACACCTCACCCTCCTACTGAGCCTGGCCGGGTGTCACTGGGTTGTGCATGTCGCGTTGTACCCGTGTGAGGACACAGAAACCCACCTGGTTTACAGCCAGGGATGGGGCAAGGCTGCCTGCCCAGCCTGTAGCAGGTGCACGCCAGTGAATACTTCCCAGCTTATCAAGGATATTTTCCAGTGAGCTCCGAGCCATGCACAGCTGTGTCTCTCACCAGCAGCATTTACCTCTGCAGCAAAACAAGCTGCTGATTATGCAGCAGTAGATTAAAGGGCTTTTAATACCTTTATTGGGTACAAGATACACAAACTCAGCCTGGTAACTGTCTTCAAGGAAGAAAAAGTGAAGGTAAATCTAAATGATCAAGGGAGAACTCAGCGCTTTATCCCCCTTTTTACAATCTGCTCGGGTTTGCAGATTACCCAGCCCTGGGTGCGTTTGCGTGAATATTCACAGTGACACTAAGCAGGTTCATATCCTTGAAGGGACACTTGCAACCCCAATGTCTCAGTCTTGCCCTCTCTCTTCTTGCATTGTCGATGCTAATGTGTCCTCTGCTGCTGATGGATTGTGTGGCTGGAGAAGTACTTTGTCACTCTGCGTCCTGCCTCCCGTCACGAGCAGCGAGCAGAGGGGCAATGCGGGTTGCATCGTCTCCTCGTTGCTCTCAGCAAAGCTGAGGAGCACAGGAGAGATGCGTGACATCGAAAATCCAGACCCTAGAGACACCAGGAGGCTGGGGGTCCCTTGGTGCGACAGGAGTGAAACTAGATGGCCGGTTGGGTAGCACCCCCTCCCTGCACCTCGTGGGGTTTCTGCTGCTGCCCATCATCCCGATACACAGCCTCCTTGTGTGCAACTGTCTTTTTTTGGCTTTTCTTACTTTCTGGATTCCAGCTGTGCTTTGAGGAAGGGTATGGGGATTATTATACTGGGGGAATCACAGCAGCGGTTGCCGTGGGCTGTGCTGGAGCCTGTGCAAAGGGAACTTGCACTTCCCTTTGCAGCTGATGCCCCAATGAAGGCAGCAGATCCTTTCTGAGTTTTTCTCTTAGAAGTGGCTGCCTTCAGGAGGAAATGAAAGCATGACCCTTCAGGCACCGGTACCCTTCCTCTGTGCTCCAGATCCCAATCAGCTCTTAAGTCTCTTGTAGGTTTCCAGCCCTGCAGAGCAGGGAGCGCTATAGAGGTGAAGCAGGTCTGCAAATCACCTGTCAAGTCTTCACCATGCACCCTCAGGCCACAGCTTGGGAACTGCTGTGTTTAAAGAATCGCGACGCAAAAGCTTAGAGAAAGAAGTTATCATCGACTGCAGAACTTGGCCCTGGAGCAGAGCCAACGTGTTTGTGCAAAAGGAATGAGCAAACAGCTAAAATCCCACAGGAGGCAGAGCCCGCTAACCCACTGCGGGATCTGAGCCACCAACAACGCCGACTCCTTTGTCTTCCCTCCGCTCTGGGGCTTTGGTCTCTGCTGGGTTCCACTCGTGTCAGGCTGCAGGACGCTGCCATCCTGGCAATGGTGGCACACAAATTGTACTGCATTTCCTTCCATTTATCCTCCCAGTGGGCCCCTCAGCTCAGCAGTTATCTTTAGCCATGCTGCAGGCAGGGGGCTGAACTTCTCGACTGTCCCAGTGCCCCCTGAAGACATAGCGGTGCGCACTCCAGGGCATCAGGGCTGTGTGGGTGACAGTAACTGAAGCAAATGTCCTCTTGTGCTGGAACACCCTCAGCATCGCTCCTGGAAGGTTTTGACCCTGGTCAACTAGCCTGGGCAGCTGGCCCCAAGGGCAGGTATCGTTCCCAACAGGCAATCTGGGTGCAGCCAAGGAGGGTGAAGAGTGTAACAGGGTGGAGGCTGGGTGTCACATGCCTGTTGGCCCAGGGACAGAAAGCAGTCCACAGCAGAGCTGTTTTCCTAGCGCGGATGCAGCTGGAGGGTCCCTGCTCTTCTCTGTGCGGTGCTGGGTGTTGGTTTCTGCATGATGCTTCTGCTGTGGCTCTCAGTGTGTCATGGTGCGTTATTGCCTTTACCGCCCTGGAGAGCAAGGTCAGCTGGGTCTGGAGAGGCTCATCCCTCAGCTCTGCACACAACAACAGCATTTCCCCAGCCCCCTCAGCTACCACGCTTGCTAATGCCTCTCATCCATCACCTGGTGGGGGGTTTGAACTGGCACAAAGGGGATGCTCAGCCGCACAGCCCCCCAGCAGCCCCCGCACAGCCCCTTTGCCTCTGTCACCACTGCCCCACACCATGCACATGTTCAAGACAGAGTGAAAGAGAGGTGCAGGTCCTTACCCAGAGTAGCTCTGTGCAGCTCCACCAGTGTTTCTGAAGCACGGGCTGCTTCATGCTTAGAGGATGTTCTTGCCTGGCAGCACCAGGTGAGGGACATGGATGGTGTCACCCTGCTGCAGGTGGGAGGGGACATGTCCCAGTTTGCTCCAGAGCCCCTGGCTTGCTGGTTAGCTTGGGACCACTTGGCACCAACGTGAAAGCAGGCTCCAGCCTTCAGGGATCTGAGACGGGGGGAAAAGCAAGGCTGGGGGGTGAGGGGGTGCCTGCCGCCCATCGCAGCCTGTGACCTTTTAGAGATGCCATGCAGAGGCAGGAAGTGTTTGCTTGGTCAAAACCAACGAGGATGAAAAACCCAGAACCTTGAGCCTACAGGGAAAGGCCAGAACTGCTTCCAGGAGCTGGACTGGAAAGCTGGAATCAGGCACGCATCAAGGCAAAGATGTGACATCCTCAGGCAAGGGGACTTATCCATCCCTTCGTGTCCTCAGATCAGGAGTGAGGGTCAAACCCTCCTGGATCTGTAAATCCCACCTTCAAGAGTGATGTAGCCACGTCTGTGCTGAACTGCTGCTCTGCTGCCTTCGGAGGCTGTGAGTTTGGCAAAGGGATGGGGAAGCCTCAAGCCACAGGGATGCACCAGATCCCACACCATCCATGTTGTCACAGCTTCTGCCCTGATCCCATGTCCCCAGCACATGCCAACAGAAGGGCTTTCTACCTGCTCTGCTCGTGGTTCAGTGGTTGTCATGATGGGTCAGTGGCTTGCTGCCCTGAGCCACACGCTGCAGACTCATTCCCGACAGCTCCCTCAGTTTCTATTCCCCAGTCACCCTCTTCCTTTCATTTTCCACATTTTTCTCTTTGACTATAAACAGCCCCGAGAGGGACTTCCCAGCACTCACGGAGGAAGAGGCAATAATCCCTTCCTGAAGGAAGTGGCCAGGATGCCTGAAGGACCCTTCTCACCCATGTGTGAATGATACCAAACAACATTCCCAGGCAGGAAACGTTGGAGGCAGCAAGGGCAGAGGATGCTGCCAGGCGCAGGGCTCCCGGGCGCTTTGTGGAGGAAATGTAGCTGCTGCCGTTAGCTCATTAACACTCTGTGGGGGTCTGCTGTTGGGAACCCAGCGCTGGGGTTCCCTGGTGCTCCTGTCCAAGCACTGCTGAGCTCTGGAGCCCCAGGTTTGCCGCTAAAGCAGGCAGCATGCTGTCGAATGCCCAAGAATCCCGCTGAGGGACCCCAAGGAGGGCTTTGAGTGGGGTGATTTATTTCTTCTCGTTCTGCAGCTCTGCGCTGGAGACGGCTGCTGTCCCCTCTAGCCACCCAGAGGTCTTTGTTTCAGAAACAAAGTCCTCCTCTTAAGAGACTGTCTTCTTCCCCCAGGTGAAGCTACCTACACAGTGGTCTGAGGGTCTGCAGGAAGATCTACATTCAGGGTCTTTACCCTCGGCTGGTGCTGGGAGCTACTGATTCCATAGCAGCTGGGGTTGTACCCTTCCACAGGCTCTCTCCTCCACACAGGACAGACACAGCTGAGATGACACACATCTCTCTCGACATTGTCTAATTGGCTTGGTTTGTCCGTATTAAACATTCACCATCCACAGTTATCTCCTTCATTAGCTATGACACATCGCGTTGAACCACACAGCAATATCGCAGCAGTGCCAGAGCCAGCAGCAAACGCTCAGAAAACTTCTGCATGAGGTTAATAGAGAGGCCATGAGAAAATCTGGGGCTGAATTCAAACAAACATACACAAGCCTGGAAATACATCTGAGCTGGCAGAAGATCTTAGACAAGCATGCACATTCACCTGCACAGCCTTTATCCCTGTCTCCTTTATTTACACCCACCACAATGGCTTGCCTGTGGACCTGGGGGCTTGCAAGGAGGAATGAGCGCACATTTGGCTTGCAAACCACAGCATAATTAATTCCCAGCAAAGCTTCTGGGTTTCACTTTGTGGCTGTGGAAGTTCAAGGTGCTACCCAGGGTTGAATAAATGCCTCTCCTGCATGCCTGGGGTGCTCAGCCCCACCAGCACAGGGCAAGGGATGGGTTTTCCAGCACCAAGGAGAAACCAGGCAGGTGGGAAAGGAAAACAATTTAAGAAATGACAGAAAAAACAAGATGAGGAGCACATCGGGGTCCCTGCCGCCCCCAGCCCCGCTCCCGATCAGCGTCAAGCCCTTCACCCCCAGGGCTTTGCCCTGAGGAACGGTTTTCTCAGCCTACTCTCCCAGGGAAGGCACGAAATTCCCCGAGCGGCTGTTTTGAAGGCAATGTTTGCCATCTAGTGGGAAAATAGGGTCTGGGCATCCCTCTCGCCTGCAGAAGGATGGGGCTTGGTATTGTTTTGGCAGGAGTTGAGGGCTGCGCTCCCCCTGTCCCATAGCTGGGCAGCATCTCCCAGCCCCAGCGGAGAGCTCTGGGGAGCAGGAAAACTGGGCGAGGTGGTGCTGGCTCAGCTTCCTGCAGGCAGATCACCGGGCTCTTTGCAGCCAGCCATGGATGCCTGCCTGAGTGTGGATCCCCAGCCCAAGCCCTTGGAGTGGTCCGTGGCTGAGCTGGTGCCCAGCATAAGTGGGGAGCTGAAAGAAGTGACCTGGAGTAGGGGAGAAAGCACCACATCCTGGATAAATGATGCCTTCCAGGTCACCATTCCCCTGGGGATCCGTGCCTTCCAGTTTGGCATCCTTCTGCGTATCACTGTTTTCCAGGTCAGCATCCTGCTGGGGATCAGTGCCTTCCAGGTTGGCATCCCCAGCATTCCCCCAGCAATCAGTGCCTTCCAAGTCAGCATCTTCCCGAGTATTAGTGCCTTCCAGATCAGCATCCTCCTGGTGACTGGTGCTTTCCAGGTCAGCATTCCCCTGGGGATCAGTGCCTTCCAGGCCAGCAGATCTTCCTGGGGATCAGTTAGCATCCTCCAGGAGATCCCAGGTGTGGACATGGACCTGGCACTTTTAGCACCTTACCACCTCCAGATCCATCAGCACAGAGGTGACTATGCCAGTGCCCAGCATGTACGTGGAGCTCAGCATCTCCCAGTACGGAGCAAAGGCTGGGGGTTGCTTGTTGCTTGTATGCTGGGAGGGCCCCGTGTGTTGTAATGCTGCGAAGCCACATGAGACTCCCAGAGTCTCACATTTAACTCTGGCCCATCATTTTCAGGATGCAGAGAAAGGCCCTGCTGTACAGGGCTGTCTGTCTGCCCAGCGTCTGCTCCGTGCAGTCTTGGAACTTGAGGAGCACTGGAGTCCCCCAGCTGGTTGAGGAGCCCCTGTGTAGGGCTGGGCCATGCTGTCCATATCCTCTCTTTGCTTGGTCTGTCCTTTTAGACGAAGCAGTTGGTGTGGCAGTCGATGCAGGGGACCACAAGGTGCAGCTGGTGGGAGGAGAGCAGGTAGCTTCTCCAGGGAAGCTCACAAAGCATCTCCTGCCCTGTTTCAGTCCCTACAACTCTGGAAGAGAAGGTGGAGTTTCTGCCACAGGGGACGAAGGAGACCAACTCCTCTGAGCAAGCGACAGGGCAGCATCGAGGAGATATGGTCCTCACACCGCACAGCAGAGGAGATGTGTTCACAGGGAGTATGCAGTAGCACAGGACTGTTTTCAGTGCAAAGAAAGCTGGCAGGGAAGTCCCGGGCTCAGTGAGCTCATCCAGAGAGCTGCTGCTGCTGCTTTGAGGAGGGAGAAGCTGTTTCCTGGGAGCATCACCAGCAGCAGTGCTTGGGTACAGCTAAGCTGCTGGCTTCAGCCTCCCACCATCTCTGCAGCCACGTGCTTGGTGTTTCCTGGTCGTGAAGGACCAAAAGCATCCTGGAGGCAGGGAAGGGGCCAGCCCCAGCAAGCAAAGAAAGAAACAATCCATTCCTGCGGGGAGAAGCCTACAATGGGGCAGCAAGAAGAGATGTCTCAGGTCTCTCCCCTCTCCACATCTGTTTGCGTGCCAGCACATTTGGCCTGGCAGGTGATGTCTCCCCTTTTCTCTTTCAGGGAAGAGCAGATGATGGAAAGGAGTTTGTGGTCCTGTGGCAGCTATAAAGGGAGGTAGATGAAGAAGAGGGAGTATGGGTGATGTCAGGGGTCTCCAGTGGGCTGGGCGCTTGGACCCTGTAGCAAGACTGCAGGCGGATGTAACCCACGTGCAAGTGAGCTGAAAGCTATGGCCAGGGTGAATGCTCAGCACTGGGTTTTTAAAGCATTTGTGTTCGGACTCACTGTGTCCCCAGGGCAGGGTCCCTGCTGCTCCTCCACCCTCAGTGCCCGGACAGTGAGAGATGGAAGCGACTCCTGAGGGGGATGCAATCCCTCTGGAGATGTCCTGCGCTCTCCCCTGACACTCTTGGGACCTGCACTGGTAACAATTCGGGCTCCGTCTCCTCATGTCAGCTGTGATGACACGTCCATGGGGACTGGGCTCATGGGTCACACCTGGGACTTGTTCCCAAAAACCATTCCTGCTCTGCCCGTGGGCCTCCCTTTGCCGGCCTTACACACTTGGCCTCCCAGCCATCCTCACAAGTCAGCCCCCGCGAAATGAGCAACTTCGATGCTTAGGATGGTATTTGGGTGTCCAAACTGCCTATCCATCTACACATCCACGCATCCATCCATATATCCATCCCTTCCTCCCTCTGCCAAACAACCCACACATCCATCTATACATTTGCATGGCTCCTTCCCTCAATCCATGAATCCCTCCCTCCCTGCTGAACCACTGACTGCATACATACCCTTTCCTTTCCCCCTCGCCTCGTGACATATATGTTTCATGCCCCTATAGCTTCCATGATACGCTGGAGCTGCTTTTACTTCTTTATTTGGCTCAGGACGTGGCGGAGAAGGAAGCAGGAGCAGCCATGAGAGGTAAGTTGAGACTGTTTTGCTTCATGGTCCTGTGCAACCCGCCTCCTCCCCTGCAAAATGCAGGCTGATTCTGGCAGCGAGGCAGGGAGAGGAGGAGGCTAGCCCTGAGGGCCAGCCCAGATATTTGGCAGGGTTGGTGGCAGCCAAGCAGCCCAGGCACTGCTGCGCAACCATCCACAAACAGTGCCCTGCTGCAAATGCTTTTGCCCAGGCTATTGCTTTCCCAAACCAGCCCTGCACGCAGCTGGGCGGCTGGCGAACGCCAGCCCCTGCCTGAGAGATGCTCTGGATGGAGACACGGATATGGACCTTTCTGCACCTCGGTGCTGGGGCCCTTCCCTGGCGCGTAGCATTGCCTGCTGGAAATTTTGTACTCCCGGCAGGACCCAGGCCATGTTCTCATGCACTTTTCTCCTGCTGGGCTTGGGCTGGTCCCTGTCTCATGCCAGGGAGCTGGACCCATCCCTGCTCCTCATGGATCCAGCCCACAGGCTGCTTCAACCTGGCACAGCCTCAGCATCCCCAGGCCTGGCTTGTACCAGCTCCCCCAGCGATCTTGGCACAGCATCTGCCCTGGGGAGGGTGGGATACAGCAGCAAGGCAATTTTGGAAGTGCCTCTGCCTAGTCCGGGCAGGGTGCGTCCAGGCAGGGCTCCAGCCTGCAGCAGGAAGCCTCCTGCTCGCTCCACAGCTGTGTGAGCCACCAAAGAGCCCGAGCCCTGGAGGAAGTGCCCTGGCCCCGCGGTGGGACAGGGAGGTGCCGGCGCTGGGACAGCTCTCATGGTCCCTTCCTGTTTTTCTTCTCCACGGCTTGAAGGCAAAGTTGACTTTGGCATCTGGAGCCCTCTCCTTTATCCCAGATTGCTGTTCACCCCAGCCCTCCCCTTGCATCTCCACTGGTCCAGTGGAAACCCCTGTTCTTCCACGTCCAGCACCAGGGCACCCTCCCCCCGGGGAACTGGGAGTGCAAGACCCAGCACCAAGCATCTTTAGGCCCCCCCAAGCACTGAACTTGCTGCTTCCTTGGAGTCTCCGATGCCCGTGTGTCACATTTACAGGCTGCTGGGGCAGGGGGCTGAGCCATAGGGCATCCCAGCAGGCAGCCACAGTGCAGGCAGGCAGGACTTCATGGTGGCACGCAGACCTCTCCCCTACTCTTGGTATCTCCAGCTGCCAAATGGGTGGCAGGTCCCAACTCTAAAGCTTCCATCAGAGAGGAAAGGGGTCACCTTCCAGGGCCAAGGGCAGCAGGATGCGGTGATGAGGACCAGATGTGCATCTTCTGCCCTCAAGCTGCTCTGGTCACCAGAACTTGGTGTCCTCACCACCTGGCCAGGCTAGCCCCAGCTAAGGAAGGGAACACAGGGCTTGACACAGTGGGACAGCACAGCTATGCGTCCTCTCTTATCTACCCACCTAACCTTGCATGCACAATGCAGGCACACGTTCCCTTGTGGAGGTGCAACACTTTGGTGGTTTCTGCTCCCTCTGGCCAGCAGCAACCCCCTTCTATTTGGAGCATGCAGGCATCAGCCTCTAAACCAGTACCAGGTACTGGGAAACCACTGAGCTCAATTTGCAAACGTAGGAGCAACAGCTATGGGATGGACATCATCCATGTTCCACAGCATCCTATGGACAATCACAGCCCTGATCCCTTCCACAGTGGCAGAGGAGTGGGATCTGGTGGTGGTAAGAGGAGGTTTCCAGGTGGAAGGGGCTGCCCATGCCATGCTGGAGACCAAGAGGAGACAAGGGTGACCATGACACATCAGAAAGGATGCTGGCTGGGTGGGATGCTGGGGACCAGAGTCCAGCAGGGGATGGCAGCGTGACACAGCTAGAGCTGGCAAGTCCTGGGATGCACCTGGGAGTGGGGATGAGGCTGTTGCGCCCAGAAGCCCAGGCAGGATCTGGCCCCTTATACATCCCCAGCTTGGTGACCTGCCTTACTTGCTCCTTGGAGAGCCCTGCTCCTGTCCAAGGATGGTGCCACCGCGGTAGCACACCGCAGATGAGGGCTGACCCCCATCTCTCCCACACAGGGTGAGCATGCTCACCAGGGGCAGCCAGGGGCTGGGACCCTGCAAAGCCAAGCACCGGCACGGGCAGCCCCCACGGCCCCACACCCGGGGTGGGAGCACAGAGGCACCCAGTGAGGGCAGAGGGGTCTGTGGGCACACGAGACATTGCAAAAGGCACAGCCCTACCCCAGCCCCCTCCAAACCCGTCCCCATGAGGACCCTTTCGGGAGGTCCCCCCCCTTGCACCTCAGGCTCAAGGGCAGCCCCAGGGCCCAGCCAGGAGTGACACAGCCATCGGGGTGGGCGCAGGGACCCACCCCACGCTGGCTCTGCTCCCCCTGCTCCCTGCGCCGCTGCTGCCTGGATTTTCACCCAGTCCCATCTGGATCTCATCAGGCTGCTGGCGCTGAGTGCCGGGGTCGGGAGGTGCCAACACATGGAAGCTGTTAGAGGGACCAGGTCGAGGTGTGGGGAGGGGGCCACATGCCGAGCAAGGGGGGCTGTGCAGAGGGTCCTGTCCCTGCTGCCGGGCTGGCGAGGGCAGGGGACGTGTCCCAGGCAGCTGCCTGCATCCTCTTCTGGCACTCAGCAAGGGCTGGCCCGGGCGAGGGTCTCTCTCAGCCCCTCCAGGCTCCTGGGGAGGGGGCTGACCTGTTTAGGGACCAGCCCTGCTGCCTGTACACCTCCCACAAGGACGGTCCCCAAGCTGGCATCTCACCCAGTGCCACGCACCTCTGCCCTGGCCCAGCACCATCTGCAAGGAGGTCTTGCCTGGGCAGTGCCAATGCTATCCCCTTTATTGGCATCAGTGCTCCGTCCAGCCACGGTACAGGGGTGAGGGGCAGAGGGACAGGGGGGTCTGTCTGCCTGCTGGCAGCTGGTGGAGGACGACAGGCAGGGCTCAGCACCCCCTGCTCACTGATGCCCGGCACCCCTCGGAGCCCGCATGCATGGTGCCCCTCGACACTAGACAGTGAAGTGGGGCTGGCTCAGCATCTCATCCCCATGTGTTCAGCAGCGTCTGGCGGTGGGGCTGGCCCGTCGCCCTGAGTTCAAGGTGCCACCAGCCAGCTCCTGGTGGGCACGGGCAGCCCAAAGCTCCTGGGAGCAGAGTCTCTCTCCTTAGGGTCCATCCTGCACCCCCAGGGTGCTGGGGGCTCCAGCAATGTCCACGGCTATGGGGCGACCCGGGAGGCGTGGGGTCCGTGGGGGCCAGCAGTGGCATCAAGTCCCACGCGTGGGCAAGCGGGTGCAGGGAGCGGGGATCGGCCAGGGCTCACTACAGGATCTGAGCCTCTGCTGAGAGAGAGGGCAGGGGTCAGAGGGGGCACTGACCTGTCCCCTCCCTACACCCCCTCCCCTGCATCCCCCCATCACCCACCCTGCACCCTAACTCACTCGGCAGCGCCTTCAAGTGGGTGGCAGCAACCAAAAAGTTGTGGGGTTTGGTCTCGTCCTTGCCATGTTTCCTCACCCGGAGCCTGGGGACAGAGCAGCAGTGGCTGAGGACTCCGAGGAGCCCACCTGGGCACTGGGACTGCCCACATCTCTGGCGATCCCACTCTGCATCCCCATCCAGCTGTGCCCAGCTGTGCCTGGCTGCTCCAGCGGGTCAGCACCAGGGCTACAGCAGGAGCTGGTCGAGAGATTGGGCAGGGCTGGGATGGGCACAGGGAGGGGACCTGGGGACAGGACCAGTGGGCAGCGCCCAGGGGAAGGACTGCCAGGGGCAAAGGCATATGGAGGGGTCTCTATGCTGACCATGGAGCAGGAGAGTCCCCAGGAAGGCAGGAGGCTTTGGAAGGACGTTAGCAGCAGCAGTGTCTTTGGGGGATACAGAGAAAGGTCCCATGGATATAGGCTCATCAGAAAGACCCCAGGCAGGCTGGGCAGTGCTGCAGCCAGTGGGGTGTGCTGGGAAGAGGTTTTGATGTGGCAGGGGGGCAAGGGGAGGATGAACCACCTTATGGGGCTGGCATCAAGTCTGTTTGGGCAGGGACCTCAGAGCAGGGCTGGTGGGACATTGGGCACCCCATGCTGGGGGTTCAGGGGCCAGAGTGGGATGGGGACAGCAATCATGCAGACCCCTCCCTCTCAAAACCCAACCTACCAGATGAGGATGGTGATGACGAGAACAGCAGCCAGTACGAAGAAGGCAAAGATTCCAAGGGACACCAGGATGGCCATCTTCTCCAGGGGGTCGCTGCGGTCTGGGACAGAGAGACTGTCACGGCTGAGGGATGCTACAGCCCACTGGCACCTGGGGACCCTATTGCAAGCTCCTGGGCACCCCAGTACCCCAGACACACATGGGCATGGGGCCAGAGACCCTTCCTATAACTCTCAGCTACGCGTGAGCCCAGGCAAGCAGCTGCCTGCAGACGGTCCCCATTCCTGCCACTGCCTCCAGCTCTACTCACTGATGGGCTCAGGGTTGGGAGCCTGGGAGGGCTCCTCGGGCAGGCTCTCCAGGCTGGCATCTGTAGTGGTTTCTTCTCTCGCCGCAGTGGCCGGGTCTGGAAGGACACAGGGGACGGGAACCACTCACCCAAAATCATGGGCAGCACCCCAGAGACCCACAGAGAGGAGCAAAGAAGGGTGCCCCTGTGTCCCAGGGGTCTCACAAGCCCAAGCGTGTCCCCAGGGTGCTACTGGTGCTATGGGAGCCCTGCTCTGCCCCAAGGCTGTGGGGGGCAATCCCCAAATGGCAGCAGCATGGCTGCAGTCTGCCGTGGGGCTGGGAGATGCAGCTCTGCCTCCCACTGTGGGGCCAGTTTAGTATGGTGCATGGGACCAGCTTTCTGGGCAACTTTAAGGGACCTCAGGAGCTGGGGCTTGCTCTGGGTGATATTTGGGGGAATGGGTGCCATGGGGAAGGGGCTGGAAAGGGGCAGCCCAGGGTGCTGGAGGGGCTTTGGGGAGGGATGGTGAAACCTGGCAGGGATGCTGGGGGCTTTAGCCTGTCCCCCTCGCACCTCTGACCGGCGTCGCCCGGGCCTCAGCACTCCACTCGCTCCAGTTCCCCGCATCCAGGAAATCCTTGGCGCTGACTTGGACCACGTGCTCCATCCCAGCAAAGGCATCCGTGATCACCTCGGAGAGGTTCACCGTCTCCACCTGCACCGAACAGAGGGGATCTGTGGGGCAGAACGGTGCACCCCTCTCTGCCCTCCCTTGCCCTGCGCCCACCCTGCTCCCACACTGGCTTTGCCTCCCCTCGCCCACCGCTTACCACGGACCAGAAGCGGTGGATGACGGGCCGGTATTGGAGCCGAAACCTGAGCTGGAAGTGGGGCTCCTTGGGCCAGGAGGAGGGGTACTTCCAGCTCACGTAGAGCCGCCGCGGGGCCAGGGGGATGGGCTCCACCACCAAGCCCTCTGGAGGGTCCGGTTTAACTGCGCGGGAGAGGACAGGGAGCCCTGGTCACACCGCATTGCCGTGCAGAGGGGTGCTGGGCTCCCCGCTGCCACCCGGGGCTGAATGCCCAGGGGATGGACGGACACGGGGATGGACAGATGGATGGACGGACACTCACTGATGGCCTGCATGGTGACGTCGAGGAGGCGGAAGCTGGAGCCCAGGGGGTTCACCTCGGTGATGTTCAGGCGGTAGGAGCTCCAGAACTCCGACCCGTGGACGGTGCAGGTGCCGGGGCGGGATGGATCCTGCAGGCACGGCCCCACATGACCGTTCTTGTTCCTGCAGACGGGGAGGGAGGGTGGTGACACGTCCCCCCTGCCCGCCATGCATAGTCCCCCGGTGCTACCAAGGCGGTGCCATGTGGAGAGCCCCCCCATGCCAAGAGCCCAGTGGAGGAGGCAGCCCCCGTTACAGCTCAGACAGGGTCTGGGCAGCTGCCCTCACACCTCCAGAGCCCTGCACGTCCCTTTGAGTGTGACCTAAGTGATCACCACCCCAGCCCCACAGTCCTCCTGGGAAGGTCCCTCCCTGGCCTAGGTTTGGGGAGACAGTTCCCCCATGGGGACAACCAGCCCTTGCCTTGGGGACCCCACCGAGGACAGTGGCAGAGCCTTTGGGATGGGAGCCAGTCCCCAGAGCATGGGACTGGGGTGGGAGCCTGTCCTACCTCCGCTTCTCTTCACCCGTCAGCGATTTCTTCCTGCCATGGAGAGACGGAAAAGCAGACAGTGAGGATGAGGGGACAGCATGAAGGCAACCCCACTATGACCCAGAGGAGGGACGGGGGTCTCTGCACCAGTCACAGAATCACAGAATCAACCAGGCTGGAAGAGACCTCAGGGATCATTGAGTCCAACCGTTGCCCTGACACCACCCTGTCAACTAGATCATGGCACTAAGTGCCATGTCCAGTCTTTTCTTAAACACATCCAGAGTCCTAGGGGGCTGCTCTGCTGCACCCCCACTCCTGCACTGATGCACATGGCACGGCACGGGGGATGGAGATAACGCCATGCCAAGCCCTGGCAGTGGGAGCCAGGCGTCCAGGGGAACGAGACGGCAGGGTACCCAGTAGGGTCCTTCTCAGAGAACCCCCCTCGCCCACCCAGGGTTTCATCACGCAGCAGCAGCAAAGGCGCAGGGGCACTGGTAAAAGCAGCTCCCCAGCAGCTGGCTTCACCCTCACCCTACAGACCCCATATTCCCTTGCTTCCCGCCACCCCCTCCCTGCCAAGACCCCATTGCTCCGCGTGGCCCCCTCCCCGCTGAGCCCCAGCCCCCCCTGCTCCTGCAGCTTTCAGCAGGGCTGTGCTTTATGGGCTCCGGCTGACTTCAAAGCAGCCCACTAATTTGGCCTGCTGGGATAATTAGAAGCAGCGATGCTGCTGGGGCTCCTTTCATCCTGAAGCACGCCGAAGCACTCGGTGGCTTGCAGATGACCTGCTTCTCTTTTATAGCCCCTCTGGTGCTGGCAGAGCCGTTGGCAGGGAGGGAGCCTGCCTGTGCCGGCCCCCCAGTGCTGCTGGGTGCTCCCCTTGGAGCAAGCAAACGCTCAGTGCTCTGCTCATCCCAAAACACGAGCTGCTCCAGGGTGCAGCATGGCCCTTGGGGCAGGAGGTGAACCCAGGGGGTGGGTCAGATGGCCAGCAGGGTTTGGTGGTCATCCTTGGCCGGGACCCAGGGCTCACCGTGTAAACTCCCCATCCCGTGCCCTGTAGGGACAGATCACCTGTAGGTTGTGATGTATCTGGTGGGGAGGAAGGTCTCCACACTGGAGGTCCAGGAACAGGAGAAATTCTCGTAGTCGGATGCTCTGCAGGACACGAAGGGGACTCCTGGCAGGTCTGGGGCCCAAGGGGAAGCAATGGTCAGCGAGGGGTCCCCCGTCCCGCAGCCCAGCCGGCACGCAGGCACCCCTGTGTCACCACCAAGTCCCCTCTTGGCAAGCGGCTGCCAGGGGTGCGGGCACCGCTGGCCCATCCCAGCGGGGCTGCACACCCCCAGCCTGCGGACATGCTACTCACACCCCAGCCGCAGGGACACGGCGTGCAGGAGGCCGCCGTCCTCGCCGTGGCAGCTGTAGGTCCCCGCGGTGGCCAAGCTGGCACGTGGCAGCACCAGGGCTCCCTGACGGATGGTTGAGCCCTCCGGCAGCGCCGCGGCACCCCCCCGCCTCCACTGCACCGGCGAGCTGGGGAGGAGAGACCAGGCAGGCAGCGTCAGAGGATGGGGACGGCGGGGTCACCCCAGACCCACCCCGTAAACCATCCCATCGGAAAAATCCCCCGGAGCGCACGGAAAACACCTACCCGGCATGGGCACCGGCACATGACAGGGTCACATCTGTCCCCACCTGTCCGTACTGCACACCTGGAGGGACACAGACATCCCCAGATGGGGGTTAGCGCCCTGAGCCACCCTGTGCCAACCTGTGCCAGGGCTGGGGGTCGAGGTGGGCAGCTGTAGCCCCCAGGGAGCTGGATGCTGGCTGTGGGGTCTTGCTTCATGCAGGTGCCACCATGGGGGACTGGGAAGGACTGGTCCCAGTTGGGGCTGGGCAACGGGCAGCTGCAGGGGGGCTCTGGCCAGAGAACACCCACACTCTGGTAGGTCTGTGCCTGCCTGGGGAGAATGGGGTGTCACCAGGGTCCCCATGCCAGGGATGTGGGGGCTGAGCAGGGGACGCAGGGACGGCGCTCACCTTCCTCTCCCCAGCCCTCAGGGACGGCGAGGGAGGCTGACGCAAGGGCTGCTGCGAGGAACACCATCACCCTGCCCAGGCCTGGGATGGGACTGCGCATCTGGAGGAGGCAGAGCAGGGAGGGAGAGGGTGTCATCCCCTGCAGTGGGGTGGTCAGCACAGTCCACAGCCCAGACCATCCCTGCAGGACCCCAAACCTCCCCTTTGTCTCATCCCATCCTGCTGGGGACAGCATGGGGACCATACCACTGGGACCCCAGCCGGGAGGGCTGGCAGGGTCTGTGCCACTGTCACAGCCAGTCCCCGGCTGCTGAGGAGTCCCCATGTCTGGAGGGGGCACACAAAGAGCAAATACTGACCAGAAGCCTGGGGCTGCGTGGGTTGGTGGGATGAAGGGCTCTTTGCCATTGCAGCCCTGTGCAGGGAGCCCTGGCTGGCTCCCAGCCCCGGGGTGGTCCAAAGACCTGCGCCGGTACAGCTGGAGCAGGAAGGGACTGAGGAGAAATTCTGGCCTGTTTTTATGTGTCAGGAGACAGCAATTAGATCTGAACAGGCTCACACAGCCAGGGCAGTAGGTCTGTGAGACTCCAGACTGTACCGAGAGTCGGTGCTGGGGGTCCCACATCACTGCCCACCCCTGCACCCGCTGCAGGGCTGGTCTGTGCAAGTCTGTGCCCTTCTGGGCCATCTAGGGTCTCTGCGCCCAGGGAGAATGGCCCTGAAATCCCTTCCTCCCACTCAGAGACCACCAGTGAGGGGGATGCTGAGGAAGGGACGCGCACCCAGCTCCCCGTGAGCCAATCCCAGCCATAGACCCAGGTCTCCTCACCCCTGTTTGTGCCAGCCAGCATCTCCCTGTTCATCCCAGCCAGCATTGCCGTGTCTGTGCCAGCCAGCATCACCCTCAAGTGTCCAATCCAGCCTGTATTGTTCTGCACATATCAGCCAGTGTCACCGTGTCCATCCTAGCCAGCATCGCTCTGTCCATCCCAGCCAACATCGTCCTGTCCATCCCAGCCAGCATCGTCCTGTTCATCCCAGCCAGCACTGGTGTGTGTGCCAGCCAGCATTGCCACGAGATGCCCATCCCAGCCAGCATCACCTTGTCTGTGCCACCCAGCATCACCCTATCCATCCCAGCCAGCATCGCCCTGCGGTGTCCATCCCAGCCCACGTTGTTCTGCACGTATCAGCCACTGTCACACTGTCCATCCAGCTGGCATCACCTTGTCTGTGCCAGCATTGCCCTAAGGCATCCATTCCAGCTTGCATCATCCTGCATATATCAGCCAGCATCACCCTGTCCATGCCAGCCAGCATCACCCCAGGGCATCCGTCCTGGCCAGCATCACCCCATCCACATCAGCAGCATCACACTGTCCCTACCAGCCCTGCTTGCCCCCACAGGCACAGACAGCTGAATCATTTCTCCCTGGAAGACCACCCCCTGCCCACCTCTCACTAAACGAGCAGGCTTGTTTTTTACACCCGTATTGTCGGGCTCTGCTCCGGGCTGCAGATGGGCAGGGGCTGAGGGTCACAGGAGGCAGTGAGCTCCCTGCCAGCCCCACGTGCAGGCTGCAGCTCGTGCACCTAACCCATGTCCCCGAGTCTCCTGGGTTCGAGATGCTCAGGGGAGGGATGCTCCAGCCCTGGAGCAGCTGCCAGCTCTTCCTTCTCCTGCGGGCAGGTGCCCATGGCCGCAGACCAAACCGCGTGGCGAAGGAAATGAGAGCTACAAGGCGATGTGCTGCAACCCAGCAAGTGCAGGGGGGGAGGCGTGCGGCACCCCACATCAGCCCTGTCCTGAACACACCAGGCAGCATCGAACACAAGCCCCAAACATAAATCATTTCATGAGACTGTCATAAGCTTTTTACCAAACCACTCGTACAAACATTCCCAAGAAACATCAGTTAAAAGGTCTCTGCCAAAACTGTGCTGGTAACTAACTGGGAACATTTGGCCTGAAAGTAAAATATTTTGGTGATGGAAAAAAAAAAAAAAGACCTAAAATACACTTAAAAGCAGCAACCAAAAATAACTCCAAACACCACGTGGGCCAGAGTTAAGGGGATGGTGCTGGGGGGGGCTGTCAGGGAGAAGGGAGAGTGTGTCAGTGAGGAGAGAGAGAAATAGTTTTAAAATAAAATCATTTCTTCTCCCGACCGCCCTGGGTTTTCGTGCAAACACTACAGAGGGTGAAGGCAGAGCTGCTGCAGCCATCACCCACCGTGCCCTTCTGTGGCAGGGGGATACGCTCTGGGTGCTGGCTCACAGCTGACATGAGTTTGTCAGGTCTCAGGGTCCCTGAGTGCTTCAAGACTAGCCTGGAAAAACGACCCTACAGCCACGATGCTGAAAGGCATCTTTCCCTGCACGGACAAGGGAAGAGGTGGTGGGGCACAGCATGACTTGCAGCCAGCCGCTGCTAACATCCCCAGGGAGCAGCGCAAGCCCTGCCCGGCCAGCCCGGCTGCAGGTGGTGTTCCCAACAGACCCAGAGGCACCCCAGACCCCTACGTGGTGGCAAAGGGTCACAGACCCCGTCCCCAGCCGCATCCCAACCCCTGATCTCCATGGTGACCTCTCAGCGGTCCCCCACCACTCATCCTGAGGGCCACCCCACATCCTCCTACCCTCCACCACCCTCTGTCCCGGGGCCCCCCCAGCACTCCCCATCCTCACCCCACCACTCCATGAGCTCCCCTGCCTTTTGGGCAGCTGCCCACCCCTGCCAGCGCAGCGTGGGGGAAGGCAGCACCGGGCACCCGCCCCCCCCGGTACACACATTGGCTTAGTAAATGACCCTCCTGAGCACTGCCAAAACCAAGCCACGGCCGAGCATCACCGCAGAGAGAAGAAACAGGGCAAGCCCTTCCTCGCCTACCCGAAGGCCACAAACAGAAGGGGAAGGAGCCGCAGAGCTCCGGGGGAAGACCCGGAGCCCTCGCCCGCCCCGGGTGCGGCGGTGTGGCAGGGAGCCAGCCGCTCCGGGCCAGGCAGAGCTGCACAACACCCTGCCCAGACAGCATCCCCTGGCTTTCTGCAACCAAACTCCCTCGCTGAGGGAAAACAGGCGTGAAAATGAATGCACACGCACTCGTGGTGCCAGGCCACCTTCCGTAGCAGCTCTGCACCCCCACGGGCCACGGACGGGCACGCAGGCGGAGAAAGCATCCCTCTGTGCTGGCACCGGTGGTGACACATCCCGGGGACGGGGAGTGCCTGCACAGTGGTCCTGGAGCCGAGCCGGGACAGAGGGAACAATCGGAGCTTTTCTTCCTCCCCGCATGCTAATCCCGGCCCAAGAGGCGTCTGCCGCCTGCCCGGGGCTGGGTGACCTCCTGCGGCCATGGCCGGGGCAGAGGGACCCAGCCTGGGGCTGTGGTTTGGCCCTGGCAGGGTGGGCAGTGGTGCCGGGCTCTGCTCCCCCAGCATGGGATGCTCTTGTCATCGGCACGGCCAGGGTGACCGGGCTGGCACCCGTGGATGTGAGCTAGAAATGCACGGTGCCACTCTCCATCCTGCGCTGACCCTGCTGTCCTGCTGGGCATCACTTGAGCTCATCCAGAAGTTTTTGGGATGCTGCGGGGAGAAATCGTGCCGTGAGCCCCTTCCTGCATCCAAACTGAAATGCTGCGAGCCAAAACATCCCCCCCCTCAAACCACAGTCATGTGCACGGGCACCGATGGCCCCGTGGGGTGTGACAGTCCCCCCAGCACAGCCGCTCGGTGCCATGCTGCGCCGTGGCCTGGCAGAGCCCGGCACGGATTCCTGGGGGAAGCCAACTTTCCATTGCACCCGGCGCTTTGAAAGACAGTGGGTTTTGTTGCCTTTTTTTTTTGCTTTTCTTCATTTGAAGTCACCCTTCAAAGAGAATGAGCCGCACGCAAAGCTGGGGGTGGTGGTGGTGGTGGGGACACAAGCAGATGATGCCATGCCCCACGGCTGAAGATGGCAGCGGGGAGACATGGGATGCTCTCCAATGAGCACAGCAAACTGGGGTGCCTCCTAACCTCACCCTGGGGTGGTCCAGGGCAGCATCGCTGCAATGGAGGTGTGGCAAACTACCCAAGAGCACTTGGCAGCACTTGGCAACCCCTACTCCTCCCGGCAGCCCTGCAGAAGCATTATGCCCTGCTCTGAGGAGCCATGGCATGGTCTGAGCCCATCCACGTGGCTGCTGATCTGCCCAGAAACCTGGGAGCATCCCACCCCTGCAGCATCGGTGACCTCCATCATCATTGCATCAACATGCAGCCTTGACCCCACTGCTGGGACGGTCCCCTGCAACCAGCCACTGCTGTACCTTAAATGCTGCTGGCAGGGAGGGAAGCATGTCCTGCACCACCTCCAGGGCCATGCACAGCCCCCAGGACCACAGACAGTGCCTGGGGGCAACTCTTTGCCCACCCTGGGCCACTGCTGGGGTGATGCTCCCCGAGGCCAAGGGGAGAGCCCCGCTCGCTGTCCCCAGCCCCTCTGGCGCCTTGGGGACCTCAAAAAGGGCTGCTTTCCTCTGCACCCCTTCGGTGGGGTGCTGAGCACCCATGGGCCCCCATGCCTGCTGGGGGGTACCATGCCAGGCTGAGCTGAGCCAGCACACACACATGCACAGCTGCAGACAGTGCAGCCCCAGCACACTGGAATTAACCCAGTTAACCCAGTAAAACCAGTAGCAGCCTTTCCCCGTGAGGTCAGTGCAGTCCAATAAGCCCCGCACACAGCCTGAACGAGGGGCTAAACCCAGTGCAGTCCCAGTGTGGGGCTCAACTCAGGGCAGCCCATAGGATTATACCCCATGCAGCCCAGGAGCAGGATTAAATCCCACTCAGCCAGGAGTGGGATTACACCCAATTTAGCCCTGGCGTGGGATTAAATCCAGTGCAGTCCAAATTTGGGGTTAAAACCAGTGCAGTTCAAATGCATGGTTACAGCCAGCTCAGATCAGGAGTGGGGTTAAACCCAGCTCAGCCAAAATGTGGTGTTAGACCCAGCACAGCCTAAACATGGGATTATGCAGTCCAAATGTGGGGTTAAACTCAGCACAGCTCAGGAGTGGTGTTACACAGTCCAAATAGGGGGCTAAACCCAATGCAGCCCAGAAGTGGGGTTAATCCCAGTTCAGGCCAAATGTGGGGTTAAACTCCAGCTCAGCCCAAACACAGGGTTAACCCCAGCACAGTCCAAACGCGGGGCTAAACCCAGTGCAGCGCAGAGGTGGGGTTAACCCCAGCTCAGCCCAAACGTGGGGTTAAACCCAGCACAGCCCAACCATTGGGTTACACAGTCCAAATGTGGGGCTAAATCCAATGCAGCCCAGAAGTGGGGTTAACCCCAGCTCATCCCAAACACAGGATTAACCCCAGTGCTGCCCAGGGAACCAGTTCATTTCCACGGCCAAGTACAATGCACAGCTCCATTCGACCCAGACCAAACCCCCCTCAACATCTCCCGGTGATGCCCAGCTAACCACAGCCCCACTGATGCCCAAAGCCGAGCCCAAACCGCCCCCACATCCCGAGGGTCACCCCTCTCCTCTGTGGGGGGCTGGCAGCTGCTAGCGGGACCTGGTGCTGGGGGGCTACCCCACACCTCAGCATGATGGTAGCTTTGTGGAAGTCAGGCTCTTCTCTTAACCCAGCCGGGAAACTCCCACCCCAACGCCCCGACTGCCGCCCTCCCCGCTCCATCCCATGGGAGGGAGAAGTCTCTGGCTCCCTTTGGCCAGGGCCAAACCAGGGAGGGCTCTGTTAGCAGCCAGCAGTCCCGACGCCACACAAGCTGGCAGCGTTGTATTCGGGGAGAGAAGGGTTCCCCCCACCTTTGTCCCCATCTCCACGCTCCCGCCCCCCCTCAAAGCCACGTGCCAGAGAAATTCCTAAAAATAGTCTCCTGGCTGTAAAGGAACCCACCAGCACTGTAGCTGTAGCACCAGTGGGCTTCTTTACAGCCAGGAGGCTATTTTTAGGATGGGGGGCTGCTGGGGGACTGTGTCCCCACTGTCCTCGGCACAGGGTCGCGGGATGAGGACAGGCACAGTGCCAGATCCGAGGACACGGGTGGGACCAGCAGCAGGGAGCTGGGCCACCCTGTGATTAGAGCAGGGTGGGAAAGGCTTTTCCTGTCCCAGGAACGTTTTAGGATTTGGGATATTTTTCTGCTCCCAGGCTCAGCCCAGCCTGGCAGAGGTTTTGGTGCACCCGCAGCTCCCAGCACGACGGGGCAGCTGGGTACCAGCCTGCATCCCGGCGTTTCACGCCCCCAGCAGCATCTGCATCCCCCAGAACAAACTGCCCCCATAAGCTGGCCCTGGAGCTGATACAAGAGCATATGTATCCATATACGTAGGGGACAGACATATATATATGTACCTACACGTGGATGCCCCACGCAAGCCCAGCTCCTCCTGACGAACTCTGGCCTGGAGCTGGGAACCCTGAGCAGGAGAGGGGCCCCACAGCATCCCCCTGCCCAGTGCTCCCCTCATCCCTCCCCGTGCTCCAAAGCTGGCCGGTGTCTGGGCTCAGCTCCATCCCTGAGGCACGAAGGCGCCTGGGTCAGCCAAAACGCTCTGCGGGGCAGCAAGGCCAAAATAAACAGCTCACCTTACACAAACGCTTCCCCAGCTAGCAATTTGCTGCCACTCCTTTTGCAAAACAAAATCCCCTTTTGGGCCGGAGAGGGATTTCAGGTGTCATTAAGGGCCACCTGGGCGGCCAAATAAAGCCACCACCAAAGGGTGGCCCATTAACCCCTTGCACCCCACCGGCAGTGTCCCTGCGTGGGGGGAGGATGGCAGTTGCAGACCCCCGGTAATGTGTGATGTGGGGGTGCCGGTGCCAGGTTCCAGCACCCAGTGGGATAACCACGGCTTGTCTTCTCCAAGCTTGGAGGTGACCCTGCCTGCTTTGCTAAGGGGAGGCAGCCCAGGGGATGCAACAGGGTGCAAGGCTCATGGCAGGGATGGAGGTTGGGGAAACACCACGTTGTGTCAGCATCTGTGCCCCCTGCTTCGTGCCAGGTCGGTCAGACGGCAGCCCCCAAGCCGAAGGGAGAGGCTGAGAAGTGGCAAGAAGTAAGGAACAGTTGGGGCAGAAGCCCACCGGTGAGGCTGTGGGCTGCAGTGCAGGGTCAGGGGATGGGGGCTGTGCCCGGCCTGAGTTGAGAAGGCTGGAAAAACACCCACCAGCTCGTCTTCTGCTGGGGAAAAAAAACCCAACCAAGTTCTCCTGAAAGATTAAGTGCGACGGTATCCGAGCTGGGGGGGAAAGCAAGGCAAAGCGGTGGTGAGCGTGCTGACACATCCCCTTCCACGATGCTGGAGAGACGCCCTGGCCCTGCTCAGGGCCAGCTCTGTTTACAGGCTCCCATTGTCTCTTTTTTTCCCTTTTGTTTCCTACACCCCCCCCAAAAAAAAGTTATAGTTCAGAGTAAACAAAAGCAAGCAGCCTCTCACTCCAAACATTTCAGCCATCCCAAACTTTCTCCGGAGGGGGGCTGCCCCTGGAATTTTCCTCGTCCAAAAGAATTTCGAAATGTTCCCGTTGCAGCCTGCTCTGACTGGAGGCCAAGGCAGCAACGAAACCCTTCACAAAACGCTCGAGTTGCCCTCTGCGCAGCTCTGGCTCTGGACAGAGGCACCAAGGACCAGCAGCCGCTGTGCCCCAAAATCCCCACACACACAGGGAAACCCTCCAGCCTGGCACACTTGCCGGAGGGGGACGGAGGTAGTCCCAGCCTGTACAACCCCCCTCCCAGCCCAGTCCAGCACCTGAAGGGAGCCAGCAGGTCCTGGTGAGCCCAGATCCTGCTTTTTCTATTTTAAGCTGCCGCTACAGTTATTACTGCCCTGAGATGGTGATGCTGGTGCAAAGGGCTTGGGTGCATCAGCAGGGTGCATCCCAAGGCACCTGGTATTTCCCCTGAAAGGCATCTCTGCTCCACCAGCCGGGGAGGGTAGACGGCGAAGTGGCTGCTGGAGCTCCTCGGAGGAGGGCAGTTTGCAGCAGAGATGCCTGCTCAGTGCTGCCTGCTCACCCCTTGGGCAGATGGAGTGGGAGGGGATGGTCCCCTGGGGATGGAGTGCTGTCCTCTGCACACCCCCGGGAGCTGGCACATGGATGGGAGGAAGAAATGTCCTCCAGGATGAGCCGTGGCGATGGGTGCCACCCAAGGGTGCTGCTCCTCCCTGGTCCACATCACCCAGTCAGGGTGTGCACCCCAGTCCCAGAAGAGGTGGGACTCCAACGTGGGCAAGCAGAGACTCCCAGGAGCTCCCTCAGCTCCAGCCAGGCACAGAGGTGATGTTAGACCCGCCAGACCCCGGTGTGGGGGTGTCAGCCCGCTAGCAACGGGGGCTTCAGGGTGGCCCCTGAAACAACCAGAGGGATAAAAGCCCAGCTGAAAAGCCCCACAAGAAAGCCAGCAGCTGTGGGAAGAAGCACCCAAAGCTCAGCCCAGCGTGGATTTGGCTATCAATGCAAGCTATTGTGGTGGCCTGGCACGGTGCTGCCCCAACAGTCCCCCAACGGGTGTCACTGGGTAGGTGGTCCCACAGCCCAACACACACCTGGACACGCTGGGGAGCCCCCACATCCTCCCTCTCCGGGCACACACAGATTTTGGGGGCCGCGACCCCTTGATGCACCCATGGTATCACCTCAGGAGGGCAAACCTTGCTGGTACCCACTGCATCCCCCCCCCTGTAGCACCCTGCCCCGGTGGGTGCAGAGCCCCATGCCACCACAGCAGCACTGGCCGGGGAGGGGGGATACCTCAGCTCCACACCGGACGGGGTCTTGCCGTGGGACGGAGCTCCGCCGGGTGACCCCTCTGCCTCTGCACCATCTCCTTCTCGCGCCGCCTCGCTCGGCTCTCCTCCTCCACGGAGGCTGCTCGGTGGCTTGGCGTGGGAGCGGTCCCACCTCCCCCACCCCAGCAGCCCCCTCCCCTATAAAGGGGCCAGGCAGTGGCTGTGCAGGGAGCAGAGCCCCCGACACAGCAGATGGGGCCTGTAAGGCGAGGCTCCCCCAGGTGCATTTGCCTTGGCTGGGGCTCAAGCCCGTCTAGTTGGAGCTATAGAAAACATATATTAAAAAAAAAAAAAAATGAGGGGGGAAAAATAATCCTCTCCCCCGCGCTGGGGCCTAGGGTTTGGCCGGGGTTTCTCGGTAGGCCAGGCGCAGGCGATACAGGCTCTGCTGGCAGCAGCCCGGGGAGGGAGGGGTGTTTGTGGATATTAAAACGCAGTCGTAAAGGAGAATAAAAGGGCAGCCTTGTTTCAGAACGAGTCTCCGAGGCTTTCCCATCTCCCGGCATGCTCGGCACCTGGCCGGCAACCCGAGCAGCTCCCCTTCCCGCAGCCCCCCTGGCTCGCCCAAGGGCTGGGGTGCTGCCAGCAAGACCCCAACCCTTACAGGGTGAAGCCCAGCACCTTGGATGGGAGCAGGTTTTGGACACACACCCCCCCTGCACCCTGCTCTGCAGCCACACACACCGGGTTAAAATTACAGCTGGCACTTCTGGAAAACCCACCCCTGCATATCCCTCCCTGCACGCCCCCACAGCTCCCTGACTTCCCCTGCCCGCTGCCCGGCCTGCATGCAGGCACGGCTGCAGGCCCCAGCTGCTTGGCCGCAGCCCCATGGCAGCACCGCCGGCGTGTCACTGCCTGGCCTCTCCCTGCCTTCCCACTGGAGGCAGGACAAGCCCAACGGTGTTCTGGCCGAGGTCTAAAATTAGCCCTGGCCACCCAACACCCCCAGCACCCACACAGAGCAAGGGGCAGCGTGGCTCCCATGTGGCTCCCTGGCACCTTGGGGTCTTCCCCCCATCCCCAGGGACCTGCAAGACTCCACAGAAGCCCTCTCCGTGGGACATCTCCCCAAATCCACCCCTGAAGCAGGATGCTGCCTCCCTGCTGTGCCCAGCTCCGAGAAGCCATGGCCATGGCCAGGAGGTTGGGGAGCAGCCACAGGCATCAGTCCAGCAAAGGTGGCCCAGTCCCGGCCCCTCCTGCTCAGCCAGAGATGCTCGGCGCACATCTGGCTTCACCACTGCCCTCTGCCCCCTCCCCAGGGCAGTGAGGAGGGGGATGGAGGGCTGAAAGCCCAGAAGCCCCCCATCCATCCCTCCCCCCTTTCCCTGGCAGCACCCCTAAAGCGCAGGCTCACCGAGCCCTCATCCCCACGGCTCACGGGGACCCCGGGGACACCTTGTCCCCAGCCATGGCCCAAATGACTAATGCCCCGGCAAGCGAGCCGGGTGCTGCCGTGGTGAGCAGGGCCCGTCCCTTGGCCCTGCTCCCTCCCCGCGGTGGTGAAATCACGTCTGGAGAAAGCACGGGGAGGGAGCCGGCGGGTTCCCCCCCTGCTCCTCTGCTTCCCAGCGAGGATGCTCACTCCCTGCCCGCTGGCCGGCCGCCCCCACTCTGCAGACCCCGCATCCTGACAGAAGGATGCTCCAGGCACGCACCCTGCAACAGAGCCGCGGGTCCCATCTCTTCCTCCTCACTCCAGACCCCATAACAGCATCCCAGCTGTGGAGACGGCCAAGGTGCATGGAAACGCAGCGGAAAGCCCCAGGCACTTGTAAAAGCGCTCCCGGGGAGCGGGCAGGAACCTCTAACCCCCCGCTAACCTCCCTCATAGCAGTGCAACCCCACCAGAGCCTGGGGGGTGAACTGGGGGTGGCAGGGGCACCGCGGACATCCCCCACGGCAGAGCAAACCGGCTCGTGGAAGGAGCCGGTGGCTCTGGAAGCCTGGAAACACCCCTGGGCAGCACCAGAGGGGACGGGGATGGATAGGCCACCGCCGCTCGCCTCCGACCTGGCACGCGGCACGCGCCGGCTGCGACGGGGGGTGACTAATGCGGCTCTTTAAACGCCTCCGCCGGCACGGGAGCGTGGCTCCGGGTTAGGGTTTAATTATCCGCCTTCCTCCGCAGTCCTCGTTCTCCTCTTGCTGAACCGCCGTGGAGACCCCGGGGACGGCATCCGTGTCCCCCCCTCCCCCCCGGCCGGGGCTGCTGGCACCGAGCAAGCGGGGCCGCAGCGGGGAGCTGGCCGGGAGCACGCCGAGGCTGCAGCTGGGGGCTATAAAAAGCATGGCTGCGGTATGCAGCGAGGCGCTGAGAGGGGAATAGAGTAAAATAAAATCAGGTGGTGGATGAGTCGGGCCCTTGCTTCGGCACCAGGGCTGGCCCCGGCGCTGCTCCCCATCATCCCTTCCTCGCTCCCTGCCCAGTCGACAGCCCAGCGAGGCTTGGGCAGAGCGGAGAGCTGAGATTTGGCAAAGGATGGAGGGCGCAGGGCTGGGTCGGCAGGCGACGGAGGGGGTCAAGGCTGGGGGAACGATCGCTGGCTCCAGCACGTGGGCTCCTGCCCGGGATGGAGGCACCACAGCCACCCCTCGCCCGGCCCAGAGACGCCGGATCCAGGCACCCAGCCTCCTGGCAGCGTGCACTGGAGGATTAACCGTGCCTCGATTTACGGCTAGAGGTGCCTTTGCCAGGAGGGGGCTGGCACACCGACAGCGAGACCGGGCACCCCACCATCGCCCGGCACCCCCAGCACCAGCGTCCTGGTGGGGACCTCACCCAGAGGGGACGGTGACGGCACAAGCCGGGGACAGACAAGGGCTCCCCTTGGGCTGGCGGGAGCTCCATGCTCAGGGACACGCCGTGTTTGCACAAGCCTGAGCGGGAGAAGGTCAGATTAATTTTAAACTTGAATAAACAAGGAGAGAAGGCGATGCCAGAGCTCGCCCTTCCCGTCGGGGATGCCCGGCAGCGGCGCACAGCACCCACGGCATGGCTGTGCCCAGCCCGGGTGCTAGCAGGGCTCAGCCCTGGGGCTCGCATTGCCCCAGGAGGGCCGGGACAGACCCAAATCCCAAATCCCACGCCCGGGGGCCTCCTTTTTCCGCAAGGAGCTCCCGGCTGAGTCAGTGCTGGCAGCGGGGAGACCGGCTCCCGCTCGCCCTCGCAAAATCCCTCCGGCCTCCACGGGGAAGCACCCGCCTCGGGACCCCGGTTTCCACCGGGAACAGCACCGGGGCTGGCCTGTCACCCACACAACACGGTCTTGGGAAACAACCAGGAGGAACCAAAAAAATATAACAAAATTGTTTGTGGGTCAAGAGGAAAACAGAAAAAAAAAAAAAAAAAGTTTGTGTTTTTCATGCCAAAAGGAAAATGAAAACCAAAACATTTTGTTCTAAATGATAGGCCTTGTTTAGTTTTCAGTGGTTTTACTTTTTTAAAATGGTTTGAGTTATATCGAGCTAAATTTGGCTTTCAAACATTACCTTGGGGCGGGGAACAAAATAAAATTTAAAAAAAAAAAAAAAATCAAAACAACTCATTTGGAAAATGTCAGAGCGAAACGCCACGGCTTTTCCAGCCCTGGGAGAGCCGCAGCCGGGCGCTGAACCCAGCCTCAGCTCCCAACTTGCGACGGCCCCCCCCAAAACAGCCTTTTTCCCAGCAAATAAAGCAGCTGCTGTGCCGGTGGGCAGCCGGGAGGGCTCGTGCCCCGGTGCCTGGCTCCCATGGGGGATGTCACCTATGCCCGTGCCGGTCCCCAGGACCTGCCGGGGCACGGAGGGACCCCACTGTAGCCAGCAGCCGTGCATACGAGCCGAATCCGAGCCGAGCCGCTCTCCAAAACTCCTCTTTAAATGTCTTTTCTATTAGGTCAGCATTCCTGAGTCGCCCGGGGAAGGTGGTTACGGCCGGCAGCCCGGCACATAGGCTCCTCGGTGTCGGCTGCTGGCTCTCTGTCAGCAAGCAGCCTGCCCACGCTATTAAATTACTGAGAAAAATGGATCGTTTCACCAAAAATTAGGTGCAAGAACCTCTCGCGCGGTGGCAAGGCGAGTTGGTAATTGGAAATTCATAGAGCTGGCCGCAAACGCTGCCTCCGGCTCCGCTCCACCCTCCTCTGGTTGCGGTGAGGGTTGGTGGAGAGGCGTTCGCTGCCATCCCCGAAGCGCCGCTGCCGATGGAGACACGGTGGCCACGTTGCCGGCAGTGCTGCTGAGGTCCCCTGCGTGCCCCAGGAAGGTCAGACGCTGCTGCACGCTCCCTCCACCCTTTGTAAATGGGGAAAATAAGTGAAGAAGAGCCCTCAAGGAGCTTTTCAGGCACTGGAGGAAGAAAATCCTCCGTGCATGGCTGGACCTCCTCACCATTAACCACCCTGCTGGGAACACTTCTCATGGGGACATCGGCGGGGGACGCAGCAGGACACGCTGCCCTGGCACTCGTCTTGCTCTTCCAGCTGCACCCCCGGGCTGAAAACCAAGACGACCCTCCACACAGACTCTGCCTCACTTACATCTTTAACCCATCCTAGGCGCAGCATGAGCACCGTCACCACTCCATCCGAGACCAGGTATCTCAGCATCCTCCTCCTGGACCACTCTAAGTCCCAACCTCAGCACCTCACCAGCCGAGCAGAGCTTTCCGAGGCATCTCCGGGGCAAACTGCTCAACTGTTGGAGCTGCCAGAGAGCCCAGCACATACCTGCAGCCTCCAGCTGGGAAGGAAGGATGGGGATGTGCAGCAGGCAGAGACACGGCCGCCAGAGAGCCCAAGGCTTCGAACTGTTTTTTGGGTGCTGGGGGTACAAGGACCCCGGGCACAGCCCTGGCTGGAGAGCAGGAACAGAGCCCGGTGCAGGATCAGGGACGCCGAGGGAAAAGGGGATGCTTCCCCGGGTGCAGCCACCCTCCAGCCATAAAGCTGCAAAACTCAAAGCCAGGATGGGGTGGACCAGCCTCAGAGGAGCTACAAAACAGCCCCCCCGGGAGTCTTGCAGGAGCTAAAAAAATCAAAAGCAGCCAAAGCACCAAGGAACCCCCTGGGGTTGCGTGTTGGCCCTTGCAAGAGAAGGATGGAGCAATAGCTGGTCGGGTCCACCAGCTCCTCCTAAGCCTCGAGGCCTGGGGCAAAACTCATGGAAAGCAAAGGAAAGGCTCCTGCAGACCTCCCCAGGGGCTGGGGGCTGGCCCTGGCCTTGCAAGAAAGTCTGGGGAGATGCCAGCTGGCCCGGGCACCCTGCGTGACAGCGGCTTTCGCAAAGCCAAGCTGGGCCACCGCGGCCCAGCCGTCCCTGGGGACCTTTGCGGGGCTGTTGCAGCACAGCTGTTGGGAGCTCTGTCGCAACACCGGTATGGCGCTGGGCCGGCCTGCGACGGACACCCCCCATGACAGCACTTTTTGGTTTTTCCTAGCTACTTTTGTAGGAAGGCGAGGGCTGAATCACGCCTTTCACAGTGTTATTGAACTCAAGAGGCACTGATGCCCATGCTGACCTTCATCAAAGAGGGGCTGGCAAGGTCCCTGGCTCCAGCTGCGGCTATCGGTCTGGCCAGGATGAGGCGTGCAAGGTTTTTGGTCCCAAAGGAAGGGGCCAGTGAAAGCACAGGAAGGTGAAGGAAACAGCTGGACGGGCATTGCCGCACCAGCCCGCGGGGACGTGCTCCAGGGATGTCGTGCCAGCCCCACTGCCTCCCACGTGGTCTCCTGCAGGGACATCCGCACCCCTTAGGGCTGCCGGCAGGATGGTAGGCAGCATCCCCAAGCCCTCTTCGGGGGTCCCCAAGGTGCAAGAGGACTCAGGCGCAGTCCCTCTCACGAAGTCAGAAGACCCTCCCCAAGCTGCCGCAGAGATGATGCTCCCCCAAAGCTGGCAGCTTCTCCCATCCCTTCTTCCCCTCGATGCGTCTCCTGCGGCAGCTTTTCAACAAGGCTCGGCATCCCGTTTTCACTTTAGGAGGTGGGGTAAACCAGAAGATGTCCAAATGACCTTCTTTCCACCATCAGGATTTCATTAGATGAAGGAGCCCTAAACTTTTCCACCTCTCCCTATAAGGCAATCTCTGCGGGTCCGTAACCATTTTTATTAGGCTGTTTCTATTTCAGCCATCTCCGTATTGAGAGGAGGTGACCAGAGCCGAGCCGCCTCTAGGGAGCCCCGGGTTGATTTCCAAAACGGTTTCAGCATCCTCCCCTCCCCTGGTCGATGAACGGTCTTACCTGTGCTCCCCTGGCCATTGCTACCTGCACCCGCCAGCCCCACATCTGACCATGCCAGGTCTCACCTGAGGTCCCTCCAGCCTGCTTGTCCTCTCTAAAAGCATCTTCAGGAAACATGTACGAGCAGGGCAACGGCGGATATGACCTTCCCGTGGTCAGACCCTTCCAAAATCCCTCGTAAGCTTTTTCAGCAAGGATCAGTTCCCACCGGAGCGAGCCCAGGGTCACTGGTCAGATGTGACCACAGCGCACAGTCCCAGCAGGACAGAGGTGAATCAGGTCTTGACAGACTTCTTGTCCCTCTTCTCCTGGACCTCCGCCACCCCAAACACCAGAGGAGGAAGAGATGTTTCCCAAGTGTTCTTTCCACATCTCATACCACTGGAGAGAAGGAAGAATCGCACCTTTCAGCCCAGCCCTCTGCCTGTACCAGAGAGCCCGGCACATGCTCCAGGGGCTGTGGGTGCTGTGACCATCCAAAGGAGCCTGAAGCTCACCCAGTCCCACCGCCATGCCAGGGTGACTCAGAGACTTGGGAAGCAGCCAGACTTGAGAGATAATTCCTATTAACACACTGATCCCTGACACCACAAACCTGCTTCTAATTTCCAGAGGAATTTTCCTTTTTCCATGGAAATGGTCCATGGGAATCTGGCTGTTGGAGAAGACGACTCAACCACAACTGCAAGGCGTCTGCACCCTTCCCCACCTTCACAGCCTGGAAGGGAAGAGACTACCATCATCGGGAGGTGCAGAGAGGTTTGCTGGTAAGAATTCAGGCTGCAAGGTCACTACATCCCTGAGCGGAGAGATTTGGTGATTTTCACACATGCAATGCTGTCGGAACCACAGGAACACTTAGAAAAACCAAAAGCTCTCTAACTATCCCAGCGAGTCACCCCAGATATCCCAGGGCTAATTCCTGATGCTGGCTTTGTATCAGCATCCCAAATGCCAGCGAGGTCCCAGAGCACTGCCCGTAGGGAAGAGCTCCCGTCCGATCTAAACTTCATCCTTGGCTACACCTTTGGCAGGGGCAAAGCCACCCTCTCCCACGCCTGAACAAGAAGAGGGGAAACAAGCTGGGAGAGGTGCCTAAATTCTCCGAAGGGAGAAAAGCAGAGCCACAAGCCGGCACCTGCCCCCTCCTGTGGGAAGCATCTCACGAGGGGTTTTCCTTCAGAGCCAAACCCGTGGGAGAAGAAGAGGCAAGAATCCTTCAGCTTGTTTAACCTAACGAGGAAGCTATAAATATAGCAGGGTAAACACCGGAGAGGGAGAAGAGGTCTTGAACTAAAAGCACAATGTTGGCACAAACCCACAGGGGAATAAGCTCTCCAGGAACGCATTCGGCAGGAAACCGAAGGGAGGTTGAGCCCTGCGTGAGCAGGAAGAGCCTGGAGTCGCCTCTGAACAAGAGCGGAGCAGAAAGAGAGGGTTTGAACCGAGTGTTCGGCTAGTTCATGGCAGGTGAGGGTGCTGCGCGCCATCACCATCCATGGGGGTTTCCCCACTCAGGATGGTCCAGGTGAGCTGGGGGAGAAGGGCAGGGGAGGCAGGGTACCTGCAGGCTAGGGGATGCAGGTGTGGGCTGCCCGGGTCCCCACCCAGCAGGATGGCTTCTGATAACCCAGCAGCTGCAAAAGGGAACTGCTGCTGCTGCCACGATGAAGACGGCGAGGAGACTCGCCGTGCCGTGAGTCATTCATTCATACTTCACAAACAGGGCCCACACTCAGCCAAGCATCCTCCTCCCCCCGCTGCGGGGACAGCTCTCTGGGATGGGGAAAAAGTGGCTTATCAGACATAATCAAGTTTTCCCCTCCCTGCGAGGTTCCCAAAAGACTGAAGTTCATGGAACAGGAGGCAGGGCAAAACTGGAGCTGCTCTTCTCCCAGCTTCCTCTGCCTTCAGCTACATCCCCCAGGGTTTTGGCCCAGTGACCCCTCCCCACCATCCTACTGCACCCCACATCCCCTGTCCACCCACCGCCAGTGACATGCAGCCCTGCACATAACGTCTGTCCCACTTCAGCTGCCAAGGTCAGTTTGCAGGTCTCCAGAGAGGAGATGTGGCTCCTTTCACTCTCCCAAAAAAGGGCCACGTCGGTAGAGTAGAGGGTGCGTGGATGCTGGGGGGACGTTGTGGCTGTGTTCTGTCCCCATCCATGCCCCAGGAGCCCCACTGGCTCAACCTCCACCAGCTCGCAGCTCCCCGTGAGGCTCCTCTGCCCCGCGCCAGGCTGGGATGCTGTGGGCTCCGTGCAGCCCTGTGCGTAACCACGGCGTGATCTGCCCTCCTACAAACAGAGGCAGAGCGCAAACACCCCACCTCCTCCTGCAAACGCGGCGGCCAGACGTGGCTGCAGCCTGCGAGGAGCAGGCACCTCCCGGCACTCGAGGCGCTCAGCCAGCCCTGGGCAGCTCGGCACCGGCTACGCCACCAACGCCGGTCGATCCAACACCGGTTTGGGCATGGCAACATGTTCACGAGTTGCTGCAGCTGCAGGTTTCTCCCCATGGAGACCAGGCACAAGGAAAACGAGATTCCCAAGGCATCCCCTGGCCCTGTCACAGCAGGGTCTGGGTTTGCCGAGAGTGATGTCCCAGCCAAGCTCAGCCCTGCATTCCCCTTTGATGCCTAGAGCCAGCTGGGAGCCAGAGCTCGGAGGGGACCTGTGGGGTGACACAGCTAGCCTGCGAGGGTGGCAGTGGGCACAGCCCGGGGCTGGGCACCCGCAGGGCTGGCAGAGGACAGAGAAGGGATTGGGATGGTGTCCCGGGGCAAGGAGGGACAAGACAGGCAGAGAGCCCTGCCAGTGCCGGCGCATGGGAAAGCGCCTCTTTCCGCACCTCTCATAATTGGGAGCAGCTTTTCCTTCCCCGGACCCCCCAGGAGAAGAGGGGGCCTTGCCAGGGAGGCGCTTTGCCTGGTGTTATTCCAGCCTTTCTCCAGAAAACTCCCGCCGGGAGAGGGGGGAGGCTCAAAATTCGCGGAGGAAGGGGCTCACGGTTCCCACCCCGGGCACTCCGTCCATTCCCCGAGCATCTCCGGGCAAGGCGGAGACGCGCCGGGCAGAGAAGGGGGGGCAGCACCGGGTACCCCCAGGCAGGCAGCGGGGAAGCGGGAGGGCAAGTCCGTGCAAAGTCACTTTGCGAGGACACACACACACACCCCCCCCCGCCACGAGCAGCAAACAGCCGGGGGAGCCGCCTGCCTGCGCGGCGCCGGCAGCCCGCCCGCAGCTGCGCGCCCCTCACCGCGGCGTCGGGGCGGCGGCGAGCCGCTCCCCGCGGGGAGCGGAGGCGGCGGGGCACGGGGAGGGTTTCCTACCTTCCTGCGTGGTGCCGTGGCTATGTGTCCATGGCGCTCGGGCGGAGCGGGGCCGGGACCGGGAGCGGGAGCGGGGCCGGCGGCGGGGCGCCCGCGCCGGGCTGGCTGGGGCCGGTAGCGCGGGTGGTGCGAAGCCGCCGGGGCCGCCGCCGCCGCTCCATTGGAGCAGGGCGCTGCCAATCTGCCGCCGCCGCCCCGGGACGCTTCCTGCCTGCGAGCCGCCCCCCGGACCCGGCCCGGCCCCGCCGCCGCTCCACACGGGCCCCCTGGGTGCGCGGTTCCCCCCCGGGATGCACAGTCTCCTCCCCCGGACTGCGCGGTCCTCCCGGGGTTCACCGTCCCCCCCGGGATGCACGGTCTCCTCCTCCAGAATGTGCGGTTCCCCCGGCGTTCACGGTCCCCCCCGGGGTGCAAGGTCCCCACCGGGGTGCTCAGTTCCCCCTCCCGGGATGCGCGGTCCCGCCCCGGGATGCGTGGTCCCCCCCGGGGTTCACGGTTTCCTCCCCCGGGATGCGGCATCCCCCCCGGGTCTCGCCATCCCTCTCCACCCGGCGCTCTGGGCTCGGGATTCCCCCGGGATTCACTGGTGCACGATGCTCCCCGGAGCACCGGGGTCCCCCCAGGGCGCAGGGACACCCCCTCCAGGCTGCACGGCCCTCCCCGGTGCCCTCGGGGGCCAGCACCTGCCCTCGCCGACCCTGCCTGCCCCTCTGCCAGCATCCCGGAGGAGTCGAGGCAGGCAGGTCCTGCCCGTGACTCAGTTTCCCTTGCCGCTGGGAGGGGCATTGCTTTGGGGTGTATTTTTATAGTGGTTTTTTTTTGATGGGGAATGCGTAGGGTGAAACCTAGCCCCAAGGCTTGTGTCCCCAAGCTGAAGAAAAACCTCATTCCTCCTCACAGCTTTCAGTGAATGTTTGCGTGACCCTTTTGCAGCACCCCTCCATCACCCGGCCTGCTTTCCCTTGGAAATGGGTTTGTTTTGCAATTTTATCACAGTGAAGGTTTTCAAGAGGAAAAAAGCACCTTGAAACTCCGCAATGGCAAGCCAGCTGGTGAATACCCATTGGAAACTTTCTCCTCCCCTGGCACCTGGGGCCAAGCGTGGTCTGGGGTCCCCCTGTGACACGCTGGAGACCCCGGTGATGCCGTCAGAGCCCTGGGACGCACCCAGTGCTTCCTTCTGCCTGGGCACTGCGCCTGTACGGAGATAAGGGCCACGTGCCCTGGGTGTGTGCAGCACCCACGCAGCGCTGCTCTGGCAATCCTGCAACAGCACACCTCTCTGCACCCCAGCAGGAATAAAAGGGGTCGCAGCCCCCCTCTGCAACCCTGCAATAACAAACTGATCCTTGCTCGTGCCCTGGCACACCTCTGCAACCCCACAATAACAACCAGCTACTTGCTGCTGTCCCGGGCTATCTCTGCAACCCCACAATAACACGCCCTTGAGTCATTCCACCTCCCGCATAACCCTGCAGTAACACACTGGTGTTTCCCTTCGTCCCAGCCCTCCTGTGCAACCCTACAATAACGGACTTTGGGAGAGATGGAGGCCGTGTGTGGGGTGAGCGTGTCTGGCCCGGAGCCCACGCCAGCTCCTGGCTGCACTGCGGGTGTTGCGCTCCACTGTGGTTGAGGCTTGGTGCCCACATCGCCTGAGAAATAGCCCAGCGCGGCACATCTGCTCGTGGCCTGGGCTGCCGCCTCGCCAGCCGCATGTGGCCAGATCCATCCTGCCTGAGCTACAAGAGCTGGGGCTGTGCCAGGGCTGGGGATGTCCCTCCCAGAGTCAGCTCATGTGGCCTCTCAGGTGCTTTGCAGGAGGGGTCCGGTCCCCCCAGCCTGCTCACATCTGCCCTCAGCTAGTGTCTCACGTGGACTTTGGGAGCCTGGGGATGTAGGAGGAGCTGGTCGTGAGCAGAGGGAGGTTTTCTCCATGCAGCTTCTCACTTTCCCTTTCCCGCCTCCCCACGCCACTTCGCACTCTGCAGTCCGTGTGAGCTGAGGGACGCCGAGCATCGTGCAGGACCAGCCCCTCTGGACGGAGCAGAGCTGGGCAGGCTGCAGCAAGCGTTTGGCCGGGGGTCCTCCCCTGGGAGCAGACCCTGAGCTTTCCCCAGCGCTGCGTGGTGCTCGCTGGGCGCCGGGAGCCGAGCTGCTTGGCGCCAGCGCTGGCGAGGAGCCACACGCTGCTTTCTCCGCCGCTGCAGCGGCTGGAGAGCAGAGCCAAGACGTGGATCTGGGGAATCCCCCAGCTCTGCGGGGCTGGGGCCACCCTTGAGGTTGGGAAGCCGAGAGCAGGGCTTGATTTGGAGGGGTCTCTGTGCGGAGGGTTGGAGCTGACAGACACCCCACCAGGGCGCTGGCATAAGGGACACGGTGGGTCTCTGGGGCATGCCAGGCCACCAGCTCTGAGCAGAGCCAGCGAGCTGCAATGTTGGGTGAAGAAGGGGCAGGTTTGGCAGGGGCAATGTGGGGTCTGCTGGGTGAGCAGGGTGCTTGGTGGGGCTGCAGGCTCTCTGGAGTCCTCGGGGCAGGACTCCTCTATACCTCCCTAGCACAGGGTGAGTGAAACTGGCACGCTCTGCAGCTATGACATTGTGGTTCTTCCCCTGCTCCATCCTCGGGCTCAGACGAGGATCACAACCTCCACGTACCTCCTGGCTCCTCCATTCTACTGTGGCATGAGAGTTTATGAAAGGACATCTCCCAGCCTGGCTGCAGCATCCTGTCCAGCAGCTGGTACCCCTCTCAGCACCCCAGAATGACTGAATTTGGGAACTGTGGGGTCACTCTTCCCTCTCCTCTGAGCAGAGAACAGGCCAGAGAGGGAGCTGCCGGCTCTTGTCCAGGCAGGTCAAGACTCGGGACACATGAGCAGATGGCTGGGGTTTATATTACACTATCACAAACCCACGCAGGACCTGCTGAACCAAGGCCATACGGACTGTACATTCCTCTCCTTCCCAGTCCACGGCTTTGCCTGACTCGCTGCCAGTATCTGCTCAAAGAAGCCCTGAGCTCTTTGCTGGGCAGAAGCAGCCACATTCATGAACTGGGCTCCCCCTTTGTGGACCGGGTGAAGAGATCGGGAAGTTTGGGATCGGAAGCTCAAGAGCTGGGATGGGACCAAACTCGAAGCGAGATGCGTCATGCGGATGTGCCGGTGCCGTGTCACGACGATGTGCCAAGAGACAGGGACACCGGTCCTCAGCCTTGCTGGATGCATTAACGCTTGCTGGATCGCTGCCTGGATGGCGCAAGTGGAGCAGACGCACGGACAGAGGAGCCTTGCGGGGACTGGAGACGAGCACAGCTGGAGGCTGCCATGTCCTCCCCCGGTTTCTGTGCAGAGGGCACTGCCCAGGGCTGGCCAGTGGCATGGAGCCTCTCCTGCCCCGGTGCCTGTCTGAGGATGGCCTGTGACCCTGCAGCCTCGGCATGGATGGGGCTGGGGTAATTACAGGGCGTGCACATGCCCCAGTGCCCCAGTGACTGTCCCTAACACCCCAGAGGCATGGGTGACTGTTCCAGAGGTGCAGGTGCCTGCTGAGTGCGGGCCATCGCAGGGCAGTGGGGCTGTGCTGGTCAGCACTGGCCTTTTCCCCTGCGTGGGACCTGCCCTGTGAAGCCTCCTGCTCAGCGGCTTCGCTCACTCTGGCTTGGCGCGTGGCCGGGCTCTGGCCGACGTGCCGTGGGCATGGCCCCGTTTGAAGTGCAGGCTTGTTGTGTGTTTACCCTGGCCAGCCTGAGGTGTACAGGAAACCAGAGCGCTCTGCTCCCTGGCTGTCGCTTTATTTATTATGGTCACAGCTCGGGCTGCCCGCGCTGTGAAAAGAAGGTAGCAAAAACCCCAAGTGCTGCAGCGTGGCTCCAGCCCTGCCAGCCCTGCTCTGCTCTGATTCCTACCGCTGTCCTGCAGCTGAGAGCAGCCCCATCCTGGCACAGGATGGCAAGGTGCTCAGTGCCACGTGATGCTTATCTTGTCCGAGAGCAGGGTGGCTTTTCCCAGATGTGTCCAGCCACACCATGCCAGCAGAAATTGCTGATGGGTGCCCAGCCTGATACCACACTGCAGGCATTACCTGCACTGGCACCTGGATGTCCTAGCCTGGTCGCACCTTCCCTGGCTCTTCACCTCTGCTCTGCAAAACAGCAGTGATCATTGCCCTAGGTCTCCATAGCTACATCCCTGGTCCAGGGCTTTCTCTTCATTCATCTCCGTCACCCTGGGAAAGGCAACGCAGGGGACGCAGCCCAGCTGCCGCCCTGATGTGCAGAGGCGGGGGCTCACCCGTTCTTTGGGCTCATGGGACTCTATTGCCTGTGGCCAGCAGCTCCACGCAGGCTGCTCCAGCCCTGCTGCCATGGCAGGTCTGCGTCCTGCAGAGGACACCGCGGTGGTGACCATGGTTGCTTTAAGGATGGAGTTTAAAGATTGGAGGCTGCTGAGGACAGGGAATCCCTCCCTGTGGGGCTGGGGATAGGCACCCAGATGGAGACTTGAGCCACCCTGTCTGCTTCCCACCGCCGTGCACTGCAAGCACCCAGGTGGCAGCATGCAAAGCCCTGCATGCTGCAAACTCGCAGCTGAAGAAGTGAAGCAGAGAGAGGAGACATTATACACATGGCTATTTATAGGGGCTGCCCTTCTGCCAGGACTTGACTGGCAGCAGCAAAGGCTGGACTGGCGTTTAGGGAGCTCAGTCCAAAACCACCAGCCAGCAACCTGGGGACATGAGATGAGACCTCCCAGTGCTCGGAGGGTTCCTGGTCCCCGTGGAGTCACGCGGCTCGCCGGGCTGCCTTGCTGTTAAAGGGAGAAAATGCCAGTGAGCCGACAAACAGGGGCAGGCGAGCCAGCTCCTGAAACCCAGGGTGATTTGGCAGCCCTCCTCCCCAGGGAGGCAGCCGGGTGCTGGAGCCCGCTGCATGGGACAAAGCACTTGGTCTGAAATCATCGGCAGGGTGGTTTGAGCCAGAGAGAGTTAAACCTGTGGGGGGCACAGAGAGCTGCCTGTAAGGCAGATTTTTAGAGCTCGATATTAGTTTTGTTGTCTTTAGGCTTTTCAAGACTTTTTGTTTTCTACCAAAGTCTGGACTACCAAAGTCTGGACTACCGAAGTTTTCCACCAAAGTTTGGACTACCAAAAGAAAGTCCAGGCAGGCATGCACTGAAGGACCACGACAATATTTGAGTCTGACTTTCTGAAGATGTGAAATTTATAGTGCGAGATAGTGAGGAAAAAAAAAAACAACCCACAACAGAGAAATGGAACATGAGAAGTTATTTCCAAAGGAAAAAATGGACCGTTTCCTTCCAGAAAGGCTGGCCATAACATTTGGACACTGCTGGACTCCACCTCTCCCCCTCACTGTTTTGGAGGGTGGATTTGTCTCCTGGCTCTGGGCATCTCCCCGGTGCTGGCCCTCTGCAGCTGGATGCTGCCCACAGAGCCACCTCCTAGGTGTTGCACAAGGAGGCCCTGCCCAAGGATGAGGCTCAGCAGCTTCCCAAAGCCACCAGTGACTAAAGGCTGGCTTCTGGTTGTTCAGATCCAGGGATATATCACCCAAATACCTGCTCCTCAGTCCCTCAGCAGAATAACTCTCCATCTCCCCAGGAAATCTCAGCAGAGCCAAAGTGATGCTGTTTTGGGACAACCACCTTCTCCTGCTGGAGATGCTTCTGCTGTGCCTTCTGGACCGGCTCCTCTAACGCCTCGGCCCTGCTCTGGCTGTTGGCAGGTTGTCTCAAGAGAGGCAACCTTGACCCCTCTAGGCTGGTGTAAAATCAGAGGCGAGTTGTCCTTGGGACCTGCTACCGGCTGTGGATCAGGGCAGGGAGGCATCCCTTCTTATGTACATGCTCCTGGAGGCTGCTCCTGGTTGTGGACTGCAGGGCATGGGGATTTTTTACGCTGATGTGAAAAGCCCTGTTGCTCCAGCTCCCGGATCAGTGCCTTTGGGTTCCGAGTGGTAGAATCACAGAATCATTTGGGTTGGAAAGGACCTTTAAGATCATCGAGTCCAACCGTTAACCCAGCACTGCCAAGTCCACCACTAAACCATGTCCCTACGCACCACATCTACCTATCTATTAAATCCCTCCAGGGATGGTGACTCCATCACTTCCCTGGGCAGCCTGTTCCAATGCTCGACAACCCTTTGTGTGAAGAAATTTTCCCTGATATCCGATCTAAACCTCCCCTGGCACAACTTGAGGCCGTTTCCTCTCGTCCTATCACTTGTTACCTGAGAGAAGAGACTAACACCCACTTCACTACAGCCTCCTTTCAGGGAGTTGTAGACAGCGATAAGGTCTCCCCCCAGCCTCCTTTTCTCCAGACTAAACACCCCCAGTTCCCTCAGCCGCTCCTCACAAGACTTGTGCTCCAGACCCTTCACCAGCTTTGTTGCCCTTCTCTGGACTCTCTCCAGCACCTCAATGTCTTTCTTGTAGTCAGGGGCCCAAAACTGCACACAGTATTCAAGGTGCGGCCTCACAGTGCCGAGTACAGGGGGACAACCACCTCCCTAGTCCTGCTGGCCACACTGTTTCTGGTACGAGGGATGCTGTTGGCCTTCTTGGCCACCTGGGCACACTGCTGGCTCATACTCAGCCGGCCATCGATCAACATCTGCAGGTCCTTTTCCACCAGGCAGCTGTCCAGCCACTCTTCCCCAAGCCTGTAGTGTTGCATGGGGTTGTTGTGCCCTAAGTGCAGGACCTGACACTTAGGCACTTAGCCTGATGCTGCAGCATGGAGCAGAGCTGGGAAATAGGGATGAGATAGGGACTCTCGGAGCCCGGTGCTCAGAACCCTC